>NC_142525.1:490000-850000 GCF_964205215.1 Stylophora pistillata
CTTTAGACAACAGACAGAGGGAGCAGGGTTGGCGTAGTGGTGAGAGTGCTCGCCTTCCACCAATGTGTTCCGTGTATGATTCCTGGACCCTGCATCATAAGTGGATTGAGTTAGTTGCTTTTCTACTCTGCTCTGAGAGGTTTTTCTCCAGGTACTCCAGTTTTCCCATCTCCTCAAAAACCATAGTCATTTGAATTTACCTCATTTACAGTTTATTTGGATTTATACATGACCCCACAGGCTGTTCAGCTCTAAACACTATCGTGTCTAAATAAAGGTGTTATTATCAGGGGTTTCAATATCAATACTTATAAGCGGCCACTGAAAGTTTAATAGACGGCTGTGACCACTAAAATCACTTATTTTCATTAATGAAATCCAAACAGAAGGCAGTAAATGGTCCTACAGGCACCGCTCTTTATTGAAACTCCTTTATCATTATAATTATTATTATTATTCAACAACAAACATATGAAACATATGTGTGAACTGCGGTTATGAGACGTGTATGAGAACGATCCTTCGCAGTAAAGCACTATTTGAGCAATAGTGAAAATCAGACCTGAAAAAAATTTCAGGCCTGTACGTCTCATAACCGCAGTTCACACATATGTTTCATATGTTTGTTGTTGTTTGATTTATCATCTACGGGTTTATATCGAATTAATTTGATGGCCTGCTCCCAGTTGGCTTGTTAGCTCAATTGGTAGAGCGCTGCACTAGTATCGCAGAGGTCAGTGGTTCGAATCCCGTACAGGCCTGAAATTTTTTTCAGGTCTGATTTTCACTATTGCTCAAATAGTGCTTTACTGCCAAGGATCGTTCTCATACACATATTATTATTATTGTTATTATTATTATTATTAGACCTACAACAGACACCCTCTACTTCATCCTGACCTAGGATTAACTGAACCTTGCTTTGACAAAATGAGTTTGTGGGTTTGCATAATAAAAACACTAATAATAATAATACAACTATCTTAAATTCGTACAGTTGTAGTCAAACAAAACAAAACAAATAAAAAAGACTTTATTCATTAATTTTAAATTATAATTTCATGTTGGCTTCCACCCGCATGTAGAAGAGCCCAATCGAGACAGGGGAAGTGACACGCAAGTTTATTGGAAAAGACGAAAAATATTTTACAAACAATACCAGTTGTTGCCAAATTTAATTATGGTATCAGTTAAAAATATTATTATGATACAGGAATGGCAACGTGGATAACACACAAAGTAAAAGTCAAATCGTGTTTCAGAGCTATCTAAATTTTAATTAATTGGTGCATAATTTCGGCGACGGTCAATGTAGTCATCAGATTTCAATAAAACTTCCGCGTTAATTTATTGGATGTTCTCTTTGCATATGATCTTCTTATGTTTATAATGTTTTCAAATAAAAACCTTAAATTTCGGAAATCGATGGATTACCTTGAAATGCAAATACACATGTATGATGAACGTGAATGATCTTGAGTTTGAGTAATTAAAGCAGAGTTAACTGTCTGATAGTATAGAAACTGTACCTCATCACGATCTAAATAACATCCAATTAACTTTAAGCGTTAGGCTATTATTGACATATAAATGCATCTACGATCTATACGAATAGCTAGTTTTGTTTGATTTGTGGAATTATTGAGATAAAATGAGGCACAACCTGGTATAAAGCTACAGCCGAGGTTAACCAAATGAATTAATAAGCTTACCTCGACTTGTGCCTTCGTCAAACCAGTGTCCGTTGACGCTTTTAAAACCATCTCCTTGTACATGGTTCCCGTTCCAACCTTCCCTCCTGCAAAACACCGCTCTAAAATACCTCTCTGTTCATCTGAGATACGCGTACGTTTCGCCATTGTATTTCCACACGAAGAACAACCACTATCTCGCTGAAGGCTTACCAGACGGCACGTTGTGGAATTTGTTACTCGCGGGCGAACGTGGATTATTCCATAAAGCGATTTCATTGGCTGCTCCAGACAATGCCTCAAATAAGCGGCATCAGACGGCTCAGATGGCCCAGACGATCATTTCACTTGGCTACTACCCACATTCTCAATTGAGAAATACCGGGTGTTACGCTATGAGAAAATGTGACACGAGTGCTTCAAACTGGCATTTTCGTTTACTGATAAAATGAGTTACAGAGAAAAGATGTGAACTCTGCAACAGCATTGCGTGTCGTTCTCCTCATAGGGATATCTACAGCTCGTTCATAGCTATAGTAAGAGTACACTGTGACTTTGGATGTGGTTCTTGTAGAAGAACCAAAGGAATCGGCATTTTCGAGTTGCCCTTAGCGAAAGATGAAAATCACAAGAGATGGCGCAACGAGTGGCTTGGTGTACTCAAGAAAACAAGGGAAATGGATAAAGATTTTAAAAGACAGATAGATGAAGACAAACTCTACACTTTCGAAAAGCATTTTTTGTCCGAAGATATTGAAATATGTAAGTATTTTTCGATAACTTTTGCTATGGAACGATACGATTGCTGAGCGTAATGTGCGTAGCGTTGCCAAGCTACTAAGATATAAACAAACAGCTTTTTCTTTCGTAGAGAGTCAGGTTTAAGACTTTGTCTGCCTAAATGTCAGAAGTCTTACTGAGCACCAGCGAAAACGAAAGCCATTCCTGGCACCTTACAGGTCTACTCAAGATTGATGGTAAGTCTTGCTTGAACTATTGGTATAATCATAACTTGTTGTTTAGTGCTCAAATTGTCTATCATAAGACTCAATTTATAATAACCTGTTAATTTGATTTTAAGAGCAAAATTACATTTTTATCACTATTATTTTCATGTAAATACTCTTGCCTACAAGTCTGTCATTCAAGTTTAAGAACACAGACTGTATTGATAAATTGCTATGCATTTGAACACAAGTAATTTTTTAATTTATATTTATAGGTTTGGCTTTTTGATGGAATTCCTGCAGTATCTTCAGAGCTGGAAGGGGAGCACTGAAAACCGAGAGGGTGAGTTTACCCAAAATGCAAGATCCAGGATGTTCCTCTCTTGGCAGACATACGAAGGCTTCCAGATTTCTGCAAGGTCTACAATCGAGTGCACCAGGTTTCTTCTTTCAGAGGGGATGGAGTATGTCCTGACAGAAAGGTTCTGTCAAGATCCTGTGGAAGAATATTTTGGAAAGCAGAGGCAGTTTGGCCGGAGGTGTGACAATCCAGATATCAGGACCTTTAGCTACAACAGCAACACTATTAGAATTGAAAGGTCAGTCTCCTGCCAGAGTGGGAACACTAGAGGCAGAAAGGACATAAAAAAAGCCTGGGTTAATGTGACCAATGAAAAGCTACCATGTAGAAAAAAGCAAAGAACTGTTTAGCGTATTCATAGCTAGTAGAGGCACATTCTAAGCCACTCTATTCACACTCTATTTCTAAATTTTTTTACTCCAATAATACAAGATATTCATGTAACAATCAATTAATGCACATAAATCAATCACCAATGTTTCATTTATTGTTTCAACATGTTTAATTTGAAAATAAATATTTACATGACATTTGTGTTGTTTTCCTTACTACATGATTTAGATACATGTTATTATCCTATAACTATCATATTGGTTAATCCAAAGTTAATAGAGGGGTCAATCATATTCATTTTCATATGACTTTTCAATGGTTTCCATTAGGTATTTAGTTTCTTTGACACGCATTACCTTTATTCAACCAGTAACAACCATTTGTTTTGTTAAATAAGAATTTGTTATCAGATTCCTGAACTCTAAATCTATTGTGCAAGGAACCTTAATACTTTTAGGTACTTGCTATAAATAAAAAATGAAAAATAGAAATTGAAAATTAAATTTTTATACCATATGTGAACAACTGTTAGAATGAAAATGCTCTTCTTGATAAATGACAATAATATTACAACAAATATAGTGAGAAAGCAACAAATATTTCTCCATGTATCATATAACTGTTTTGTCTTGTGTAATAAAAATCTATTACATTACTCAGGCCTTGCTTGTTCTTGATCATGACTTCTCATGATCTCCTTTTGGAGAGCTTTAGCCTTTGTTTGCTTTGCTTTTACTTTGTAGAGCTGAATGATGTCCTCAGCACATGAAAAGGAGCGTACCCTTACATACAAACTTACTATAGCATGAAGCACATTTTTGCTCACTTCAGCCTCTGGGATTAGCTCTGCATCAGAAACCATACATTGGTAGCTTGACAATACCTCACTGTCAGTTACTGAGTTGAGAGTTATGCCAGCAACATCCACTTTTTTCAAGCAGTTAACTGAAGTGAGATGCCGAAATTGATGCTCTGTTTTAAGAGAAATGTTCTGTGCATACTTGGTAATGTTCCACTAGCCACCCCGGCTTAAACTTGACACCAGTTTTTGACTCTCACACCCATACTCTTGTTTACCAGCTTTCAATATTGCCCTTGCCTGTTGGTTTTCTGCTGTATTGTTTCTTGCATACTTTTTATGCAAGTTATGCAAGACATATCCACCAACATACTGAAGACCAGCTTCTTGTTTTTCTGACAATACAGTTTGGGATGAAGGTGGGTTACTGTCAGAAGAAGACTTAATGCCCTTGCAGTAGGACAGGATAAAATCAGCTACCTTGCTTGCAAGCAGTGTTGCAGCATTATGAGATAGTCCTTTGAAAAACATTGGAGACTTCAATGGTACTTGAGCATAATAGTTGCCATAGAATTTCTCGGCATTCCCATTTTTTGAATAGCCTTCAAATAATGCCTTCATTACAGAGAATTCTTGAGTTCCTTCTTCAAGCACTTGATACTCGTACTGTTTTAACTGCTTCCTTAGATCTTCTGCAAAAACTTCCCTTTCATAAATGTTCTTTAATGCATTGCGTACAATCTCAGCTAGAATACTAGCAGTCAAAGTCAAACGATGCTCGTTCCGATTTGGATTGTGCTTGGCAGCTCGATGCCTTTGATATCCTCCTCTTGTTTTGTATTTTTCCCACACTCGCTGCAAACAATCTCGGTTGATTGGACCTACCAAAAAATATTAAATCATAGTTTCAGCATATTAGAGTCTGTCTCTATGAAATATTTTCAAATGTTAACATACTTGCCGTCTTCCGAAGGCACTTGCGACAATGTTCAGTTTGTTGTCAGGTTGCATTCTCTGTAAACTATTTTTAACAAAGCAAAACCCAGGCAATATTCAGGCAATTTTTAGTATCTAGGGCACTTCTACCAGAGAAACTAAATACAATTTTATAATTTTTCTAGAATATAGCTAGGAAATTGTTATCTGAAAACGTCGGGAAATTCTCTGTTCTCTAGTAGTTAGTCGCGTGAAAGTACATTAGCGTGTGGCTCCGTAAACCCCTTCAAAAAAAAAAATTATAGACTAAGTAAGAGTAAGCTTCTAAATATTCTGCACTTACTTCACTTGCAGCAGTTAAAAACTGTTCCTGCAGTACTTCATCTTCATCAAAGATGTCTAAAATTGCCTCAAAACTATCGCCAATCAAAATTAGATCCTCTCCACCATCCGCCATCTTTGAACTTGTGTTTGGCTTGTGCACCGTCGCGGTCACGTGACAGGTACTTTCAACATCGGCGCTGCTCAATAGTCTCGCTCTTTGATGCTCGCTGACTTTCATAACCAGTCCCCTCTATTAACTATGCTTCAACAGACGATCCAGAAAACAGGAAACAGTAATTATACCTCTTCTTCCCTGTTCAAGGCGGATTGAGAGCCACGCTCTATAATGTTTCGTCATATAATGCATTGCTAGCTTTGGACCCGACCTTATTTGAGGGGGATAGATCACTATTTGGCTACCTTCCTGGGAAAGAATACCAAATAACTAACTAGCTGAATTGATTTTTCAAAGCCACTGTTTCCAAAATGCAAGTATTTGATGTAGGTATACCGACTCGCAGTCGAGTCTACTGTGTCAGCTGGTGCAGTGATTACTCTCGAAGCGTTTCTTGAGTTCCGAGCTACGTGGAAATGGTTTTATTTCCAGATGTGAGCTTTTCTCGGACCGCTGCCGGGAAAAGGTGCGTGCGAAAAATATGAACGTGCTCCGTGAGTCGTAGTCTTACAACCGGCACGAGTAACTTAACAAGGCACAGAAGCCTCTGGAGAAGAAGTAGTATAAATATAAAGATTTTGAACGTTGGCTTTTACAAATATTTCAGCGAAAGTTGTGGTTTTCCAGGTTTGACCCTTATAAAACTTCCTTTAAATAAACAAATATTCGAACACTACACTTTTCTTTGTCGCACATCTGCAGTGATGTATTATGGGCTATGCCCTTTGCAGATCCTTCGCCTTTTTTTTTTTACCTAAAATGAGCTTTATCGATATCCCCCGAAGTACCATGAACATTCAATTATGAAACATTAAATTATGATAGGAGTTAGATAATTGTTTGCTCCTGTTTCGTATATGTAACAGACGACCTTAAATCTTGAAACCACGTGCTTCATAGTCCAATTTTTTATTTTTGCGTTTTATCTCAGTAGACCTCATTTGGAATCAACTAGCGTTATTCTGCACGTGAGAATCATGTTTCTGAACTAGCAACATTGCGCTGACATTTGGTTCACGGTTCGGTTATATCCTCAGAGACCCAGGGGCTGAGTCGATTTCAAGTATGGGCATGAAGAGCCCCTGGGGACATTGTCTTACAAGACTAGTTCCAAACGTTCGCAGTCGTTCTGCCATCTGATTGGTGCCAGAAAATCTTTGTTTTTTTTCTGCCCTCTCACAGTAAAGTGTACTTTAGAAACCTTTCGTGTGTTTTAACACGGACATATATCCTGGTAGCTCAGTTGCTCGCTATGTTTGCTTGGACCGTGCGACGGAGATTTGCTTGAGGTGAAAAGTTTCAGTCTCAACAAACAATGTAAGAGAAATCGATCAGATTGTCCGCGAATATTTTTACCAGAAATTATACTGAATAGTTTCAGAGGTATCACTAGAGAACGTGTTTTCAAGTTTGCGAGGTTTGTAAACAACACGATGGTTGCAGTCATTGATATGTCGCTTTAAACGTTAGACGAGATTTAAGCTTAAATCTTTCTAGATTTTTTGCATAATTTGCTATGACTAAAACTTTGCCAATCCCGTGAAGTTATCTCGTCGCACGGGCCACGCAGGTATGTCGAGCAACTGGTACTTGCGTATTTTTCTGTGCGTGCCAAACTCTAATCTAATCTACGCTTGAAAAAAAAGAAAAGCTAAGCGTGGAAACTGTTGTTTATTAGATGTGGGTAGATGACCCTGTACTACTAAGCTAACATTTGCAATAAAGCAAACCCGCCCTTTCCATCCAATATTTCTTGATGTTTGGGTTTGTTTTTCCCATTGAAAGCAGCATCGGATCGATTCCCAATGATCAAAGGTATTTAACTTGGTCTTCAACAATCGACAGAAGAGGTGAAATGACAATGACCAAGGGACTAGAAGAGAATCCGTAGCCTTCCCAGCTCAAGAATTTCAACACTCTAGGCAGCAGTTGAAAGATTAAACTCTTTCCAAACCACTTCGGTAACTGCCCTAAAACACCTCTCCTCACGATGTTGTCGTTAATAATTTTTTGTGAAGGTGTGGTCTGATCGTCCGGGTGAGTGTAGTCGTGAGAAGGACTGTTGTCGGTGGTAGTGACTGACGTTTCGACAACCTGTGCAGAAGTCATCTTCAGAGTCAAGTGAATGATTGTCAAGTGGATGATCAACAATCATTCACTTGACTCTGATGATGACTTCCGCACAGGTTGTCGAAACGTCAGTCACTACCACCGACAACAGTCCTTCTCACGACTACACTCACCCGGACGATCAGACTACACCTTCACATGTTACCCCCGGGTTCAAACCATTTACTGCATTAATAATTTTTTGTTCAGATTTTAATTAGCTAACCGGAAACACAGCTAAGCTTTCTCTTAGCGCTTGCAAAGAGAAAAACAAAGGAAAAGCATACTCGGCATCAGCGCCATCACGATTTGCTTTAACTGATAGTGTTGTCCGTTTTTCGCGTCGGATTTGATGCACAATTCCACTGGCTATGTTCTAAAACAATTAGTTCATGCTTTCAGCTGTGCACTATCGAGTTATGGAGCACGTGGGAAGTTTGGAGAGCACTCATGAAGCTAGAGTTGCCCTCGACTATCGCCTCGGGCAACTCTTACGCTTCTTTCGTGCTCTCCAAACTTCACGCGTGCTCCATAACTCGATAGTGCACCCTAAAGAATGAACCAATTGTTAACTTTACTGTGATAGGGCAGAAAAACACAAAGATTTTCTGGCACCAATCAGATGGCAGAACGACTGCGACCGTTTGGAACTAGTCTTGTAAGACAATGTCCCCAGGGGCTCTTCATGCCCATACTTGAAATCGACTCAGCCCCTGGGTCTTCGAGGATAGGTTCGGTTGTAGACTCATATAAGATATCTTACGCAAAGTGTTTCAACGGAGTGGGAATAGAGAAACCCCGAGATACGCTTTGTAAAACAATCATTATCAGGTGTTGACTATCCTGCTAAGTTCTATCGCTATTGAGGGAGCAATGCAACAACTTTAGGACTGCAATCCCCTTTTGTGATACAGCAATATGGACGGTAAGATGATATCATGTTAAATAAGATGTAGATTGGATGTAAAATGCGAAACAATGGAGTTTGTGTTTGAATGTGAACACTTTCGAACAACTGACGGCATCGTCAAATCAGCTCATTTTATCCAACTTTAAAATTTGATTAAACTGCACTGAATCATTTCCCTAAAAAAATCGTTTGGAGATCGAAAAGAACCACACTTCGCCTTCCAAAAGCCAGATTTTCAGTCGATTATTTTGTATAGCACATAGTAAAATAACGTTAACGGGTTAGTTTTTACCTATTTTTAATCTTGTTAGAAGAAGGTCGGTTAAATTCAGTTAGATTGTGTAAATAAACCATCAAGAATTGCTCAAATTACTGTCAAGATATGTATTGATGTTGTTTTCAAGATTTGGTAGTTTTTATCGGTCCAAGTGTTTTCAATTCGTGGCGCGACGCTCCGAGATTAGTCTGAAATTTTGAGCTTCAAAAGCGGCATTTGGTCAAAATTCAGTTATCGAGTTTTTCGAAAATATATCGATATTCAGCCAAACGAAGTATGCAGTGCTTTATTTCACCATAAGGCCCAACTAACTTGAGAATATGAGACGAATCTATTTTTTGGCTGTTGTCACTAAATGTTTGACCGTTGGTAAGATTCTTTCGTAAGTCGCTCTTACTACAACCGTCGGCGAATTATTTTTAGGGAGGTTTTGGTGGATTTTCCAAGTCATGACCCAAAACCGTCTTTGTCCTTTTTACTCTCCAAGTCTGTTGTATATGGTAGGTTGGCATGTGTCTTAACAATGGTTATGGTCTTACCTCAATCAACTAGGTTTTTCGCTTATTTTTTTACCGTGTTTTGGAGGTAATTTTTATTATTGCCGTTTCGAGCTTCATGGGCTAACTAGAGGAAAAACTTAGGTAAAACTTATTTTTCAATTGGCCCCCAAATCCCTCACTATTGTCAGTTAATTAATTGTTTGTCTATGTAGCTTTCGGTCTAACTAGTCCATTTACCTCCAAAAATTGCGTGGGCTTTGTCTCATCAGTAAAACTGGTGCCGTTTCCTTCACTTTCTTGTGTTATTAGAAACGAATGGCGCAATGAATTCCAAACCAGCTTAGTTATATTTCACTTTGCTGTATGTGTCATGTTCTTGAAGTTGTTGCTTCTTATGATCTCTTCCGTTTAAGGTAATGTGAAGTGACCCAATAATTGGTACTATAGACAGATTGGATGGCTGTGACATTTACTGTGGCTAGCTGTTATTGAAGAGTTTGTCATTATTCCCAGAAGCTTACTTCTTGTTGAAATTATTAGTGTTTTGTTCTCTGTACACAACTTGTCTAGACTAATATGCTATATAGGATTTGTCTACTGTATTTGTGACGGTAAAATTACCATTAAAGTTTTCAGAAGTTTTGTCCATATTTCAGTGAAAATGAATGTGAGTAGTAATCAGTTTTATCAAAAACTAGATAATTGGATAATGCAATTCAAGACTTTTTATTGGCTTAGCCATTATGGTATATCAGCCAATATACCATAATCTACAAATATGGTAAGCATACGTGTCAGTTTAAAATTAAAAGGGAGGTAAAAATCTAATAAAATTTAATAATTTAATTTAACGTTTTTAATAAAACAATTATTCCACTTGCGCTTGTTTGATAGGAGGTGATTACAGCCAACGAGGCATGTAGCACCTCTTTTGCTATCAATCATCTCATATCCAGTGCACGCTCGTGGAATAATCGTTAAATATTCCTTAGGAGTGTTAAAGCTTCCAGAATGAGAGCTGATAAATTTCTTGGGAATGAGTGATTCATACATGATTTGCCTCCTGTAAAATTGACACAGCCAAACCCCCCTGGCAAATGTCATTAAATTTCTTTAAATAGCAGTCAGGTTGGAGCCCATTACCACTTAATGTGCAGTATCAAAGTCTCCTTTTGACTTCAGTCTTATTTCTCTAAAACCTAATAGGAGTAAATCATACATTTTCATAAAGAGGTCAACAAAACTCTCCTCATTATTTTAATCTGACTTCATTCAGTCTTGTTCCCAGGGGATACAAGCCTTGGGAAATAATTGCTTTTTGTCCTCACTGATACCATCAGCTGTTAAAAAAAACAAAAACACTGTGGTCTTGAATTACTGTAAAATATTGTAGAAGTCTGATCTTTCACCACTCAAAGGCATCATCAGGGACGGATAAGATAAAATATTTCACGAGGGCCAAATAAAAGGGAGAGAAGTGTCACTATACCAATGAGCTAGTGTCACTGTGATTGATCAGCTGTACAGGTTCTCATAAAATTGTAAGATACCTCTTATAATTTAATAAGTTGAAAAGTAAGGTTGTGAAGGGTGTATCTGATGTTTTTGGGTAGCAAGGATAGATGAAGTGGAATATAATTTTTATTGGGATAATAATTGATTTATTTAACTATTATTACAACTGGAGGCTCAGGATGTTATTTGATTTTATTCACCTTTAGGCAACAGGCTGGTTTTTCTTTATTCGTTCACACCTCTCCAGTTATGGTAGAATTCTCATCTGTTGAGGTTTAGGGGTAGTTTGAAGAAAATAAAATGAACAGATTTCAATAAAATTTTTCAAGTCATAAGGCGCATGTGATGATATTTTGAAGACTGACGATTGAAATAACCTTCTTTCCTCTGATAAAAATTCCCCCAAGTTATGACGATGAAAGCCCTAGTGCTAACATTATCTTGCTTTTCTCAACGCGACAGTGACACTTTGTGTTTCAGTGTCGTTCACGCCGGCTGTGATTCGTGAAAAAAACTTTTCAACCAAAACCCAGATTTCTGTGAACTTTAATTTTTTGCTGAAATTGCAAATACATTGCACTGCAAGTTGAAGCTCTCAAACACAAAGGAAAGTGAGTACTACAAATGTACTCGATTTGTTGAGATAGCAGTGACACTACTCAATTACTTTCCAATACGTCTGTGCTCGACAGGCCTCCTGTATCATTAACAAAAAGTATCATCTACATCGATCGCACCAATAATTATTAAAGAGTACTCGAATTGAACTGGATTGTATACCCTTTTGCTTTTGGAAAATCAATCGACTGTGAGTTCCTTTCGCACATGCACCGCACAACGTTATGGAAGACTACGACGCTTCAATTAAAGTTATAGAGGGAAAAATTGACAAGAAAAGCTGTCTGAAGAGCTCGTTCCACTATTGTTTTCCGACGAATTTTCCTCCTTCACTTCTATCGCGGGAAACCCAATCCGGCGCGTAGTGAAGCGTTAAGCCTTGGTCAAACGGCGCATGATAGTCGATGATAGTTAACAACTATTCACCAAAGTGGAGGTGGTTAGTGGTGGATATTTATCGAGCCGCGAAGTATATACTAAAACAGTGGGATGATATACACCACCGTCGTTAATTTGAGTGATTTCTTCGCTTGTCACGGATGCAAACCGGGACGCCATTTTTTCCCGAGTTGCTCGGAGGTAAATAGCAAAGATATTCGGAGTTTGACTAGCCAATCAGAGGGCGCCTTCAACGTTATCCACTGTTTTAGTATATACTAATTGATGTTATTAAAAACTTGATCATTGGATAATGCAATTCAAGACTTTTTATTGGCTTAGCCATTACGGTGTATCAGCCAATATACCATAATCTACAAATATGGCAAGCGTACGTGTCAGCTTAAAATTAAAAGGGAGCTAAAGATTTAATAAAATTTAATAATTTAATTTAACGTTTTTAATAAAACAATTATTCCACTCGAGCTTGTTGGATATGAGATGATTATAGCCAACTAGGCGCTACGCGCCTCGCTGGCTATCTATCATCTCATATCCAACGCGCGCTAGTGGAATAATTGTTAAATAGTCGGTGTTAGTTGAAACGCGCGCTTCTGTTTGACCACCAACTATCATGCACTATCATCGACTATCACCAAATATCGTTCATTTTGAGCTTGTTCAAATTCTTCATGATAGTCGATGATAGTTTTTCTCGTTTGACCACGCGTATGATAGTTCATGATACTTTTTGGTCAGCTGTTTTCCCCGAAAATCGGCGGGCTCGTTTAAAATGGCCCGGTTTAATCTTAGGCCCGATAGCGTTCAATATTTCGTGAAAGGTTTCAACGTTGATTCGCAACATTTCCTTGTAAGCGGCAGTGTCCTCCACTCGCAATTCTTCCACCAATTTCAACATCTCTCTTTCGTTTGTCCTTTTAATCCATTCCTTTGTCCGTCCTCTCTTCCACCAACGCTCTCCAGATTCATTCTCCGTACACTCCTCCAACAAATCGATTACTAATAAGTAAGCTGCCGCCCTCTTTCTTCGTGATAAATTCATACTTCAACAAGTTTGTTTTTCTCACGCGAAGCCATGTTGGTGTTCACATTTTACGCGGAAAGAGCCTGGAACTAGCTGCTCGCGTGACTTTGCTCGCAGGACTGCCGGTGAACTATCATCAACTATGACGAACTTTTTTAGCCGTTTGACCATGCGAATGATAGTTGGTGATAGTTGATGATAGTTTGAAATGAATCAACTATCATCGACAATAATGCGCCGTTTGACCAAGGCTTTAGAGAAGGAATAATAGAGAAAATGAGCAAGAGGACACGAACGTCAGTTGACAACGGCGCGCGCAGCAGAAATACCGATAAGAAACTGGATCAAGAATGGTGTCGCGTTTTGTTGAAAAAGTGATGTAGCGAACAAAACCTGTCGCAAATTTCTGTTCTAGAATATCAATTAAGTTTTGTCGTAAAGTTACACTTACAGGTACAATTATGCATCACGAAATTAGTTTTACTATACATCTCGCGTCGATTGCACACATGGATGACTTGGGCAAGACTCATTCATCACGAAGTTGGCCGGGATACCAATTGAGAGGACTTTTTTCCACTGGACTTAAACAAAATTTGGGAAGGTAGTGTTCGTTTGACTTCTGTATAATTGAGCCAATGAAAAAAGGTTTTTGTGAAATTTTTGTAATTGTCGTCATCTTTTTGTGCGTGTTGTCTTCGTAAAAACGGCTTTCGTTGTCTCTATATTTCGAGTCCTTCGTGGCTTTCTATATCTCAGATCATGGCTGGTGATGGCTTAGGCTCCGTCCGCGATGAACAGAACAAGCTGGGGTCTTATAGTTGTGCTATTAAAGAAGACAAATCAATATAATCGTCATATTTTTCGAATGTCTGGAGGAGGAAACCATAAATTTTACTCTTAAAATTGTATTTTGTATTCTTACGATGTGAGTTCAGAGAATGTGGAGCTGGAGCGACTAACAATCCGCTAACTGATGCTTTTCTTTATTCTCATCACTTGTCCTCTTGATAAGGTATTGATATTGTATGGAGAAGTTCTCTCTTGGTCAGGGGAGGCAACACAATTTTTAATTTAGTTCTGAAGCTTTGCGTACAGTTTGAAGACAGTGAGTACATTTTCTTGCTTGGTTTCCTCTAACACCGGAAAAAAACACAAGCTCTAATATAATAGGCGCTTAAACATTTGGACAGAAATCAAGGACCAGTGGAACTTTGAATCCTCCATTATGGCTAAATGCCTTTCAAACCAGCGAGTCCAGATCAGACAACAGATGCACATTCGTGATGATTCCCGCATGCATTCACGGCAGATCTGCAAAGACCGTACGGGGCCCACGCAAATTTGAATCAGGGCTCCTTGTAGCTGAGGAAATAGCAACAGCGAATCGAGAATTCTCTGCAAGTCACAATATAGCCAACCGGTGTAGCCAGCCTTGCAGTTACCACAAATCATGGTCCCGTCCACACTGAGACTTCCACACATATAACTTTATTTAAACTTGGATTTAGAATAGCTCGAAAAAGAGCTTAATATATTAGAGTATAGTTAATATTTAAGAAACACAGAAAAATGTATAATTACAAATATATATAAATATATATATATATATATATGTGTGTGTGTGTATATCTAAAATTACTACGCACATATATATATATGTGCGTATATATGTGTATATATATATTAAACCCCTGAAGAGTGAAGCGATTCACGAAACAGGCTTGTCGGGAAATGTAGTTACGTCCTTTTTTCCTCTCATAATATTTATATATATATATATATATTTATATCACTGTCTTTAGTTCCTCTTGCTTCCTTACAAAATACTTTTCTTGGCTCTGCACTATCTTTCAAGCTTTGCAACCACCTCATTTCATCAAAAAATACTCCACTGTGTTCTGTGTAAAAAAGAAAAACAAAATACAGAAAAAAAGTCAACATAAAATCAATCGATGTAGAAATCAATCGGAATTAACACTCCTTCATCGTAACACTAAGGAGCAATCCGGCCCGACAAGAATCATCGCCAACAATAAATTCTATACAACAAATGCTGATATTGCCGCTAGCTTCATCAATATTTTGATTGTGTAAGCCCTACACTTGCCAGCTCCCTAGGGAATCATGTTGGCAACCCCCTTAAATACAGAAAATCTTCTCCTCCCAGGAGTTTTGTCCTTTAATTAACTCCCATAAGTGACCAATACAGAATTTCTCCTTACAATGTGTATTCAATATCTAGCAGAGAAGTACTGACAATAGCTAAAAACATCAATTGGGGGATTTTAGGTTGATCCAATACAAAACTCTCCAAACCAACTTCATAAGAACTCTATGGGAGACTGTAAGGAGAATCAGTTTAAGGAGATCTCGCTAGTGAAGTTGTAGATAAATGAACAATTAAGATAAAGGCAAAGAACGAAAAATCACAACATCTCAATAATGAGGTCAGTTAATTCATACAGAATAGGATGATTCCTTGTAAAAATACACTGGCCCAATCAAAAAAAGAAAACATAAATATACATTTATAATGCAGTAAATTTTTTCACATACACCATATACATTTATAAGCCCTACACTTCCCAGCTCGCTAGGGAATTATGTTTGCAACCCCCTTAAATACAGAAAATCTTCTCCACCCTGGAGTTTTGTCCTTTAAATCCCGCAAGTGACCAAGACAGAATTTATCCTTACAATATCTATCTTCAATATCTAGCAGAGAAGTACTGACAATAGCTAAAAAGAGTAATCAGGGGATGTTAGGTTGATGCAATACAAAATTCTCCAAACCGACGTCATAAGAACTCCATGGCAGACAGTAAAGGAGATTCAATTTAAGGAGATCTCGCTAGTGAAGTTGTAGATAAACGAACAATTAAGATAAATGCAAAGAACAAAAAATCGCAACATCTCAATAATTAGGTCACTTCATACAGAATAGGATGATTCCTTGTAAAAATACACTGCCTCAATCAAAAGAAGAAAAAAATAAATATATATTGATGAGTCCTACACTTGCCAGCTCCCTAGGGAATTATGCTTGCAACCCCCTTAAATACAGAAAATCTCCTCCTTCCTGGAGTTTTGCTCTAACTGAGATGACTCAAGGACAGGTTTGTAATCTCTTCTCTAAATTAGATGAGAGCAGAACTCAACTGCATATTCCAAATGAATTGATGAGGACTGCTTCTGAGAATCTCTCAAAAACCTTCAAGGCATTTATTTCTATGGAGTCCACCAAGACTAGCACAGTACCAGATATTTTCAAACTATCTCCAGTGACTTCAATCTGTTTATAGACATGGCATATCATCACTGCGCCAGGAGAGAACCTGCCCATATTACAGTTCTATCACCCTTTAGTAGAGTTCTTATTGATCGATTGATTGATTGATGTACTCATTTACTCAACTTTAATCATACAGATCTTCATCCTTTATCATCCTTTATTGTGACCAAGACAGAATTTCTCCTTACGATATCTAATATTCAACAAGTATCTGAGAAGTAGCGAGAATAACTAGAAAAACATAAGTCAGGGGATTTTAGGTTGATCCAGTAGAAAATTCTCCAAACTGACATCATAAGAACTCTATGGCAGACAGTAATACCCCATTCACACCAAAGCCTAAATATGCTTTAAAGCTGTTTTGTTAAACATGGTTTTACACAACAGCTCCATAGAAGCTGCTCAAATCAATATTTGGTTGACTTCAAATGTGGCACATTGAAAAAACAGTTTAGCAATTGCTTGAATCTTGTGGAAAATTTAGTTTTTCAGTTCTCTGCTTCTGATTTTTATTCAGTTAAACCTGGTTTAACTAAATTTCTACTGTATTTAGATCATTCTTGAAATACATGATTGTAATCACAGTCTCTTTAATTAACCTCAATTGACATGAATTTTTAATGATTCTGTCATTGTTGTACTATAGTCGTTTTAGCAAATTTTTTCCATTGAGAACTGTTATAATTAGAAATTGAAAAACTTAAAACTGAAAAAAAAATTAGCAGGTCGCTCTGTGCGGGAGCAAGCACAACCTATCTCACAATTAATAGCTAGCTCCCATTAATACTTTTTGTAAAACTGATATGTTGACATATATGCCTCATAACTGCACATAGGTTCCAAATTGCTACATTGGAGACATGTGTGTCATGTATGTGACACATATGTCAGATAAATTATTTTACATGTATGTGACATATATTTTACATATATCTGCTACATATGTATGTGACATATATGTTACATGTATGTGACATATGTCAGACATATGTAGGAGATATACGTAAAAGATATGTGGTTTTGGTAAGGGCCATTAGAAAAGAGAGCCTACACTTTGCTATTTTCAAAATAACCAGCCATTTTAGGAAAGAAAAAAGTCAGAGGTAGTTCAAGTGGAAGTAAGATTCTTATAAAATGTAGCTGCTTGACTCCTCATGCAGGTTTTGTAAGTTTTGCTTTTTGAAATGAAACCACTGAAAGCAGGCGTTATACCTCAGTATGATCATCAATGGTAAAAGTGAGGCAAAACTGAGTAAAATTTTGAGGTGGGTTTTCAAGCATTAAGAGACTTTAAAAAATACTTGACTTAAATATTGTAACCTCTGCAGAGAGTGAAGATTGATTTTTTCTGATGTTTGTTACATGAATGTTTATCCCCTCTACTAATGGAATTAATTAAAGTGCCTATAAAATGTGCAGTAGACCAACCATGAGGATAAAGTAAAACATCCATTTGGGGGGTCTTTTAGCCCTTGAACTCCCAAGAATTGATGATAATTAATTGTGACCTCCAATTGCTACACATTTCCTGGTAAAAAAATTTGGGAGAATTGAGTTTTAGACCAAGATAACTTCTACCGAATAAGTTTGAGTATTGTAGTGCGTGTAGCTTAGTGCCAACCAATTTTCAATTGTGTAGGAAAATGAAAATGAAATTTCATTTTAGTTTTTCGCCGCGCTGTAAAAAAAAGAAGTTGGACTTCAATATTTTCGTATGGAATTTGGAAAACGTATTGCAAGTGAAGTCAAGTAGCTATCTTGAAAACAGGGAATGGGGAATCTTTAAAAGCGGGACTCTCAAGTAGCGAGAAACTTTGAAACGAGAAATATTTAGAGGCGTGAAATGAACCCGCCGAAATGAATGAACGGTGTGGTGAAGTTGCTCTTTCATCCAATTTTACGCAAGGGAAGCATGGAAATTCACGACTGTTGACAAAGGTAAAACTAGGTTGCAATTGGAAGAGCAGTCAGCTGAAACCTTGAACGCTCAAAATGGTGAACTTGTTAAAATTATTTAGGCAGGAGAATCTTTATTTTCATCAACATATTTGGTTGCTACAATTCTCTTTATAAGAAAGCGTAGTGAAGGGCTTAATTTGTCGTTGTTTGTTCAAGGATGAAATAAAGAACTTTTTGTGACCAAAATGTCGCTCTTGTTCATTGACAGTCATAGGAAACGGTACCGTCAAGCACTGACTTTAATGAGAAGGTGTGGGAAGGCTTTAGAAACGACTACAATGGGATTAGGCGGAAAATAAAACTTGATGAAAGGTAACAGGTACGTAAAGAAACATAAACATTTCGCGCTTGAACAAAAACGTAGAAAGCTGAATATTGTAACCCAAAAGTACTAACTGTAGCCATAGTTAGTCCCTTCTACTAACTATGCTTTAGCACGCTTAAAATTTGGAAACTTTATACTCGTTGAAGTTTGCAAAAAGTTTTGAAAGATTTGTTGGCTGCTTTATGGTATGATATGAAATATTCACTTGAACATGAGAAGGACTTTGACTTGAGTTGAAGAATGGAGAAGCATAATATTTTCTAGAAAATTGTAGTTCTTTGGAAAAAAATGGCTTGCAAGTTTAAAGATTCCTAGGTGCTGTAGAAGATTAGACATTTTTGAAAAACTATAAATGTTATAAATAGGTTGTACCCGAATGAACAGCGCGCATTATCCAAATGGCGTTGGTTTATGGCCATGCATATGGAGTAAAGTTGAAGCCTAAGCAAAATTGTTGTAAGTGAGCAATTAACTTACAGAAATCCTGCGATTGGAGATGAATTGCAGCTACTTCTTTGCGCAAGAATAGCGGTCCGGGCCTGTGGATAACCATTTAGATGGCAATATAGAGTAGCGTACGGATGGTTGCTGTGAATAAATGTGCGTAGCGACCCGTATGTAGGTGATGACGCGTGAAGGCATGGTGACGTTGCATTTGAGCGGCAAAGTGTAGTGAAGTGAAGTGAAGCGAAGTGAAGTGAAGTGTTAGTAATGGCGGGCGGGTTGAAAGCAATAAAGGGTGGAGTTATGTTGTTTTGGTTGATTTAGGGCCGCCTGGTGACGGAAGGGCATCATGAAGCCTGGAAGTCCGTAAGCCTTGTGTATCATTCAAAGAATGGAGTGATAGAAGACGAGGGCCAGGTGGAAAGTGTAAAAGCAACTCTGTATGTCTTTTGCGCAAATAAATAAGCATGGCGCGTGGAGTTTTTGAGCTTGTAGAGTGGGGGTTTTAGGTGTGGTGTTGAAGAAACGAGTTGCTTTTAGACTTAGTTTGTGGTTTGATATATCCTGGAAGTGGTACGGGTGCTCGCGAATGAAATTTCCAATATGCAAATATAAAAATGACCTCGCTAAGATCAGTAGGACTGATATCGGTACTCTAAGAGAGCAAAGTATAAAAGAGATAACTACCTAGTGAATGTATTTCCACAAAGCAGAAAAGTAGACGACTTGAAGGCAAAAGAGAGCAGATATTTTTCAAAGCAACAAAGTAGATGATCGATCGATCGATTGATACATAATACATACGAAATCTCGACTCTCGTCCAAAACATCTTACATGAAGTACAGAAGTGTCTAAAGAGAAAGCAAATAAGGTAACAGCAATAAAATCTAAGAAGGAGAGTTAAAAGTTCGAAGGATGCAACCAATGGAGTTCGAACTCCGATCTTGAGATTACTAGTCCAGCGCCCTACCACTGTAACATGAAATTTTATAAGCGATACCAACAAACGCCTGCGCATGCGTGGAATCAGCATGTTTATGTTGTAGTTCGCGAGCCGTTCGATCGTTTGATCGCCGATCTAAATCGCGGATATACTTTTCTTTTCAAACTAGGATGTAAGTACGCTACCTAGAATGTAAGTACGTTACTCAAACGAACGTATTATTTTTTGTAAATGTTTATTTGCTTGCTCAAGAGCCAGCCAACAACTTTCAGTACTCGATCGATAACCCGTCAAACATAGTGATGCATTCCATGCCAAGGCAAGCTTATTACATTTCTTTGAGTATGTATAATTGACTTCTCAGTTTCAGATAATGAGCTAAGATTCAAATTGATACAAGGTAAACAATGCCATGCCTTCATGCTTTGGTAGTTAATGGTAATAATTTGGTAATAATTTCGTAATCATCTATCTTAGATGCTGTTACATGAACAAATTGGTTTGAAATCTGTCCTGAGAGTGTATTGGTAATGAGTTATTTCCATATGGCATGAGAGAGGCTCCCGGCCATGAATTTGCATGAATTGAAAAATTGATGGCAACAGCTGCAATAAATCCATTGCTCTTGTGGATGCATGCAGGTGCCATCAATTGAAAAAGAAAAATTCCTAGTCAAGTTGGAATAAGTACAATGGTGTTGGAACTCGAATGAAAAAAGAAGTTGGAATTGCTTGAGGATTAATGCTGAAAGGGAGTTCCGAAGCGACCCATCCATAGTGGTTTGGTCGATGATATTGTTAAGTGCTTTTTAAATTAGGGAGGGACTTGCAGAGGTTGGTTCAATGTAGCACATGCACCAAAGAACGACCAAAGAAAGGTTTCAGGAGAGTTTTGTGTGATTGAATAACAGATCCTCTTGCCTCACGTGAGATTCCTTAAACAATTATCTGGTACACCCATGCCCATCCCTGACTCAGTGGAATATCCTGACTCACTGGAATATCCTCATTTGATGAATGAAAAAATTTGCTTACCAAAAAGTTGCTTCCTGTTCTGCCTAGAATTGTTGACTGTGTGAAATAGTGCTAAGAAAGAACAAGAAAGTAAAATTGACTTGTTTTAAGAAATGCTATAGATTTATCCGGCAACCTTTGAAGGAAATAGTGGGTTCATTTACAATAATTGCTAATAAGGGGAAAGGGAGGGTGTTGAAAGTGTGAAATGATAAGAATGAAATGTTCGTTGTTCAGTAATTGAAGAAATTGCCCTGCAAATTGACATAACTGCAAGGCAGTTATGTCGATAATAAGGCAGCCAGCCAGCCAGCCTTAAAAAAAAAAAGATCAATACTTCTATTTTATTTTCCTATATATCTACAAGATATTCCTTTGAGATACGAAACTTTGGAAGGATGTACAGGGAAGAAAGAAAGCTAGATATCAACCAGGGAGCAAGTGGTGGATGTAACGCCTGCCTGCCTGCCTGCCTGCCTGCTTGCTGTTGGGTCAAACTTTACTTCACTTAATATAATTCGATTGGAAATAAAATGACATTAAAGACAAATAGACATATATACATGAGAAAAGAATAGAGGGAAAATAAAAGATTCTAAAGGTAAAAAAAAAAGACCTGTAAAGAGTTTCTAAGTTTCCTAAGAATTATGTAGAACTGGTTAACCCTTTGAATGCCAAGGACGTATATATACGTCCTAAAATAGGACCCTCAGATACCGAGGACGTATATATACGTCCTCTGACAAGCATTTTGTTTCTTTTCTCGGTCGTTCAAGGTTTTTATCCGTGGTTGTTTCAAAGGACCTGGGAACAATTTGAGAATCCGCTGACCACAGAATTTTGCACTGTGGCACAACATAACACCCAGAAGGCTTTGTTTATTTTCGCGGCAAATCCTTGCCAAATCCAACATGGCGGCCAGCACACGTCGAATGACAGCTGAGGAAGTTTTGGTAGAAGTTTTCGCTGATAGAGACTCTGATATGAGGAAACGAAAGGCGATATGAGGCGAAAGGTGATATGAGGCGACGAAAGTGATGGAGATGTTTCAGAGTACAATGAAAGTATTTCGAGCTCGGAGGATGAAGATGAAAGCGGGGAAGAAGTCGAAGAGATCGACGAACTCGAAAGCGAGAATGAAAATAACGAAGATAGTGAAAGTGAGGAGGACAATGTCGCAGCTAAAAAGAGTTATACAATGCCAAAGGGCTCAAATTGTTGAGTAAAATTATTTTATGAAAAATCCAATATGGCCGCTGGTTGCGAGGCATGCACCTGGGTTGGCATTCAAAGGGTTAATTTTGCTATAACTTAGCTGCATTCCAATATCAGGCTCCATATAGCAATCCTTAGTCTCCATACAATCGAAAAGACAACTTTCTCCTTTTTTTTTTTATTTTTAAGAGTTTAAAACTGCAACACCTAATTCAAGGCTGTGCAAAAATTTAATAATAGTATAACTGACTGCGAAGCTGTGTACTATGAGGCACATGTGCGAAACTAAGGGTAAGCGCTGCACCCAGGGGAACCTCGGCAATAGACGCGCAACTCCGGGAAATGACGGGCGACGGAGTGGCATGCGTGAGAGTGGGAGGCTGTGCAAGAGGAAGGGGTGAGCCTTGTACTCACGCCTGCTACTTCCACGAAACACATCACCACGCGGCCAAAACGGATTCCCGGGTGCACAAGATAGTCCCAGGGGAGTTAAGGGGTAGGCGCGCACCTCCTGCCAAATCACGGGAGCCGTAGATGCACAACTGCCAGTGAGAGGCTGTGCACTGTGAGGCACATGTGCTAAAGAAGGCGGTGAGTCTTGTACTCACGCCTGCCACTTCCACGAAACACATCACCACGCGGCTAAAATGGATTCCCGCGTGCACTAGATAGTCCCAGGGGAATTGGGGGGTTGGCGCGCACCTCCTGCAGGTCACGGGAGCCGTGGTTGCACGCCTCCGAGTGAGAGGCGGTGCACTATGAGGCACATGTGCTAAAGTAGGCGGTGAGCCTTGTACTCACGCCTGCCACTTCCACGAAACGCATGACAACGCCTCCAAAATGAAATCCCAGGTACACTAGTCCCAGGGGAACCTCGGCAATAGACGCGCAACTCCGGGAAATCACGGGCGACGGAGTGGCATGCGTGAGAGTGGGAGGCTGTGCAAGAGGAAGGGGTGAGCCTTCTACTCACGCCTGCTACTTCCACGAAAGACATCACCGCGCGGCCAAAACGGATTCCCGGGTGCACAAGATAGTCCCAGGGGAGATGGAGAGTAGGCGCGCACCTCCTGCCAAATCACGGGAGCCGTAGTGGCACGCCTGCCAGTGAGAGGCTGTGCACTGTGAGGCACATGTGCTAAAGAAGGCGGTGAGTCTTGTACTCACGCCTGCCACTTCCACGAAACACATCACCACGCGGCTAAAATGGATTCCCGCGTGCACTAGATAGTCCCAGGGGAATTGGGGGTGGGCGCGCACCTCCTGCAAGTCACGGGAGCCGTGGTGGCACGCCTCCGAGTGAGAGGCTGTGCACTATGAGGCACATGTGCTAAAGAAGGCGGTGAGCCTTGTACTCACGCCTGCCACTTCCACGAAACGCATGACAACGCCTCCAAAATGAAATCCCAGGTACACTAGTCCCAGGGGAACCTCGGCAATAGACGCGCAACTCCGGGAAATCACGGGCGACGGAGTGGCATGGGTGAGAGTGGGAGGCTGTGCAAGAGGAAGGGGTGAGCCTTCTACTCACGCCTGCTACTTCCACGAAAGACATCACCACGCGGCCAAAACGGATTCCCGGGTGCACAAGATAGTCCCAGGGGAGATGGAGAGTAGGCGCGCACCTCCTGCCAAATCACGGGAGCCGTAGTGGCACGCCTGCCAGTGAGAGGCTGTGCACTGTGAGGCACATGTCCTAAAGAAGGCGGTGAGTCTTGTACTCACGCCTGCCACTTCCACGAAACACATCACCACGCGGCTAAAATGGATTCCCGCGTGCACTAGATAGTCCCAGGGGAGTTGGGGGATAGGCGCGCACCTCCTGCAAGTTACGGGAGCCGTGGTGGCACGCCTCCGAGTTAGAGGCTGTGCACTATGAGGCACATGTGCTAAAGAAGGCGGTGAGCCTTGTACTCACGCCTGCCACTTCCACGAAACGCATGACAACGCCTCCAAAATGAAATCCCAGGTTCACTAGACCCAGGGGAACCTCGGCAAAATTCGCGCAACTCCGGGAAATAACGGGCGACGGAGTGGCATGCGTGAGAGTGGGAGGCTGTGCAAGAGGAAGGGGTGAGCCTTGTACTCACGCCTGCTACTTCCACGAAACACATCACCACGCGGCCAAAACGGATTCCCGGGTGCACAAGATAGTCCCAGGGGAGATGGAGAGTAGGCGCGCACCTCCTACCAAATCACGGGAGCCGTAGTGGCACGCCTGCCAGTGAGAGGCTGTGCACTGTGAGGCACATGTGCTAAAGAAGGCGGTGAGTCTTGTACTCACGCCTGCCACTTCCACGAAACACATCACCACGCGGCTAAAATGGATTCCCGCGTGCACTAGATAGTCCCAGGGGAATTGGGGGTGGGCGCGCACCTCCTGCAAGTCACGGGAGCCGTGGTGGCACGCCTCCGAGTGAGAGGCTGTGCACTATGAGGCACATGTGCTAAAGAAGGCGGTGAGCCTTGTACTCACGCCTGCCACTTCCACGAAACGCATGACAACGCCTCCAAAATGAGATCCCAGGTACACTAGTCCCAGGGGAACCTCGGCAATAGACGCGCAACTCCGGGAAATCACGGGCGACGGAGTGACATGGGTGAGAGTGGGAGGCTGTGCAAGAGGAAGGGGTGAGCCTTCTACTCACGCCTGCTACTTCCACGAAAGACATCACCACGCGGCCAAAACGGATTCCCGGGTGCACAAGATAGTCCCAGGGGAGATGGAGAGTAGGCGCGCACCTCCTGCCAAATCACGGGAGCCGTAGTGGCACGCCTGCTAGTGAGAGGCTCTGCACTGTGAAGCACATGTCCTAAAGAAGGCGGGAAGCCTTGTACTCACGCCTGCCACTTCCACGAAACGCATGACAACGCCTCCAAAATGAAATCCCCGGTTTACTAGACCCAGGGGAACCTCGGCAATAGACGCGCAACTCCGGGAAATGACGGGCGACGGAGTGGCATGCGTGAGAGTGGGAGGCTGTGCAAGAGGAAGGGGTGAGCCTTCTACTCACGCCTGCTACTTCCACGAAACACATCACCACGCGGCCAAAACGGATTCCCGGGTGCACAAGATAGTCCCAGGGGAGTTAAGGGGTAGGCGCGCACCTCCTGCCAAATCACGGGAGCCGTAGATGCACAACTGCCAGTGAGAGGCTGTGCACTGTGAGGCACATGTGCTAAAGAAGGCGGTGAGTCTTGTACTCACGCCTGCCACTTCCACGAAACACATCACCACGCGGCTAAAATGGATTCCCGCGTGCACTAGATAGTCCCAGGGGAATTGGGGGTTGGGCGCGCACCTCCTGCAAGTCACGGGAGCCGTGCTGGGACGCCTCCGAGTGAGAGGCTATGCACTATGAGGCACATGTGCTAAAGTAGGCGGTGAGCCTTGTACTCACGCCTGCCACTTCCACGAAACGTATGACAACGCCTCCAAAATGAAATCCCAGGTACACTAGTCCCAGGGGAACCTCGGCAATAGACGCGCAACTCCGGGAAATCACGGGCGACGGAGTGGCATGCGTGAGAGTGGGAGGCTGTGCAAGAGGAAGGGGTGAGCCTTCTACTCACGCCTGCTACTTCCACGAAAGACATCACCACGCGGCCAAAACGGATTCCCGGGTGCACAAGATAGTCCCAGGGGAGATGGAGAGTAGGCGCGCACCTCCTGCCAAATCACGGGAGCCGTAGTGGCACGCCTGCCAGTGAGAGGCTGTGCACTGTGAGGCACATGTGCTAAAGAAGGCGGTGAGTCTTGTACTCACGCCTGCCACTTCCACGAAACACATCACCACGCGGCTAAAATGGATTCCCGCGTGCACTAGATAGTCCCAGGGGAATTGGGGGTGGGCGCGCACCTCCTGCAAGTCACGGGAGCCGTGGTGGCACGCCTCCGAGTGAGAGGCTGTGCACTATGAGGCACATGTGCTAAAGAAGGCGGTGAGCCTTGTACTCACGCCTGCCACTTCCACGAAACGCATGACAACGCCTCCAAAATAAAATCCCAGGTACACTAGTCCCAGGGGAACCTCGGCAATAGACGCGCAACTCCGGGAAATCACGGGCGACGGAGTGACATGGGTGAGAGTGGGAGGCTGTGCAAGAGGAAGGGGTGAGCCTTCTACTCACGCCTGCTACTTCCACGAAAGACATCACCACGCGGCCAAAACGGATTCCCGGGTGCACAAGATAGTCCCAGGGGAGATGGAGAGTAGGCGCGCACCTCCTGCCAAATCACGGGAGCCGTAGTGGCACGCCTGCCAGTGAGAGGCTCTGCACTGTGAAGCACATGTCCTAAAGAAGGCGGGAAGCCTTGTACTCACGCCTGCCACTTCCACGAAACGCATGACAACGCCTCCAAAATGAAATCCCCGGTTTACTAGACCCAGGGGAACCTCGGCAATAGACGCAACTCCGGGAAATGACGGGCGACGGAGTGGCATGCGTGAGAGTGGGAGGCTGTGCAAGAGGAAGGGGTGAGCCTTGTACTCACGCCTGCTACTTCCACGAAACACATCACCACGCGGCCAAAACGGATTCCCGGGTGCACAAGATAGTCCCAGGGGAGTTAAGGGGTAGGCGCGCACCTCCTGCCAAATCACGGGAGCCGTAGTGGCACGCCTGCCAGTGAGAGGCTGTGCACTGTGAGGCACATGTGCTAAAGAAGGCGGTGAGTCTTGTACTCACGCCTGCCACTTCCACGAAACACATCACCACGCGGCTAAAATGGATTCCCGCGTGCACTAGATAGTCCCAGGGGAATTGGGGGGTTGGCGCGCACCTCCTGCAGGTCACGGGAGCCGTGGTTGCACGCCTCCGAGTGAGAGGCTGTGCACTATGAGGCACATGTGCTAAAGTAGGCGGTGAGCCTTGTACTCACGCCTGCCACTTCCACGAAACGCATGACAACGCCTCCAAAATGAAATCACAGGTACACTAGTCCCAGGGGAACCTCGGCAATAGACGCGCAACTCCGGGAAATCACGGGCGACGGAGTGGCATGCGTGAGAGTGGGAGGCTGTGCAAGAGGAAGGGGTGAGCCTTCTACTCACGCCTGCTACTTCCACGAAAGACATCACCGCGCGGCCAAAACGGATTCCCGGGTGCACAAGATAGTCCCAGGGGAGATGGAGAGTAGGCGCGCACCTCCTGCCAAATCACGGGAGCCGTAGTGGCACGCCTGCCAGTGAGAGGCTGTGCACTGTGAGGCACATGTGCTAAAGAAGGCGGTGAGTCTTGTACTCACGCCTGCCACTTCCACGAAACACATCACCACGCGGCTAAAATGGATTCCCGCGTGCACTAGATAGTCCCAGGGGAATTGGGGGTGGGCGCGCACCTCCTGCAAGTCACGGGAGCCGTGGTGGCACGCCTCCGAGTGAGAGGCTGTGCACTATGAGGCACATGTGCTAAAGAAGGCGGTGAGCCTTGTACTCACGCCTGCCACTTCCACGAAACGCATGACAACGCCTCCAAAATGAAATCCCAGGTACACTAGTCCCAGGGGAACCTCGGCAATAGACGCGCAACTCCGGGAAATCACGGGCGACGGAGTGGCATGGGTGAGAGTGGGAGGCTGTGCAAGAGGAAGGGGTGAGCCTTCTACTCACGCCTGCTACTTCCACGAAAGACATCACCACGCGGCCAAAACGGATTCCCGGGTGCACAAGATAGTCCCAAGGGAGATGGAGAGTAGGCGCGCACCTCCTGCCAAATCACGGGAGCCGTAGTGGCACGCCTGCCAGTGAGAGGCTGTGCACTGTGAGGCACATGTCCTAAAGAAGGCGGTGAGTCTTGTACTCACGCCTGCCACTTCCACGAAACACATCACCACGCGGCTAAAATGGATTCCCGCGTGCACTAGATAGTCCCAGGGGAGTTGGGGGATAGGCGCGCACCTCCTGCAAGTTACGGGAGCCGTGGTGGCACGCCTCCGAGTTAGAGGCTGTGCACTATGAGGCACATGTGCTAAAGAAGGCGGTGAGCCTTGTACTCACGCCTGCCACTTCCACGAAACGCATGACAACGCCTCCAAAATGAAATCCCAGGTTCACTAGACCCAGGGGAACCTCGGCAAAATTCGCGCAACTCCGGGAAATAACGGGCGACGGAGTGGCATGCGTGAAAGTTGGAGGCTGTGCAAGAGGAAGGGGTGAGCCTTGTACTCACGCCTGCTACTTCCACGAAACACATCACCACGCGGCCAAAACGGATTCCCGGGTGCACAAGATAGTCCCAGGGGAGATGGAGAGTAGGCGCGCACCTCCTGCCAAATCACGGGAGCCGTAGTGGCACGCCTGCCAGTGAGAGGCTGTGCACTGTGAGGCACATGTGCTAAAGAAGGCGGTGAGTCTTGTACTCACGCCTGCCACTTCCACGAAACACATCACCACGCGGCTAAAATGGATTCCCGCGTGCACTAGATAGTCCCAGGGGAATTGGGGGTGGGCGTGCACCTCCTGCAAGTCACGGGAGCCGTGGTGGCACGCCTCCGAGTGAGAGGCTGTGCACTATGAGGCACATGTGCTAAAGAAGGCGGTGAGCCTTGTACTCACGCCTGCCACTTCCACGAAACGCATGACAACGCCTCCAAAATAAAATCCCAGGTACACTAGTCCCAGGGGAACCTCGGCAATAGACGCGCAACTCCGGGAAATCACGGGCGACGGAGTGACATGGGTGAGAGTGGGAGGCTGTGCAAGAGGAAGGGGTGAGCCTTCTACTCACGCCTGCTACTTCCACGAAAGACATCACCACGCGGCCAAAACGGATTCCCGGGTGCACAAGATAGTCCCAGGGGAGATGGAGAGTAGGCGCGCACCTCCTGCCAAATCACGGGAGCCGTAGTGGCACGCCTGCCAGTGAGAGGCTCTGCACTGTGAAGCACATGTCCTAAAGAAGGCGGGAAGCCTTGTACTCACGCCTGCCACTTCCACGAAACGCATGACAACGCCTCCAAAATGAAATCCCCGGTTTACTAGACCCAGGGGAACCTCGGCAATAGACGCGCAACTCCGGGAAATGACGGGCGACGGAGTGGCATGCGTGAGAGTGGGAGGCTGTGCAAGAGGAAGGGGTGAGCCTTGTACTCACGCCTGCTACTTCCACGAAACACATCACCACGCGGCCAAAACGGATTCCCGGGTGCACAAGATAGTCCCAGGGGAGTTAAGGGGTAGGCGCGCACCTCCTGCCAAATCACGGGAGCCGTAGTGGCACGCCTGCCAGTGAGAGGCTGTGCACTGTGAGGCACATGTGCTAAAGAAGGCGGTGAGTCTTGTACTCACGCCTGCCACTTCCACGAAACACATCACCACGCGGCTAAAATGGATTCCCGCGTGCACTAGATAGTCCCAGGGGAATTGGGGGGTTGGCGCGCACCTCCTGCAGGTCACGGGAGCCGTGGTTGCACGCCTCCGAGTGAGAGGCTGTGCACTATGAGGCACATGTGCTAAAGTAGGCGGTGAGCCTTGTACTCACGCCTGCCACTTCCACGAAACGCATGACAACGCCTCCAAAATGAAATCACAGGTACACTAGTCCCAGGGGAACCTCGGCAATAGACGCGCAACTCCGGGAAATCACGGGCGACGGAGTGGCATGCGTGAGAGTGGGAGGCTGTGCAAGAGGAAGGGGTGAGCCTTCTACTCACGCCTGCTACTTCCACGAAAGACATCACCGCGCGGCCAAAACGGATTCCCGGGTGCACAAGATAGTCCCAGGGGAGATGGAGAGTAGGCGCGCACCTCCTGCCAAATCACGGGAGCCGTAGTGGCACGCCTGCCAGTGAGAGGCTGTGCACTGTGAGGCACATGTGCTAAAGAAGGCGGTGAGTCTTGTACTCACGCCTGCCACTTCCACGAAACACATCACCACGCGGCTAAAATGGATTCCCGCGTGCACTAGATAGTCCCAGGGGAATTGGGGGTGGGCGCGCACCTCCTGCAAGTCACGGGAGCCGTGGTGGCACGCCTCCGAGTGAGAGGCTGTGCACTATGAGGCACATGTGCCAAAGAAGGCGGTGAGCCTTGTACTCACGCCTGCCACTTCCACGAAACGCATGACAACGCCTCCAAAATAAAATCCCAGGTACACTAGTCCCAGGGGAACCTCGGCAATAGACGCGCAACTCCGGGAAATCACGGGCGACGGAGTGACATGGGTGAGAGTGGGAGGCTGTGCAAGAGGAAGGGGTGAGCCTTCTACTCACGCCTGCTACTTCCACGAAAGACATCACCACGCGGCCAAAACGGATTCCCGGGTGCACAAGATAGTCCCAGGGGAGATGGAGAGTAGGCGCGCACCTCCTGCCAAATCACGGGAGCCGTAGTGGCACGCCTGCCAGTGAGAGGCTCTGCACTGTGAAGCACATGTCCTAAAGAAGGCGGGAAGCCTTGTACTCACGCCTGCCACTTCCACGAAACGCATGACAACGCCTCCAAAATGAAATCCCCGGTTTACTAGACCCAGGGGAACCTCGGCAATAGACGCGCAACTCCGGGAAATGACGGGCGACGGAGTGGCATGCGTGAGAGTGGGAGGCTGTGCAAGAGGAAGGGGTGAGCCTTGTACTCACGCCTGCTACTTCCACGAAACACATCACCACGCGGCCAAAACGGATTCCCGGGTGCACAAGATAGTCCCAGGGGAGTTAAGGGGTAGGCGCGCACCTCCTGCCAAATCACGGGAGCCGTAGTGGCACGCCTGCCAGTGAGAGGCTGTGCACTGTGAGGCACATGTGCTAAAGAAGGCGGTGAGTCTTGTACTCACGCCTGCCACTTCCACGAAACACATCACCACGCGGCTAAAATGGATTCCCGCGTGCACTAGATAGTCCCAGGGGAATTGGGGGGTTGGCGCGCACCTCCTGCAGGTCACGGGAGCCGTGGTTGCACGCCTCCGAGTGAGAGGCTGTGCACTATGAGGCACATGTGCTAAAGTAGGCGGTGAGCCTTGTACTCACGCCTGCCACTTCCACGAAACGCATGACAACGCCTCCAAAATGAAATCACAGGTACACTAGTCCCAGGGGAACCTCGGCAATAGACGCGCAACTCCGGGAAATCACGGGCGACGGAGTGGCATGCGTGAGAGTGGGAGGCTGTGCAAGAGGAAGGGGTGAGCCTTCTACTCACGCCTGCTACTTCCACGAAAGACATCACCGCGCGGCCAAAACGGATTCCCGGGTGCACAAGATAGTCCCAGGGGAGATGGAGAGTAGGCGCGCACCTCCTGCCAAATCACGGGAGCCGTAGTGGCACGCCTGCCAGTGAGAGGCTGTGCACTGTGAGGCACATGTGCTAAAGAAGGCGGTGAGTCTTGTACTCACGCCTGCCACTTCCACGAAACACATCACCACGCGGCTAAAATGGATTCCCGCGTGCACTAGATAGTCCCAGGGGAATTGGGGGTGGGCGCGCACCTCCTGCAAGTCACGGGAGCCGTGGTGGCACGCCTCCGAGTGAGAGGCTGTGCACTATGAGGCACATGTGCTAAAGAAGGCGGTGAGCCTTGTACTCACGCCTGCCACTTCCACGAAACGCATGACAACGCCTCCAAAATAAAATCCCAGGTACACTAGTCCCAGGGGAACCTCGGCAATAGACGCGCAACTCCGGGAAATCACGGGCGACGGAGTGACATGGGTGAGAGTGGGAGGCTGTGCAAGAGGAAGGGGTGAGCCTTCTACTCACGCCTGCTACTTCCACGAAAGACATCACCACGCGGCCAAAACGGATTCCCGGGTGCACAAGATAGTCCCAGGGGAGATGGAGAGTAGGCGCGCACCTCCTGCCAAATCACGGGAGCCGTAGTGGCACGCCTGCCAGTGAGAGGCTCTGCACTGTGAAGCACATGTCCTAAAGAAGGCGGGAAGCCTTGTACTCACGCCTGCCACTTCCACGAAACGCATGACAACGCCTCCAAAATGAAATCCCCGGTTTACTAGACCCAGGGGAACCTCGGCAATAGACGCAACTCCGGGAAATGACGGGCGACGGAGTGGCATGCGTGAGAGTGGGAGGCTGTGCAAGAGGAAGGGGTGAGCCTTGTACTCACGCCTGCTACTTCCACGAAACACATCACCACGCGGCCAAAACGGATTCCCGGGTGCACAAGATAGTCCCAGGGGAGTTAAGGGGTAGGCGCGCACCTCCTGCCAAATCACGGGAGCCGTAGTGGCACGCCTGCCAGTGAGAGGCTGTGCACTGTGAGGCACATGTGCTAAAGAAGGCGGTGAGTCTTGTACTCACGCCTGCCACTTCCACGAAACACATCACCACGCGGCTAAAATGGATTCCCGCGTGCACTAGATAGTCCCAGGGGAATTGGGGGGTTGGCGCGCACCTCCTGCAGGTCACGGGAGCCGTGGTTGCACGCCTCCGAGTGAGAGGCTGTGCACTATGAGGCACATGTGCTAAAGTAGGCGGTGAGCCTTGTACTCACGCCTGCCACTTCCACGAAACGCATGACAACGCCTCCAAAATGAAATCACAGGTACACTAGTCCCAGGGGAACCTCGGCAATAGACGCGCAACTCCGGGAAATCACGGGCGACGGAGTGGCATGCGTGAGAGTGGGAGGCTGTGCAAGAGGAAGGGGTGAGCCTTCTACTCACGCCTGCTACTTCCACGAAAGACATCACCGCGCGGCCAAAACGGATTCCCGGGTGCACAAGATAGTCCCAGGGGAGATGGAGAGTAGGCGCGCACCTCCTGCCAAATCACGGGAGCCGTAGTGGCACGCCTGCCAGTGAGAGGCTGTGCACTGTGAGGCACATGTGCTAAAGAAGGCGGTGAGTCTTGTACTCACGCCTGCCACTTCCACGAAACACATCACCACGCGGCTAAAATGGATTCCCGCGTGCACTAGATAGTCCCAGGGGAATTGGGGGTGGGCGCGCACCTCCTGCAAGTCACGGGAGCCGTGGTGGCACGCCTCCGAGTGAGAGGCTGTGCACTATGAGGCACATGTGCTAAAGAAGGCGGTGAGCCTTGTACTCACGCCTGCCACTTCCACGAAACGCATGACAACGCCTCCAAAATGAAATCCCAGGTACACTAGTCCCAGGGGAACCTCGGCAATAGACGCGCAACTCCGGGAAATCACGGGCGACGGAGTGGCATGGGTGAGAGTGGGAGGCTGTGCAAGAGGAAGGGGTGAGCCTTCTACTCACGCCTGCTACTTCCACGAAAGACATCACCACGCGGCCAAAACGGATTCCCGGGTGCACAAGATAGTCCCAAGGGAGATGGAGAGTAGGCGCGCACCTCCTGCCAAATCACGGGAGCCGTAGTGGCACGCCTGCCAGTGAGAGGCTGTGCACTGTGAGGCACATGTCCTAAAGAAGGCGGTGAGTCTTGTACTCACGCCTGCCACTTCCACGAAACACATCACCACGCGGCTAAAATGGATTCCCGCGTGCACTAGATAGTCCCAGGGGAGTTGGGGGATAGGCGCGCACCTCCTGCAAGTTACGGGAGCCGTGGTGGCACGCCTCCGAGTTAGAGGCTGTGCACTATGAGGCACATGTGCTAAAGAAGGCGGTGAGCCTTGTACTCACGCCTGCCACTTCCACGAAACGCATGACAACGCCTCCAAAATGAAATCCCAGGTTCACTAGACCCAGGGGAACCTCGGCAAAATTCGCGCAACTCCGGGAAATAACGGGCGACGGAGTGGCATGCGTGAAAGTTGGAGGCTGTGCAAGAGGAAGGGGTGAGCCTTGTACTCACGCCTGCTACTTCCACGAAACACATCACCGCGCGGCCAAAACGGATTCCCGGGTGCACAAGATAGTCCCAGGGGAGATGGAGAGTAGGCGCGCACCTCCTGCCAAATCACGGGAGCCGTAGTGGCACGCCTGCCAGTGAGAGGCTGTGCACTGTGAGGCACATGTGCTAAAGAAGGCGGTGAGTCTTGTACTCACGCCTGCCACTTCCACGAAACACATCACCACGCGGCTAAAATGGATTCCCGCGTGCACTAGATAGTCCCAGGGGAATTGGGGGTGGGCGTGCACCTCCTGCAAGTCACGGGAGCCGTGGTGGCACGCCTCCGAGTGAGAGGCTGTGCACTATGAGGCACATGTGCTAAAGAAGGCGGTGAGCCTTGTACTCACGCCTGCCACTTCCACGAAACGCATGACAACGCCTCCAAAATAAAATCCCAGGTACACTAGTCCCAGGGGAACCTCGGCAATAGACGCGCAACTCCGGGAAATCACGGGCGACGGAGTGGCATGAGTGAGAGTGGGAGGCTGTGCAAGAGGAAGGGGTGAGCCTTCTACTCACGCCTGCTACTTCCACGAAAGACATCACCACGCGGCCAAAACGGATTCCCGGGTGCACAAGATAGTCCCAGGGGAGATGGAGAGTAGGCGCGCACCTCCTGCCAAATCACGGGAGCCGTAGTGGCACGCCTGCCAGTGAGAGGCTCTGCACTGTGAAGCACATGTCCTAAAGAAGGCGGTGAGTCTTGTACTCACGCCTGCCACTTCCACGAAACACATCACCACGCGGCTAAAATGGATTCCCGCGTGCACTAGATAGTCCCAGGGGAGTTGGGGGATAGGCGCGCACCTCCTGCAAGTTACGGGAGCCGTGGTGGCACGCCTCCGAGTTAGAGGCTGTGCACTATGAGGCACATGTGCTAAAGAAGGCGGTGAGCCTTGTACTCACGCCTGCCACTTCCACGAAACGCATGACAACGCCTCCAAAATGAAATCCCAGGTTCACTAGACCCAGGGGAACCTCGGCAAAATTCGCGCAACTCCGGGAAATAACGGGCGACGGAGTGGCATGCGTGAGAGTGGGAGGCTGTGCAAGAGGAAGGGGTGAGCCTTGTACTCACGCCTGCTACTTCCACGAAACACATCACCACGCGGCCAAAACGGATTCCCGGGTGCACAAGATAGTCCCAGGGGAGATGGAGAGTAGGCGCGCACCTCCTACCAAATCACGGGAGCCGTAGTGGCACGCCTGCCAGTGAGAGGCTGTGCACTGTGAGGCACATGTGCTAAAGAAGGCGGTGAGTCTTGTACTCACGCCTGCCACTTCCACGAAACACATCACCACGCGGCTAAAATGGATTCCCGCGTGCACTAGATAGTCCCAGGGGAATTGGGGGTGGGCGCGCACCTCCTGCAAGTCACGGGAGCCGTGGTGGCACGCCTCCGAGTGAGAGGCTGTGCACTATGAGGCACATGTGCTAAAGAAGGCGGTGAGCCTTGTACTCACGCCTGCCACTTCCACGAAACGCATGACAACGCCTCCAAAATGAGATCCCAGGTACACTAGTCCCAGGGGAACCTCGGCAATAGACGCGCAACTCCGGGAAATCACGGGCGACGGAGTGACATGGGTGAGAGTGGGAGGCTGTGCAAGAGGAAGGGGTGAGCCTTCTACTCACGCCTGCTACTTCCACGAAAGACATCACCACGCGGCCAAAACGGATTCCCGGGTGCACAAGATAGTCCCAGGGGAGATGGAGAGTAGGCGCGCACCTCCTGCCAAATCACGGGAGCCGTAGTGGCACGCCTGCTAGTGAGAGGCTCTGCACTGTGAAGCACATGTCCTAAAGAAGGCGGGAAGCCTTGTACTCACGCCTGCCACTTCCACGAAACGCATGACAACGCCTCCAAAATGAAATCCCCGGTTTACTAGACCCAGGGGAACCTCGGCAATAGACGCGCAACTCCGGGAAATGACGGGCGACGGAGTGGCATGCGTGAGAGTGGGAGGCTGTGCAAGAGGAAGGGGTGAGCCTTCTACTCACGCCTGCTACTTCCACGAAACACATCACCACGCGGCCAAAACGGATTCCCGGGTGCACAAGATAGTCCCAGGGGAGTTAAGGGGTAGGCGCGCACCTCCTGCCAAATCACGGGAGCCGTAGATGCACAACTGCCAGTGAGAGGCTGTGCACTGTGAGGCACATGTGCTAAAGAAGGCGGTGAGTCTTGTACTCACGCCTGCCACTTCCACGAAACACATCACCACGCGGCTAAAATGGATTCCCGCGTGCACTAGATAGTCCCAGGGGAATTGGGGGTTGGGCGCGCACCTCCTGCAAGTCACGGGAGCCGTGCTGGGACGCCTCCGAGTGAGAGGCTATGCACTATGAGGCACATGTGCTAAAGTAGGCGGTGAGCCTTGTACTCACGCCTGCCACTTCCACGAAACGTATGACAACGCCTCCAAAATGAAATCCCAGGTACACTAGTCCCAGGGGAACCTCGGCAATAGACGCGCAACTCCGGGAAATCACGGGCGACGGAGTGGCATGCGTGAGAGTGGGAGGCTGTGCAAGAGGAAGGGGTGAGCCTTCTACTCACGCCTGCTACTTCCACGAAAGACATCACCACGCGGCCAAAACGGATTCCCGGGTGCACAAGATAGTCCCAGGGGAGATGGAGAGTAGGCGCGCACCTCCTGCCAAATCACGGGAGCCGTAGTGGCACGCCTGCCAGTGAGAGGCTGTGCACTGTGAGGCACATGTGCTAAAGAAGGCGGTGAGTCTTGTACTCACGCCTGCCACTTCCACGAAACACATCACCACGCGGCTAAAATGGATTCCCGCGTGCACTAGATAGTCCCAGGGGAATTGGGGGTGGGCGCGCACCTCCTGCAAGTCACGGGAGCCGTGGTGGCACGCCTCCGAGTGAGAGGCTGTGCACTATGAGGCACATGTGCTAAAGAAGGCGGTGAGCCTTGTACTCACGCCTGCCACTTCCACGAAACGCATGACAACGCCTCCAAAATAAAATCCCAGGTACACTAGTCCCAGGGGAACCTCGGCAATAGACGCGCAACTCCGGGAAATCACGGGCGACGGAGTGACATGGGTGAGAGTGGGAGGCTGTGCAAGAGGAAGGGGTGAGCCTTCTACTCACGCCTGCTACTTCCACGAAAGACATCACCACGCGGCCAAAACGGATTCCCGGGTGCACAAGATAGTCCCAGGGGAGATGGAGAGTAGGCGCGCACCTCCTGCCAAATCACGGGAGCCGTAGTGGCACGCCTGCCAGTGAGAGGCTCTGCACTGTGAAGCACATGTCCTAAAGAAGGCGGGAAGCCTTGTACTCACGCCTGCCACTTCCACGAAACGCATGACAACGCCTCCAAAATGAAATCCCCGGTTTACTAGACCCAGGGGAACCTCGGCAATAGACGCAACTCCGGGAAATGACGGGCGACGGAGTGGCATGCGTGAGAGTGGGAGGCTGTGCAAGAGGAAGGGGTGAGCCTTGTACTCACGCCTGCTACTTCCACGAAACACATCACCACGCGGCCAAAACGGATTCCCGGGTGCACAAGATAGTCCCAGGGGAGTTAAGGGGTAGGCGCGCACCTCCTGCCAAATCACGGGAGCCGTAGTGGCACGCCTGCCAGTGAGAGGCTGTGCACTGTGAGGCACATGTGCTAAAGAAGGCGGTGAGTCTTGTACTCACGCCTGCCACTTCCACGAAACACATCACCACGCGGCTAAAATGGATTCCCGCGTGCACTAGATAGTCCCAGGGGAATTGGGGGGTTGGCGCGCACCTCCTGCAGGTCACGGGAGCCGTGGTTGCACGCCTCCGAGTGAGAGGCTGTGCACTATGAGGCACATGTGCTAAAGTAGGCGGTGAGCCTTGTACTCACGCCTGCCACTTCCACGAAACGCATGACAACGCCTCCAAAATGAAATCACAGGTACACTAGTCCCAGGGGAACCTCGGCAATAGACGCGCAACTCCGGGAAATCACGGGCGACGGAGTGGCATGCGTGAGAGTGGGAGGCTGTGCAAGAGGAAGGGGTGAGCCTTCTACTCACGCCTGCTACTTCCACGAAAGACATCACCGCGCGGCCAAAACGGATTCCCGGGTGCACAAGATAGTCCCAGGGGAGATGGAGAGTAGGCGCGCACCTCCTGCCAAATCACGGGAGCCGTAGTGGCACGCCTGCCAGTGAGAGGCTGTGCACTGTGAGGCACATGTGCTAAAGAAGGCGGTGAGTCTTGTACTCACGCCTGCCACTTCCACGAAACACATCACCACGCGGCTAAAATGGATTCCCGCGTGCACTAGATAGTCCCAGGGGAATTGGGGGTGGGCGCGCACCTCCTGCAAGTCACGGGAGCCGTGGTGGCACGCCTCCGAGTGAGAGGCTGTGCACTATGAGGCACATGTGCTAAAGAAGGCGGTGAGCCTTGTACTCACGCCTGCCACTTCCACGAAACGCATGACAACGCCTCCAAAATGAAATCCCAGGTACACTAGTCCCAGGGGAACCTCGGCAATAGACGCGCAACTCCGGGAAATCACGGGCGACGGAGTGGCATGGGTGAGAGTGGGAGGCTGTGCAAGAGGAAGGGGTGAGCCTTCTACTCACGCCTGCTACTTCCACGAAAGACATCACCACGCGGCCAAAACGGATTCCCGGGTGCACAAGATAGTCCCAAGGGAGATGGAGAGTAGGCGCGCACCTCCTGCCAAATCACGGGAGCCGTAGTGGCACGCCTGCCAGTGAGAGGCTGTGCACTGTGAGGCACATGTCCTAAAGAAGGCGGTGAGTCTTGTACTCACGCCTGCCACTTCCACGAAACACATCACCACGCGGCTAAAATGGATTCCCGCGTGCACTAGATAGTCCCAGGGGAGTTGGGGGATAGGCGCGCACCTCCTGCAAGTTACGGGAGCCGTGGTGGCACGCCTCCGAGTTAGAGGCTGTGCACTATGAGGCACATGTGCTAAAGAAGGCGGTGAGCCTTGTACTCACGCCTGCCACTTCCACGAAACGCATGACAACGCCTCCAAAATGAAATCCCAGGTTCACTAGACCCAGGGGAACCTCGGCAAAATTCGCGCAACTCCGGGAAATAACGGGCGACGGAGTGGCATGCGTGAAAGTTGGAGGCTGTGCAAGAGGAAGGGGTGAGCCTTGTACTCACGCCTGCTACTTCCACGAAACACATCACCACGCGGCCAAAACGGATTCCCGGGTGCACAAGATAGTCCCAGGGGAGATGGAGAGTAGGCGCGCACCTCCTGCCAAATCACGGGAGCCGTAGTGGCACGCCTGCCAGTGAGAGGCTGTGCACTGTGAGGCACATGTGCTAAAGAAGGCGGTGAGTCTTGTACTCACGCCTGCCACTTCCACGAAACACATCACCACGCGGCTAAAATGGATTCCCGCGTGCACTAGATAGTCCCAGGGGAATTGGGGGTGGGCGTGCACCTCCTGCAAGTCACGGGAGCCGTGGTGGCACGCCTCCGAGTGAGAGGCTGTGCACTATGAGGCACATGTGCTAAAGAAGGCGGTGAGCCTTGTACTCACGCCTGCCACTTCCACGAAACGCATGACAACGCCTCCAAAATAAAATCCCAGGTACACTAGTCCCAGGGGAACCTCGGCAATAGACGCGCAACTCCGGGAAATCACGGGCGACGGAGTGACATGGGTGAGAGTGGGAGGCTGTGCAAGAGGAAGGGGTGAGCCTTCTACTCACGCCTGCTACTTCCACGAAAGACATCACCACGCGGCCAAAACGGATTCCCGGGTGCACAAGATAGTCCCAGGGGAGATGGAGAGTAGGCGCGCACCTCCTGCCAAATCACGGGAGCCGTAGTGGCACGCCTGCCAGTGAGAGGCTCTGCACTGTGAAGCACATGTCCTAAAGAAGGCGGGAAGCCTTGTACTCACGCCTGCCACTTCCACGAAACGCATGACAACGCCTCCAAAATGAAATCCCCGGTTTACTAGACCCAGGGGAACCTCGGCAATAGACGCGCAACTCCGGGAAATGACGGGCGACGGAGTGGCATGCGTGAGAGTGGGAGGCTGTGCAAGAGGAAGGGGTGAGCCTTGTACTCACGCCTGCTACTTCCACGAAACACATCACCACGCGGCCAAAACGGATTCCCGGGTGCACAAGATAGTCCCAGGGGAGTTAAGGGGTAGGCGCGCACCTCCTGCCAAATCACGGGAGCCGTAGTGGCACGCCTGCCAGTGAGAGGCTGTGCACTGTGAGGCACATGTGCTAAAGAAGGCGGTGAGTCTTGTACTCACGCCTGCCACTTCCACGAAACACATCACCACGCGGCTAAAATGGATTCCCGCGTGCACTAGATAGTCCCAGGGGAATTGGGGGGTTGGCGCGCACCTCCTGCAGGTCACGGGAGCCGTGGTTGCACGCCTCCGAGTGAGAGGCTGTGCACTATGAGGCACATGTGCTAAAGTAGGCGGTGAGCCTTGTACTCACGCCTGCCACTTCCACGAAACGCATGACAACGCCTCCAAAATGAAATCACAGGTACACTAGTCCCAGGGGAACCTCGGCAATAGACGCGCAACTCCGGGAAATCACGGGCGACGGAGTGGCATGCGTGAGAGTGGGAGGCTGTGCAAGAGGAAGGGGTGAGCCTTCTACTCACGCCTGCTACTTCCACGAAAGACATCACCGCGCGGCCAAAACGGATTCCCGGGTGCACAAGATAGTCCCAGGGGAGATGGAGAGTAGGCGCGCACCTCCTGCCAAATCACGGGAGCCGTAGTGGCACGCCTGCCAGTGAGAGGCTGTGCACTGTGAGGCACATGTGCTAAAGAAGGCGGTGAGTCTTGTACTCACGCCTGCCACTTCCACGAAACACATCACCACGCGGCTAAAATGGATTCCCGCGTGCACTAGATAGTCCCAGGGGAATTGGGGGTGGGCGCGCACCTCCTGCAAGTCACGGGAGCCGTGGTGGCACGCCTCCGAGTGAGAGGCTGTGCACTATGAGGCACATGTGCTAAAGAAGGCGGTGAGCCTTGTACTCACGCCTGCCACTTCCACGAAACGCATGACAACGCCTCCAAAATAAAATCCCAGGTACACTAGTCCCAGGGGAACCTCGGCAATAGACGCGCAACTCCGGGAAATCACGGGCGACGGAGTGACATGGGTGAGAGTGGGAGGCTGTGCAAGAGGAAGGGGTGAGCCTTCTACTCACGCCTGCTACTTCCACGAAAGACATCACCACGCGGCCAAAACGGATTCCCGGGTGCACAAGATAGTCCCAGGGGAGATGGAGAGTAGGCGCGCACCTCCTGCCAAATCACGGGAGCCGTAGTGGCACGCCTGCCAGTGAGAGGCTCTGCACTGTGAAGCACATGTCCTAAAGAAGGCGGGAAGCCTTGTACTCACGCCTGCCACTTCCACGAAACGCATGACAACGCCTCCAAAATGAAATCCCCGGTTTACTAGACCCAGGGGAACCTCGGCAATAGACGCGCAACTCCGGGAAATGACGGGCGACGGAGTGGCATGCGTGAGAGTGGGAGGCTGTGCAAGAGGAAGGGGTGAGCCTTGTACTCACGCCTGCTACTTCCACGAAACACATCACCACGCGGCCAAAACGGATTCCCGGGTGCACAAGATAGTCCCAGGGGAGTTAAGGGGTAGGCGCGCACCTCCTGCCAAATCACGGGAGCCGTAGTGGCACGCCTGCCAGTGAGAGGCTGTGCACTGTGAGGCACATGTGCTAAAGAAGGCGGTGAGTCTTGTACTCACGCCTGCCACTTCCACGAAACACATCACCACGCGGCTAAAATGGATTCCCGCGTGCACTAGATAGTCCCAGGGGAATTGGGGGGTTGGCGCGCACCTCCTGCAGGTCACGGGAGCCGTGGTTGCACGCCTCCGAGTGAGAGGCTGTGCACTATGAGGCACATGTGCTAAAGTAGGCGGTGAGCCTTGTACTCACGCCTGCCACTTCCACGAAACGCATGACAACGCCTCCAAAATGAAATCACAGGTACACTAGTCCCAGGGGAACCTCGGCAATAGACGCGCAACTCCGGGAAATCACGGGCGACGGAGTGGCATGCGTGAGAGTGGGAGGCTGTGCAAGAGGAAGGGGTGAGCCTTCTACTCACGCCTGCTACTTCCACGAAAGACATCACCGCGCGGCCAAAACGGATTCCCGGGTGCACAAGATAGTCCCAGGGGAGATGGAGAGTAGGCGCGCACCTCCTGCCAAATCACGGGAGCCGTAGTGGCACGCCTGCCAGTGAGAGGCTGTGCACTGTGAGGCACATGTGCTAAAGAAGGCGGTGAGTCTTGTACTCACGCCTGCCACTTCCACGAAACACATCACCACGCGGCTAAAATGGATTCCCGCGTGCACTAGATAGTCCCAGGGGAATTGGGGGTGGGCGCGCACCTCCTGCAAGTCACGGGAGCCGTGGTGGCACGCCTCCGAGTGAGAGGCTGTGCACTATGAGGCACATGTGCTAAAGAAGGCGGTGAGCCTTGTACTCACGCCTGCCACTTCCACGAAACGCATGACAACGCCTCCAAAATGAAATCCCAGGTACACTAGTCCCAGGGGAACCTCGGCAATAGACGCGCAACTCCGGGAAATCACGGGCGACGGAGTGGCATGGGTGAGAGTGGGAGGCTGTGCAAGAGGAAGGGGTGAGCCTTCTACTCACGCCTGCTACTTCCACGAAAGACATCACCACGCGGCCAAAACGGATTCCCGGGTGCACAAGATAGTCCCAAGGGAGATGGAGAGTAGGCGCGCACCTCCTGCCAAATCACGGGAGCCGTAGTGGCACGCCTGCCAGTGAGAGGCTGTGCACTGTGAGGCACATGTCCTAAAGAAGGCGGTGAGTCTTGTACTCACGCCTGCCACTTCCACGAAACACATCACCACGCGGCTAAAATGGATTCCCGCGTGCACTAGATAGTCCCAGGGGAGTTGGGGGATAGGCGCGCACCTCCTGCAAGTTACGGGAGCCGTGGTGGCACGCCTCCGAGTTAGAGGCTGTGCACTATGAGGCACATGTGCTAAAGAAGGCGGTGAGCCTTGTACTCACGCCTGCCACTTCCACGAAACGCATGACAACGCCTCCAAAATGAAATCCCAGGTTCACTAGACCCAGGGGAACCTCGGCAAAATTCGCGCAACTCCGGGAAATAACGGGCGACGGAGTGGCATGCGTGAAAGTGGGAGGCTGTGCAAGAGGAAGGGGTGAGCCTTGTACTCACGCCTGCTACTTCCACGAAACACATCACCACGCGGCCAAAACGGATTCCCGGGTGCACAAGATAGTCCCAGGGGAGATGGAGAGTAGGCGCGCACCTCCTGCCAAATCACGGGAGCCGTAGTGGCACGCCTGCCAGTGAGAGGCTGTGCACTGTGAGGCACATGTGCTAAAGAAGGCGGTGAGTCTTGTACTCACGCCTGCCACTTCCACGAAACACATCACCACGCGGCTAAAATGGATTCCCGCGTGCACTAGATAGTCCCAGGGGAATTGGGGGTGGGCGTGCACCTCCTGCAAGTCACGGGAGCCGTGGTGGCACGCCTCCGAGTGAGAGGCTGTGCACTATGAGGCACATGTGCTAAAGAAGGCGGTGAGCCTTGTACTCACGCCTGCCACTTCCACGAAACGCATGACAACGCCTCCAAAATAAAATCCCAGGTACACTAGTCCCAGGGGAACCTCGGCAATAGACGCGCAACTCCGGGAAATCACGGGCGACGGAGTGACATGGGTGAGAGTGGGAGGCTGTGCAAGAGGAAGGGGTGAGCCTTCTACTCACGCCTGCTACTTCCACGAAAGACATCACCACGCGGCCAAAACGGATTCCCGGGTGCACAAGATAGTCCCAGGGGAGATGGAGAGTAGGCGCGCACCTCCTGCCAAATCACGGGAGCCGTAGTGGCACGCCTGCCAGTGAGAGGCTCTGCACTGTGAAGCACATGTCCTAAAGAAGGCGGGAAGCCTTGTACTCACGCCTGCCACTTCCACGAAACGCATGACAACGCCTCCAAAATGAAATCCCCGGTTTACTAGACCCAGGGGAACCTCGGCAATAGACGCGCAACTCCGGGAAATGACGGGCGACGGAGTGGCATGCGTGAGAGTGGGAGGCTGTGCAAGAGGAAGGGGTGAGCCTTGTACTCACGCCTGCTACTTCCACGAAACACATCACCACGCGGCCAAAACGGATTCCCGGGTGCACAAGATAGTCCCAGGGGAGTTAAGGGGTAGGCGCGCACCTCCTGCCAAATCACGGGAGCCGTAGTGGCACGCCTGCCAGTGAGAGGCTGTGCACTGTGAGGCACATGTGCTAAAGAAGGCGGTGAGTCTTGTACTCACGCCTGCCACTTCCACGAAACACATCACCACGCGGCTAAAATGGATTCCCGCGTGCACTAGATAGTCCCAGGGGAATTGGGGGGTTGGCGCGCACCTCCTGCAGGTCACGGGAGCCGTGGTTGCACGCCTCCGAGTGAGAGGCTGTGCACTATGAGGCACATGTGCTAAAGTAGGCGGTGAGCCTTGTACTCACGCCTGCCACTTCCACGAAACGCATGACAACGCCTCCAAAATGAAATCACAGGTACACTAGTCCCAGGGGAACCTCGGCAATAGACGCGCAACTCCGGGAAATCACGGGCGACGGAGTGGCATGCGTGAGAGTGGGAGGCTGTGCAAGAGGAAGGGGTGAGCCTTCTACTCACGCCTGCTACTTCCACGAAAGACATCACCGCGCGGCCAAAACGGATTCCCGGGTGCACAAGATAGTCCCAGGGGAGATGGAGAGTAGGCGCGCACCTCCTGCCAAATCACGGGAGCCGTAGTGGCACGCCTGCCAGTGAGAGGCTGTGCACTGTGAGGCACATGTGCTAAAGAAGGCGGTGAGTCTTGTACTCACGCCTGCCACTTCCACGAAACACATCACCACGCGGCTAAAATGGATTCCCGCGTGCACTAGATAGTCCCAGGGGAATTGGGGGTGGGCGCGCACCTCCTGCAAGTCACGGGAGCCGTGGTGGCACGCCTCCGAGTGAGAGGCTGTGCACTATGAGGCACATGTGCTAAAGAAGGCGGTGAGCCTTGTACTCACGCCTGCCACTTCCACGAAACGCATGACAACGCCTCCAAAATAAAATCCCAGGTACACTAGTCCCAGGGGAACCTCGGCAATAGACGCGCAACTCCGGGAAATCACGGGCGACGGAGTGACATGGGTGAGAGTGGGAGGCTGTGCAAGAGGAAGGGGTGAGCCTTCTACTCACGCCTGCTACTTCCACGAAAGACATCACCACGCGGCCAAAACGGATTCCCGGGTGCACAAGATAGTCCCAGGGGAGATGGAGAGTAGGCGCGCACCTCCTGCCAAATCACGGGAGCCGTAGTGGCACGCCTGCCAGTGAGAGGCTCTGCACTGTGAAGCACATGTCCTAAAGAAGGCGGGAAGCCTTGTACTCACGCCTGCCACTTCCACGAAACGCATGACAACGCCTCCAAAATGAAATCCCCGGTTTACTAGACCCAGGGGAACCTCGGCAATAGACGCGCAACTCCGGGAAATGACGGGCGACGGAGTGGCATGCGTGAGAGTGGGAGGCTGTGCAAGAGGAAGGGGTGAGCCTTGTACTCACGCCTGCTACTTCCACGAAACACATCACCACGCGGCCAAAACGGATTCCCGGGTGCACAAGATAGTCCCAGGGGAGTTAAGGGGTAGGCGCGCACCTCCTGCCAAATCACGGGAGCCGTAGTGGCACGCCTGCCAGTGAGAGGCTGTGCACTGTGAGGCACATGTGCTAAAGAAGGCGGTGAGTCTTGTACTCACGCCTGCCACTTCCACGAAACACATCACCACGCGGCTAAAATGGATTCCCGCGTGCACTAGATAGTCCCAGGGGAATTGGGGGGTTGGCGCGCACCTCCTGCAGGTCACGGGAGCCGTGGTTGCACGCCTCCGAGTGAGAGGCTGTGCACTATGAGGCACATGTGCTAAAGTAGGCGGTGAGCCTTGTACTCACGCCTGCCACTTCCACGAAACGCATGACAACGCCTCCAAAATGAAATCACAGGTACACTAGTCCCAGGGGAACCTCGGCAATAGACGCGCAACTCCGGGAAATCACGGGCGACGGAGTGGCATGCGTGAGAGTGGGAGGCTGTGCAAGAGGAAGGGGTGAGCCTTCTACTCACGCCTGCTACTTCCACGAAAGACATCACCGCGCGGCCAAAACGGATTCCCGGGTGCACAAGATAGTCCCAGGGGAGATGGAGAGTAGGCGCGCACCTCCTGCCAAATCACGGGAGCCGTAGTGGCACGCCTGCCAGTGAGAGGCTGTGCACTGTGAGGCACATGTGCTAAAGAAGGCGGTGAGTCTTGTACTCACGCCTGCCACTTCCACGAAACACATCACCACGCGGCTAAAATGGATTCCCGCGTGCACTAGATAGTCCCAGGGGAATTGGGGGTGGGCGCGCACCTCCTGCAAGTCACGGGAGCCGTGGTGGCACGCCTCCGAGTGAGAGGCTGTGCACTATGAGGCACATGTGCTAAAGAAGGCGGTGAGCCTTGTACTCACGCCTGCCACTTCCACGAAACGCATGACAACGCCTCCAAAATGAAATCCCAGGTACACTAGTCCCAGGGGAACCTCGGCAATAGACGCGCAACTCCGGGAAATCACGGGCGACGGAGTGGCATGGGTGAGAGTGGGAGGCTGTGCAAGAGGAAGGGGTGAGCCTTCTACTCACGCCTGCTACTTCCACGAAAGACATCACCACGCGGCCAAAACGGATTCCCGGGTGCACAAGATAGTCCCAAGGGAGATGGAGAGTAGGCGCGCACCTCCTGCCAAATCACGGGAGCCGTAGTGGCACGCCTGCCAGTGAGAGGCTGTGCACTGTGAGGCACATGTCCTAAAGAAGGCGGTGAGTCTTGTACTCACGCCTGCCACTTCCACGAAACACATCACCACGCGGCTAAAATGGATTCCCGCGTGCACTAGATAGTCCCAGGGGAGTTGGGGGATAGGCGCGCACCTCCTGCAAGTTACGGGAGCCGTGGTGGCACGCCTCCGAGTTAGAGGCTGTGCACTATGAGGCACATGTGCTAAAGAAGGCGGTGAGCCTTGTACTCACGCCTGCCACTTCCACGAAACGCATGACAACGCCTCCAAAATGAAATCCCAGGTTCACTAGACCCAGGGGAACCTCGGCAAAATTCGCGCAACTCCGGGAAATAACGGGCGACGGAGTGGCATGCGTGAAAGTGGGAGGCTGTGCAAGAGGAAGGGGTGAGCCTTGTACTCACGCCTGCTACTTCCACGAAACACATCACCACGCGGCCAAAACGGATTCCCGGGTGCACAAGATAGTCCCAGGGGAGATGGAGAGTAGGCGCGCACCTCCTGCCAAATCACGGGAGCCGTAGTGGCACGCCTGCCAGTGAGAGGCTGTGCACTGTGAGGCACATGTGCTAAAGAAGGCGGTGAGTCTTGTACTCACGCCTGCCACTTCCACGAAACACATCACCACGCGGCTAAAATGGATTCCCGCGTGCACTAGATAGTCCCAGGGGAATTGGGGGTGGGCGTGCACCTCCTGCAAGTCACGGGAGCCGTGGTGGCACGCCTCCGAGTGAGAGGCTGTGCACTATGAGGCACATGTGCTAAAGAAGGCGGTGAGCCTTGTACTCACGCCTGCCACTTCCACGAAACGCATGACAACGCCTCCAAAATAAAATCCCAGGTACACTAGTCCCAGGGGAACCTCGGCAATAGACGCGCAACTCCGGGAAATCACGGGCGACGGAGTGACATGGGTGAGAGTGGGAGGCTGTGCAAGAGGAAGGGGTGAGCCTTCTACTCACGCCTGCTACTTCCACGAAAGACATCACCACGCGGCCAAAACGGATTCCCGGGTGCACAAGATAGTCCCAGGGGAGATGGAGAGTAGGCGCGCACCTCCTGCCAAATCACGGGAGCCGTAGTGGCACGCCTGCCAGTGAGAGGCTCTGCACTGTGAAGCACATGTCCTAAAGAAGGCGGGAAGCCTTGTACTCACGCCTGCCACTTCCACGAAACGCATGACAACGCCTCCAAAATGAAATCCCCGGTTTACTAGACCCAGGGGAACCTCGGCAATAGACGCGCAACTCCGGGAAATGACGGGCGACGGAGTGGCATGCGTGAGAGTGGGAGGCTGTGCAAGAGGAAGGGGTGAGCCTTGTACTCACGCCTGCTACTTCCACGAAACACATCACCACGCGGCCAAAACGGATTCCCGGGTGCACAAGATAGTCCCAGGGGAGTTAAGGGGTAGGCGCGCACCTCCTGCCAAATCACGGGAGCCGTAGTGGCACGCCTGCCAGTGAGAGGCTGTGCACTGTGAGGCACATGTGCTAAAGAAGGCGGTGAGTCTTGTACTCACGCCTGCCACTTCCACGAAACACATCACCACGCGGCTAAAATGGATTCCCGCGTGCACTAGATAGTCCCAGGGGAATTGGGGGGTTGGCGCGCACCTCCTGCAGGTCACGGGAGCCGTGGTTGCACGCCTCCGAGTGAGAGGCTGTGCACTATGAGGCACATGTGCTAAAGTAGGCGGTGAGCCTTGTACTCACGCCTGCCACTTCCACGAAACGCATGACAACGCCTCCAAAATGAAATCACAGGTACACTAGTCCCAGGGGAACCTCGGCAATAGACGCGCAACTCCGGGAAATCACGGGCGACGGAGTGGCATGCGTGAGAGTGGGAGGCTGTGCAAGAGGAAGGGGTGAGCCTTCTACTCACGCCTGCTACTTCCACGAAAGACATCACCGCGCGGCCAAAACGGATTCCCGGGTGCACAAGATAGTCCCAGGGGAGATGGAGAGTAGGCGCGCACCTCCTGCCAAATCACGGGAGCCGTAGTGGCACGCCTGCCAGTGAGAGGCTGTGCACTGTGAGGCACATGTGCTAAAGAAGGCGGTGAGTCTTGTACTCACGCCTGCCACTTCCACGAAACACATCACCACGCGGCTAAAATGGATTCCCGCGTGCACTAGATAGTCCCAGGGGAATTGGGGGTGGGCGCGCACCTCCTGCAAGTCACGGGAGCCGTGGTGGCACGCCTCCGAGTGAGAGGCTGTGCACTATGAGGCACATGTGCTAAAGAAGGCGGTGAGCCTTGTACTCACGCCTGCCACTTCCACGAAACGCATGACAACGCCTCCAAAATGAAATCCCAGGTACACTAGTCCCAGGGGAACCTCGGCAATAGACGCGCAACTCCGGGAAATCACGGGCGACGGAGTGGCATGGGTGAGAGTGGGAGGCTGTGCAAGAGGAAGGGGTGAGCCTTCTACTCACGCCTGCTACTTCCACGAAAGACATCACCACGCGGCCAAAACGGATTCCCGGGTGCACAAGATAGTCCCAAGGGAGATGGAGAGTAGGCGCGCACCTCCTGCCAAATCACGGGAGCCGTAGTGGCACGCCTGCCAGTGAGAGGCTGTGCACTGTGAGGCACATGTCCTAAAGAAGGCGGTGAGTCTTGTACTCACGCCTGCCACTTCCACGAAACACATCACCACGCGGCTAAAATGGATTCCCGCGTGCACTAGATAGTCCCAGGGGAGTTGGGGGATAGGCGCGCACCTCCTGCAAGTTACGGGAGCCGTGGTGGCACGCCTCCGAGTTAGAGGCTGTGCACTATGAGGCACATGTGCTAAAGAAGGCGGTGAGCCTTGTACTCACGCCTGCCACTTCCACGAAACGCATGACAACGCCTCCAAAATGAAATCCCAGGTTCACTAGACCCAGGGGAACCTCGGCAAAATTCGCGCAACTCCGGGAAATAACGGGCGACGGAGTGGCATGCGTGAAAGTTGGAGGCTGTGCAAGAGGAAGGGGTGAGCCTTGTACTCACGCCTGCTACTTCCACGAAACACATCACCACGCGGCCAAAACGGATTCCCGGGTGCACAAGATAGTCCCAGGGGAGATGGAGAGTAGGCGCGCACCTCCTGCCAAATCACGGGAGCCGTAGTGGCACGCCTGCCAGTGAGAGGCTGTGCACTGTGAGGCACATGTGCTAAAGAAGGCGGTGAGTCTTGTACTCACGCCTGCCACTTCCACGAAACACATCACCACGCGGCTAAAATGGATTCCCGCGTGCACTAGATAGTCCCAGGGGAATTGGGGGTGGGCGTGCACCTCCTGCAAGTCACGGGAGCCGTGGTGGCACGCCTCCGAGTGAGAGGCTGTGCACTATGAGGCACATGTGCTAAAGAAGGCGGTGAGCCTTGTACTCACGCCTGCCACTTCCACGAAACGCATGACAACGCCTCCAAAATAAAATCCCAGGTACACTAGTCCCAGGGGAACCTCGGCAATAGACGCGCAACTCCGGGAAATCACGGGCGACGGAGTGACATGGGTGAGAGTGGGAGGCTGTGCAAGAGGAAGGGGTGAGCCTTCTACTCACGCCTGCTACTTCCACGAAAGACATCACCACGCGGCCAAAACGGATTCCCGGGTGCACAAGATAGTCCCAGGGGAGATGGAGAGTAGGCGCGCACCTCCTGCCAAATCACGGGAGCCGTAGTGGCACGCCTGCCAGTGAGAGGCTCTGCACTGTGAAGCACATGTCCTAAAGAAGGCGGGAAGCCTTGTACTCACGCCTGCCACTTCCACGAAACGCATGACAACGCCTCCAAAATGAAATCCCCGGTTTACTAGACCCAGGGGAACCTCGGCAATAGACGCGCAACTCCGGGAAATGACGGGCGACGGAGTGGCATGCGTGAGAGTGGGAGGCTGTGCAAGAGGAAGGGGTGAGCCTTGTACTCACGCCTGCTACTTCCACGAAACACATCACCACGCGGCCAAAACGGATTCCCGGGTGCACAAGATAGTCCCAGGGGAGTTAAGGGGTAGGCGCGCACCTCCTGCCAAATCACGGGAGCCGTAGTGGCACGCCTGCCAGTGAGAGGCTGTGCACTGTGAGGCACATGTGCTAAAGAAGGCGGTGAGTCTTGTACTCACGCCTGCCACTTCCACGAAACACATCACCACGCGGCTAAAATGGATTCCCGCGTGCACTAGATAGTCCCAGGGGAATTGGGGGGTTGGCGCGCACCTCCTGCAGGTCACGGGAGCCGTGGTTGCACGCCTCCGAGTGAGAGGCTGTGCACTATGAGGCACATGTGCTAAAGTAGGCGGTGAGCCTTGTACTCACGCCTGCCACTTCCACGAAACGCATGACAACGCCTCCAAAATGAAATCACAGGTACACTAGTCCCAGGGGAACCTCGGCAATAGACGCGCAACTCCGGGAAATCACGGGCGACGGAGTGGCATGCGTGAGAGTGGGAGGCTGTGCAAGAGGAAGGGGTGAGCCTTCTACTCACGCCTGCTACTTCCACGAAAGACATCACCGCGCGGCCAAAACGGATTCCCGGGTGCACAAGATAGTCCCAGGGGAGATGGAGAGTAGGCGCGCACCTCCTGCCAAATCACGGGAGCCGTAGTGGCACGCCTGCCAGTGAGAGGCTGTGCACTGTGAGGCACATGTGCTAAAGAAGGCGGTGAGTCTTGTACTCACGCCTGCCACTTCCACGAAACACATCACCACGCGGCTAAAATGGATTCCCGCGTGCACTAGATAGTCCCAGGGGAATTGGGGGTGGGCGCGCACCTCCTGCAAGTCACGGGAGCCGTGGTGGCACGCCTCCGAGTGAGAGGCTGTGCACTATGAGGCACATGTGCTAAAGAAGGCGGTGAGCCTTGTACTCACGCCTGCCACTTCCACGAAACGCATGACAACGCCTCCAAAATAAAATCCCAGGTACACTAGTCCCAGGGGAACCTCGGCAATAGACGCGCAACTCCGGGAAATCACGGGCGACGGAGTGACATGGGTGAGAGTGGGAGGCTGTGCAAGAGGAAGGGGTGAGCCTTCTACTCACGCCTGCTACTTCCACGAAAGACATCACCACGCGGCCAAAACGGATTCCCGGGTGCACAAGATAGTCCCAGGGGAGATGGAGAGTAGGCGCGCACCTCCTGCCAAATCACGGGAGCCGTAGTGGCACGCCTGCCAGTGAGAGGCTCTGCACTGTGAAGCACATGTCCTAAAGAAGGCGGGAAGCCTTGTACTCACGCCTGCCACTTCCACGAAACGCATGACAACGCCTCCAAAATGAAATCCCCGGTTTACTAGACCCAGGGGAACCTCGGCAATAGACGCGCAACTCCGGGAAATGACGGGCGACGGAGTGGCATGCGTGAGAGTGGGAGGCTGTGCAAGAGGAAGGGGTGAGCCTTGTACTCACGCCTGCTACTTCCACGAAACACATCACCACGCGGCCAAAACGGATTCCCGGGTGCACAAGATAGTCCCAGGGGAGTTAAGGGGTAGGCGCGCACCTCCTGCCAAATCACGGGAGCCGTAGTGGCACGCCTGCCAGTGAGAGGCTGTGCACTGTGAGGCACATGTGCTAAAGAAGGCGGTGAGTCTTGTACTCACGCCTGCCACTTCCACGAAACACATCACCACGCGGCTAAAATGGATTCCCGCGTGCACTAGATAGTCCCAGGGGAATTGGGGGGTTGGCGCGCACCTCCTGCAGGTCACGGGAGCCGTGGTTGCACGCCTCCGAGTGAGAGGCTGTGCACTATGAGGCACATGTGCTAAAGTAGGCGGTGAGCCTTGTACTCACGCCTGCCACTTCCACGAAACGCATGACAACGCCTCCAAAATGAAATCACAGGTACACTAGTCCCAGGGGAACCTCGGCAATAGACGCGCAACTCCGGGAAATCACGGGCGACGGAGTGGCATGCGTGAGAGTGGGAGGCTGTGCAAGAGGAAGGGGTGAGCCTTCTACTCACGCCTGCTACTTCCACGAAAGACATCACCGCGCGGCCAAAACGGATTCCCGGGTGCACAAGATAGTCCCAGGGGAGATGGAGAGTAGGCGCGCACCTCCTGCCAAATCACGGGAGCCGTAGTGGCACGCCTGCCAGTGAGAGGCTGTGCACTGTGAGGCACATGTGCTAAAGAAGGCGGTGAGTCTTGTACTCACGCCTGCCACTTCCACGAAACACATCACCACGCGGCTAAAATGGATTCCCGCGTGCACTAGATAGTCCCAGGGGAATTGGGGGTGGGCGCGCACCTCCTGCAAGTCACGGGAGCCGTGGTGGCACGCCTCCGAGTGAGAGGCTGTGCACTATGAGGCACATGTGCTAAAGAAGGCGGTGAGCCTTGTACTCACGCCTGCCACTTCCACGAAACGCATGACAACGCCTCCAAAATGAAATCCCAGGTACACTAGTCCCAGGGGAACCTCGGCAATAGACGCGCAACTCCGGGAAATCACGGGCGACGGAGTGGCATGGGTGAGAGTGGGAGGCTGTGCAAGAGGAAGGGGTGAGCCTTCTACTCACGCCTGCTACTTCCACGAAAGACATCACCACGCGGCCAAAACGGATTCCCGGGTGCACAAGATAGTCCCAAGGGAGATGGAGAGTAGGCGCGCACCTCCTGCCAAATCACGGGAGCCGTAGTGGCACGCCTGCCAGTGAGAGGCTGTGCACTGTGAGGCACATGTCCTAAAGAAGGCGGTGAGTCTTGTACTCACGCCTGCCACTTCCACGAAACACATCACCACGCGGCTAAAATGGATTCCCGCGTGCACTAGATAGTCCCAGGGGAGTTGGGGGATAGGCGCGCACCTCCTGCAAGTTACGGGAGCCGTGGTGGCACGCCTCCGAGTTAGAGGCTGTGCACTATGAGGCACATGTGCTAAAGAAGGCGGTGAGCCTTGTACTCACGCCTGCCACTTCCACGAAACGCATGACAACGCCTCCAAAATGAAATCCCAGGTTCACTAGACCCAGGGGAACCTCGGCAAAATTCGCGCAACTCCGGGAAATAACGGGCGACGGAGTGGCATGCGTGAAAGTGGGAGGCTGTGCAAGAGGAAGGGGTGAGCCTTGTACTCACGCCTGCTACTTCCACGAAACACATCACCACGCGGCCAAAACGGATTCCCGGGTGCACAAGATAGTCCCAGGGGAGATGGAGAGTAGGCGCGCACCTCCTGCCAAATCACGGGAGCCGTAGTGGCACGCCTGCCAGTGAGAGGCTGTGCACTGTGAGGCACATGTGCTAAAGAAGGCGGTGAGTCTTGTACTCACGCCTGCCACTTCCACGAAACACATCACCACGCGGCTAAAATGGATTCCCGCGTGCACTAGATAGTCCCAGGGGAATTGGGGGTGGGCGTGCACCTCCTGCAAGTCACGGGAGCCGTGGTGGCACGCCTCCGAGTGAGAGGCTGTGCACTATGAGGCACATGTGCTAAAGAAGGCGGTGAGCCTTGTACTCACGCCTGCCACTTCCACGAAACGCATGACAACGCCTCCAAAATAAAATCCCAGGTACACTAGTCCCAGGGGAACCTCGGCAATAGACGCGCAACTCCGGGAAATCACGGGCGACGGAGTGACATGGGTGAGAGTGGGAGGCTGTGCAAGAGGAAGGGGTGAGCCTTCTACTCACGCCTGCTACTTCCACGAAAGACATCACCACGCGGCCAAAACGGATTCCCGGGTGCACAAGATAGTCCCAGGGGAGATGGAGAGTAGGCGCGCACCTCCTGCCAAATCACGGGAGCCGTAGTGGCACGCCTGCCAGTGAGAGGCTCTGCACTGTGAAGCACATGTCCTAAAGAAGGCGGGAAGCCTTGTACTCACGCCTGCCACTTCCACGAAACGCATGACAACGCCTCCAAAATGAAATCCCCGGTTTACTAGACCCAGGGGAACCTCGGCAATAGACGCGCAACTCCGGGAAATGACGGGCGACGGAGTGGCATGCGTGAGAGTGGGAGGCTGTGCAAGAGGAAGGGGTGAGCCTTGTACTCACGCCTGCTACTTCCACGAAACACATCACCACGCGGCCAAAACGGATTCCCGGGTGCACAAGATAGTCCCAGGGGAGTTAAGGGGTAGGCGCGCACCTCCTGCCAAATCACGGGAGCCGTAGTGGCACGCCTGCCAGTGAGAGGCTGTGCACTGTGAGGCACATGTGCTAAAGAAGGCGGTGAGTCTTGTACTCACGCCTGCCACTTCCACGAAACACATCACCACGCGGCTAAAATGGATTCCCGCGTGCACTAGATAGTCCCAGGGGAATTGGGGGGTTGGCGCGCACCTCCTGCAGGTCACGGGAGCCGTGGTTGCACGCCTCCGAGTGAGAGGCTGTGCACTATGAGGCACATGTGCTAAAGTAGGCGGTGAGCCTTGTACTCACGCCTGCCACTTCCACGAAACGCATGACAACGCCTCCAAAATGAAATCACAGGTACACTAGTCCCAGGGGAACCTCGGCAATAGACGCGCAACTCCGGGAAATCACGGGCGACGGAGTGGCATGCGTGAGAGTGGGAGGCTGTGCAAGAGGAAGGGGTGAGCCTTCTACTCACGCCTGCTACTTCCACGAAAGACATCACCGCGCGGCCAAAACGGATTCCCGGGTGCACAAGATAGTCCCAGGGGAGATGGAGAGTAGGCGCGCACCTCCTGCCAAATCACGGGAGCCGTAGTGGCACGCCTGCCAGTGAGAGGCTGTGCACTGTGAGGCACATGTGCTAAAGAAGGCGGTGAGTCTTGTACTCACGCCTGCCACTTCCACGAAACACATCACCACGCGGCTAAAATGGATTCCCGCGTGCACTAGATAGTCCCAGGGGAATTGGGGGTGGGCGCGCACCTCCTGCAAGTCACGGGAGCCGTGGTGGCACGCCTCCGAGTGAGAGGCTGTGCACTATGAGGCACATGTGCTAAAGAAGGCGGTGAGCCTTGTACTCACGCCTGCCACTTCCACGAAACGCATGACAACGCCTCCAAAATGAAATCCCAGGTACACTAGTCCCAGGGGAACCTCGGCAATAGACGCGCAACTCCGGGAAATCACGGGCGACGGAGTGGCATGGGTGAGAGTGGGAGGCTGTGCAAGAGGAAGGGGTGAGCCTTCTACTCACGCCTGCTACTTCCACGAAAGACATCACCACGCGGCCAAAACGGATTCCCGGGTGCACAAGATAGTCCCAAGGGAGATGGAGAGTAGGCGCGCACCTCCTGCCAAATCACGGGAGCCGTAGTGGCACGCCTGCCAGTGAGAGGCTGTGCACTGTGAGGCACATGTCCTAAAGAAGGCGGTGAGTCTTGTACTCACGCCTGCCACTTCCACGAAACACATCACCACGCGGCTAAAATGGATTCCCGCGTGCACTAGATAGTCCCAGGGGAGTTGGGGGATAGGCGCGCACCTCCTGCAAGTTACGGGAGCCGTGGTGGCACGCCTCCGAGTTAGAGGCTGTGCACTATGAGGCACATGTGCTAAAGAAGGCGGTGAGCCTTGTACTCACGCCTGCCACTTCCACGAAACGCATGACAACGCCTCCAAAATGAAATCCCAGGTTCACTAGACCCAGGGGAACCTCGGCAAAATTCGCGCAACTCCGGGAAATAACGGGCGACGGAGTGGCATGCGTGAAAGTTGGAGGCTGTGCAAGAGGAAGGGGTGAGCCTTGTACTCACGCCTGCTACTTCCACGAAACACATCACCACGCGGCCAAAACGGATTCCCGGGTGCACAAGATAGTCCCAGGGGAGATGGAGAGTAGGCGCGCACCTCCTGCCAAATCACGGGAGCCGTAGTGGCACGCCTGCCAGTGAGAGGCTGTGCACTGTGAGGCACATGTGCTAAAGAAGGCGGTGAGTCTTGTACTCACGCCTGCCACTTCCACGAAACACATCACCACGCGGCTAAAATGGATTCCCGCGTGCACTAGATAGTCCCAGGGGAATTGGGGGTGGGCGTGCACCTCCTGCAAGTCACGGGAGCCGTGGTGGCACGCCTCCGAGTGAGAGGCTGTGCACTATGAGGCACATGTGCTAAAGAAGGCGGTGAGCCTTGTACTCACGCCTGCCACTTCCACGAAACGCATGACAACGCCTCCAAAATAAAATCCCAGGTACACTAGTCCCAGGGGAACCTCGGCAATAGACGCGCAACTCCGGGAAATCACGGGCGACGGAGTGACATGGGTGAGAGTGGGAGGCTGTGCAAGAGGAAGGGGTGAGCCTTCTACTCACGCCTGCTACTTCCACGAAAGACATCACCACGCGGCCAAAACGGATTCCCGGGTGCACAAGATAGTCCCAGGGGAGATGGAGAGTAGGCGCGCACCTCCTGCCAAATCACGGGAGCCGTAGTGGCACGCCTGCCAGTGAGAGGCTCTGCACTGTGAAGCACATGTCCTAAAGAAGGCGGGAAGCCTTGTACTCACGCCTGCCACTTCCACGAAACGCATGACAACGCCTCCAAAATGAAATCCCCGGTTTACTAGACCCAGGGGAACCTCGGCAATAGACGCGCAACTCCGGGAAATGACGGGCGACGGAGTGGCATGCGTGAGAGTGGGAGGCTGTGCAAGAGGAAGGGGTGAGCCTTGTACTCACGCCTGCTACTTCCACGAAACACATCACCACGCGGCCAAAACGGATTCCCGGGTGCACAAGATAGTCCCAGGGGAGTTAAGGGGTAGGCGCGCACCTCCTGCCAAATCACGGGAGCCGTAGTGGCACGCCTGCCAGTGAGAGGCTGTGCACTGTGAGGCACATGTGCTAAAGAAGGCGGTGAGTCTTGTACTCACGCCTGCCACTTCCACGAAACACATCACCACGCGGCTAAAATGGATTCCCGCGTGCACTAGATAGTCCCAGGGGAATTGGGGGGTTGGCGCGCACCTCCTGCAGGTCACGGGAGCCGTGGTTGCACGCCTCCGAGTGAGAGGCTGTGCACTATGAGGCACATGTGCTAAAGTAGGCGGTGAGCCTTGTACTCACGCCTGCCACTTCCACGAAACGCATGACAACGCCTCCAAAATGAAATCACAGGTACACTAGTCCCAGGGGAACCTCGGCAATAGACGCGCAACTCCGGGAAATCACGGGCGACGGAGTGGCATGCGTGAGAGTGGGAGGCTGTGCAAGAGGAAGGGGTGAGCCTTCTACTCACGCCTGCTACTTCCACGAAAGACATCACCGCGCGGCCAAAACGGATTCCCGGGTGCACAAGATAGTCCCAGGGGAGATGGAGAGTAGGCGCGCACCTCCTGCCAAATCACGGGAGCCGTAGTGGCACGCCTGCCAGTGAGAGGCTGTGCACTGTGAGGCACATGTGCTAAAGAAGGCGGTGAGTCTTGTACTCACGCCTGCCACTTCCACGAAACACATCACCACGCGGCTAAAATGGATTCCCGCGTGCACTAGATAGTCCCAGGGGAATTGGGGGTGGGCGCGCACCTCCTGCAAGTCACGGGAGCCGTGGTGGCACGCCTCCGAGTGAGAGGCTGTGCACTATGAGGCACATGTGCTAAAGAAGGCGGTGAGCCTTGTACTCACGCCTGCCACTTCCACGAAACGCATGACAACGCCTCCAAAATAAAATCCCAGGTACACTAGTCCCAGGGGAACCTCGGCAATAGACGCGCAACTCCGGGAAATCACGGGCGACGGAGTGACATGGGTGAGAGTGGGAGGCTGTGCAAGAGGAAGGGGTGAGCCTTCTACTCACGCCTGCTACTTCCACGAAAGACATCACCACGCGGCCAAAACGGATTCCCGGGTGCACAAGATAGTCCCAGGGGAGATGGAGAGTAGGCGCGCACCTCCTGCCAAATCACGGGAGCCGTAGTGGCACGCCTGCCAGTGAGAGGCTCTGCACTGTGAAGCACATGTCCTAAAGAAGGCGGGAAGCCTTGTACTCACGCCTGCCACTTCCACGAAACGCATGACAACGCCTCCAAAATGAAATCCCCGGTTTACTAGACCCAGGGGAACCTCGGCAATAGACGCGCAACTCCGGGAAATGACGGGCGACGGAGTGGCATGCGTGAGAGTGGGAGGCTGTGCAAGAGGAAGGGGTGAGCCTTGTACTCACGCCTGCTACTTCCACGAAACACATCACCACGCGGCCAAAACGGATTCCCGGGTGCACAAGATAGTCCCAGGGGAGTTAAGGGGTAGGCGCGCACCTCCTGCCAAATCACGGGAGCCGTAGTGGCACGCCTGCCAGTGAGAGGCTGTGCACTGTGAGGCACATGTGCTAAAGAAGGCGGTGAGTCTTGTACTCACGCCTGCCACTTCCACGAAACACATCACCACGCGGCTAAAATGGATTCCCGCGTGCACTAGATAGTCCCAGGGGAATTGGGGGGTTGGCGCGCACCTCCTGCAGGTCACGGGAGCCGTGGTTGCACGCCTCCGAGTGAGAGGCTGTGCACTATGAGGCACATGTGCTAAAGTAGGCGGTGAGCCTTGTACTCACGCCTGCCACTTCCACGAAACGCATGACAACGCCTCCAAAATGAAATCACAGGTACACTAGTCCCAGGGGAATCTCGGCAATAGACGCGCAACTCCGGGAAATCACGGGCGACGGAGTGGCATGCGTGAGAGTGGGAGGCTGTGCAAGAGGAAGGGGTGAGCCTTCTACTCACGCCTGCTACTTCCACGAAAGACATCACCGCGCGGCCAAAACGGATTCCCGGGTGCACAAGATAGTCCCAGGGGAGATGGAGAGTAGGCGCGCACCTCCTGCCAAATCACGGGAGCCGTAGTGGCACGCCTGCCAGTGAGAGGCTGTGCACTGTGAGGCACATGTGCTAAAGAAGGCGGTGAGTCTTGTACTCACGCCTGCCACTTCCACGAAACACATCACCACGCGGCTAAAATGGATTCCCGCGTGCACTAGATAGTCCCAGGGGAATTGGGGGTGGGCGCGCACCTCCTGCAAGTCACGGGAGCCGTGGTGGCACGCCTCCGAGTGAGAGGCTGTGCACTATGAGGCACATGTGCTAAAGAAGGCGGTGAGCCTTGTACTCACGCCTGCCACTTCCACGAAACGCATGACAACGCCTCCAAAATAAAATCCCAGGTACACTAGTCCCAGGGGAACCTCGGCAATAGACGCGCAACTCCGGGAAATCACGGGCGACGGAGTGACATGGGTGAGAGTGGGAGGCTGTGCAAGAGGAAGGGGTGAGCCTTCTACTCACGCCTGCTACTTCCACGAAAGACATCACCACGCGGCCAAAACGGATTCCCGGGTGCACAAGATAGTCCCAGGGGAGATGGAGAGTAGGCGCGCACCTCCTGCCAAATCACGGGAGCCGTAGTGGCACGCCTGCCAGTGAGAGGCTCTGCACTGTGAAGCACATGTCCTAAAGAAGGCGGGAAGCCTTGTACTCACGCCTGCCACTTCCACGAAACGCATGACAACGCCTCCAAAATGAAATCCCCGGTTTACTAGACCCAGGGGAACCTCGGCAATAGACGCAACTCCGGGAAATGACGGGCGACGGAGTGGCATGCGTGAGAGTGGGAGGCTGTGCAAGAGGAAGGGGTGAGCCTTGTACTCACGCCTGCTACTTCCACGAAACACATCACCACGCGGCCAAAACGGATTCCCGGGTGCACAAGATAGTCCCAGGGGAGTTAAGGGGTAGGCGCGCACCTCCTGCCAAATCACGGGAGCCGTAGTGGCACGCCTGCCAGTGAGAGGCTGTGCACTGTGAGGCACATGTGCTAAAGAAGGCGGTGAGTCTTGTACTCACGCCTGCCACTTCCACGAAACACATCACCACGCGGCTAAAATGGATTCCCGCGTGCACTAGATAGTCCCAGGGGAATTGGGGGGTTGGCGCGCACCTCCTGCAGGTCACGGGAGCCGTGGTTGCACGCCTCCGAGTGAGAGGCTGTGCACTATGAGGCACATGTGCTAAAGTAGGCGGTGAGCCTTGTACTCACGCCTGCCACTTCCACGAAACGCATGACAACGCCTCCAAAATGAAATCACAGGTACACTAGTCCCAGGGGAACCTCGGCAATAGACGCGCAACTCCGGGAAATCACGGGCGACGGAGTGGCATGCGTGAGAGTGGGAGGCTGTGCAAGAGGAAGGGGTGAGCCTTCTACTCACGCCTGCTACTTCCACGAAAGACATCACCGCGCGGCCAAAACGGATTCCCGGGTGCACAAGATAGTCCCAGGGGAGATGGAGAGTAGGCGCGCACCTCCTGCCAAATCACGGGAGCCGTAGTGGCACGCCTGCCAGTGAGAGGCTGTGCACTGTGAGGCACATGTGCTAAAGAAGGCGGTGAGTCTTGTACTCACGCCTGCCACTTCCACGAAACACATCACCACGCGGCTAAAATGGATTCCCGCGTGCACTAGATAGTCCCAGGGGAATTGGGGGTGGGCGCGCACCTCCTGCAAGTCACGGGAGCCGTGGTGGCACGCCTCCGAGTGAGAGGCTGTGCACTATGAGGCACATGTGCTAAAGAAGGCGGTGAGCCTTGTACTCACGCCTGCCACTTCCACGAAACGCATGACAACGCCTCCAAAATGAAATCCCAGGTACACTAGTCCCAGGGGAACCTCGGCAATAGACGCGCAACTCCGGGAAATCACGGGCGACGGAGTGGCATGGGTGAGAGTGGGAGGCTGTGCAAGAGGAAGGGGTGAGCCTTCTACTCACGCCTGCTACTTCCACGAAAGACATCACCACGCGGCCAAAACGGATTCCCGGGTGCACAAGATAGTCCCAAGGGAGATGGAGAGTAGGCGCGCACCTCCTGCCAAATCACGGGAGCCGTAGTGGCACGCCTGCCAGTGAGAGGCTGTGCACTGTGAGGCACATGTCCTAAAGAAGGCGGTGAGTCTTGTACTCACGCCTGCCACTTCCACGAAACACATCACCACGCGGCTAAAATGGATTCCCGCGTGCACTAGATAGTCCCAGGGGAGTTGGGGGATAGGCGCGCACCTCCTGCAAGTTACGGGAGCCGTGGTGGCACGCCTCCGAGTTAGAGGCTGTGCACTATGAGGCACATGTGCTAAAGAAGGCGGTGAGCCTTGTACTCACGCCTGCCACTTCCACGAAACGCATGACAACGCCTCCAAAATGAAATCCCAGGTTCACTAGACCCAGGGGAACCTCGGCAAAATTCGCGCAACTCCGGGAAATAACGGGCGACGGAGTGGCATGCGTGAAAGTTGGAGGCTGTGCAAGAGGAAGGGGTGAGCCTTGTACTCACGCCTGCTACTTCCACGAAACACATCACCACGCGGCCAAAACGGATTCCCGGGTGCACAAGATAGTCCCAGGGGAGATGGAGAGTAGGCGCGCACCTCCTGCCAAATCACGGGAGCCGTAGTGGCACGCCTGCCAGTGAGAGGCTGTGCACTGTGAGGCACATGTGCTAAAGAAGGCGGTGAGTCTTGTACTCACGCCTGCCACTTCCACGAAACACATCACCACGCGGCTAAAATGGATTCCCGCGTGCACTAGATAGTCCCAGGGGAATTGGGGGTGGGCGTGCACCTCCTGCAAGTCACGGGAGCCGTGGTGGCACGCCTCCGAGTGAGAGGCTGTGCACTATGAGGCACATGTGCTAAAGAAGGCGGTGAGCCTTGTACTCACGCCTGCCACTTCCACGAAACGCATGACAACGCCTCCAAAATAAAATCCCAGGTACACTAGTCCCAGGGGAACCTCGGCAATAGACGCGCAACTCCGGGAAATCACGGGCGACGGAGTGACATGGGTGAGAGTGGGAGGCTGTGCAAGAGGAAGGGGTGAGCCTTCTACTCACGCCTGCTACTTCCACGAAAGACATCACCACGCGGCCAAAACGGATTCCCGGGTGCACAAGATAGTCCCAGGGGAGATGGAGAGTAGGCGCGCACCTCCTGCCAAATCACGGGAGCCGTAGTGGCACGCCTGCCAGTGAGAGGCTCTGCACTGTGAAGCACATGTCCTAAAGAAGGCGGGAAGCCTTGTACTCACGCCTGCCACTTCCACGAAACGCATGACAACGCCTCCAAAATGAAATCCCCGGTTTACTAGACCCAGGGGAACCTCGGCAATAGACGCGCAACTCCGGGAAATGACGGGCGACGGAGTGGCATGCGTGAGAGTGGGAGGCTGTGCAAGAGGAAGGGGTGAGCCTTGTACTCACGCCTGCTACTTCCACGAAACACATCACCACGCGGCCAAAACGGATTCCCGGGTGCACAAGATAGTCCCAGGGGAGTTAAGGGGTAGGCGCGCACCTCCTGCCAAATCACGGGAGCCGTAGTGGCACGCCTGCCAGTGAGAGGCTGTGCACTGTGAGGCACATGTGCTAAAGAAGGCGGTGAGTCTTGTACTCACGCCTGCCACTTCCACGAAACACATCACCACGCGGCTAAAATGGATTCCCGCGTGCACTAGATAGTCCCAGGGGAATTGGGGGGTTGGCGCGCACCTCCTGCAGGTCACGGGAGCCGTGGTTGCACGCCTCCGAGTGAGAGGCTGTGCACTATGAGGCACATGTGCTAAAGTAGGCGGTGAGCCTTGTACTCACGCCTGCCACTTCCACGAAACGCATGACAACGCCTCCAAAATGAAATCACAGGTACACTAGTCCCAGGGGAACCTCGGCAATAGACGCGCAACTCCGGGAAATCACGGGCGACGGAGTGGCATGCGTGAGAGTGGGAGGCTGTGCAAGAGGAAGGGGTGAGCCTTCTACTCACGCCTGCTACTTCCACGAAAGACATCACCGCGCGGCCAAAACGGATTCCCGGGTGCACAAGATAGTCCCAGGGGAGATGGAGAGTAGGCGCGCACCTCCTGCCAAATCACGGGAGCCGTAGTGGCACGCCTGCCAGTGAGAGGCTGTGCACTGTGAGGCACATGTGCTAAAGAAGGCGGTGAGTCTTGTACTCACGCCTGCCACTTCCACGAAACACATCACCACGCGGCTAAAATGGATTCCCGCGTGCACTAGATAGTCCCAGGGGAATTGGGGGTGGGCGCGCACCTCCTGCAAGTCACGGGAGCCGTGGTGGCACGCCTCCGAGTGAGAGGCTGTGCACTATGAGGCACATGTGCTAAAGAAGGCGGTGAGCCTTGTACTCACGCCTGCCACTTCCACGAAACGCATGACAACGCCTCCAAAATAAAATCCCAGGTACACTAGTCCCAGGGGAACCTCGGCAATAGACGCGCAACTCCGGGAAATCACGGGCGACGGAGTGACATGGGTGAGAGTGGGAGGCTGTGCAAGAGGAAGGGGTGAGCCTTCTACTCACGCCTGCTACTTCCACGAAAGACATCACCACGCGGCCAAAACGGATTCCCGGGTGCACAAGATAGTCCCAGGGGAGATGGAGAGTAGGCGCGCACCTCCTGCCAAATCACGGGAGCCGTAGTGGCACGCCTGCCAGTGAGAGGCTCTGCACTGTGAAGCACATGTCCTAAAGAAGGCGGGAAGCCTTGTACTCACGCCTGCCACTTCCACGAAACGCATGACAACGCCTCCAAAATGAAATCCCCGGTTTACTAGACCCAGGGGAACCTCGGCAATAGACGCGCAACTCCGGGAAATGACGGGCGACGGAGTGGCATGCGTGAGAGTGGGAGGCTGTGCAAGAGGAAGGGGTGAGCCTTGTACTCACGCCTGCTACTTCCACGAAACACATCACCACGCGGCCAAAACGGATTCCCGGGTGCACAAGATAGTCCCAGGGGAGTTAAGGGGTAGGCGCGCACCTCCTGCCAAATCACGGGAGCCGTAGTGGCACGCCTGCCAGTGAGAGGCTGTGCACTGTGAGGCACATGTGCTAAAGAAGGCGGTGAGTCTTGTACTCACGCCTGCCACTTCCACGAAACACATCACCACGCGGCTAAAATGGATTCCCGCGTGCACTAGATAGTCCCAGGGGAATTGGGGGGTTGGCGCGCACCTCCTGCAGGTCACGGGAGCCGTGGTTGCACGCCTCCGAGTGAGAGGCTGTGCACTATGAGGCACATGTGCTAAAGTAGGCGGTGAGCCTTGTACTCACGCCTGCCACTTCCACGAAACGCATGACAACGCCTCCAAAATGAAATCACAGGTACACTAGTCCCAGGGGAACCTCGGCAATAGACGCGCAACTCCGGGAAATCACGGGCGACGGAGTGGCATGCGTGAGAGTGGGAGGCTGTGCAAGAGGAAGGGGTGAGCCTTCTACTCACGCCTGCTACTTCCACGAAAGACATCACCGCGCGGCCAAAACGGATTCCCGGGTGCACAAGATAGTCCCAGGGGAGATGGAGAGTAGGCGCGCACCTCCTGCCAAATCACGGGAGCCGTAGTGGCACGCCTGCCAGTGAGAGGCTGTGCACTGTGAGGCACATGTGCTAAAGAAGGCGGTGAGTCTTGTACTCACGCCTGCCACTTCCACGAAACACATCACCACGCGGCTAAAATGGATTCCCGCGTGCACTAGATAGTCCCAGGGGAATTGGGGGTGGGCGCGCACCTCCTGCAAGTCACGGGAGCCGTGGTGGCACGCCTCCGAGTGAGAGGCTGTGCACTATGAGGCACATGTGCTAAAGAAGGCGGTGAGCCTTGTACTCACGCCTGCCACTTCCACGAAACGCATGACAACGCCTCCAAAATGAAATCCCAGGTACACTAGTCCCAGGGGAACCTCGGCAATAGACGCGCAACTCCGGGAAATCACGGGCGACGGAGTGGCATGGGTGAGAGTGGGAGGCTGTGCAAGAGGAAGGGGTGAGCCTTCTACTCACGCCTGCTACTTCCACGAAAGACATCACCACGCGGCCAAAACGGATTCCCGGGTGCACAAGATAGTCCCAAGGGAGATGGAGAGTAGGCGCGCACCTCCTGCCAAATCACGGGAGCCGTAGTGGCACGCCTGCCAGTGAGAGGCTGTGCACTGTGAGGCACATGTCCTAAAGAAGGCGGTGAGTCTTGTACTCACGCCTGCCACTTCCACGAAACACATCACCACGCGGCTAAAATGGATTCCCGCGTGCACTAGATAGTCCCAGGGGAGTTGGGGGATAGGCGCGCACCTCCTGCAAGTTACGGGAGCCGTGGTGGCACGCCTCCGAGTTAGAGGCTGTGCACTATGAGGCACATGTGCTAAAGAAGGCGGTGAGCCTTGTACTCACGCCTGCCACTTCCACGAAACGCATGACAACGCCTCCAAAATGAAATCCCAGGTTCACTAGACCCAGGGGAACCTCGGCAAAATTCGCGCAACTCCGGGAAATAACGGGCGACGGAGTGGCATGCGTGAAAGTGGGAGGCTGTGCAAGAGGAAGGGGTGAGCCTTGTACTCACGCCTGCTACTTCCACGAAACACATCACCACGCGGCCAAAACGGATTCCCGGGTGCACAAGATAGTCCCAGGGGAGATGGAGAGTAGGCGCGCACCTCCTGCCAAATCACGGGAGCCGTAGTGGCACGCCTGCCAGTGAGAGGCTGTGCACTGTGAGGCACATGTGCTAAAGAAGGCGGTGAGTCTTGTACTCACGCCTGCCACTTCCACGAAACACATCACCACGCGGCTAAAATGGATTCCCGCGTGCACTAGATAGTCCCAGGGGAATTGGGGGTGGGCGTGCACCTCCTGCAAGTCACGGGAGCCGTGGTGGCACGCCTCCGAGTGAGAGGCTGTGCACTATGAGGCACATGTGCTAAAGAAGGCGGTGAGCCTTGTACTCACGCCTGCCACTTCCACGAAACGCATGACAACGCCTCCAAAATAAAATCCCAGGTACACTAGTCCCAGGGGAACCTCGGCAATAGACGCGCAACTCCGGGAAATCACGGGCGACGGAGTGACATGGGTGAGAGTGGGAGGCTGTGCAAGAGGAAGGGGTGAGCCTTCTACTCACGCCTGCTACTTCCACGAAAGACATCACCACGCGGCCAAAACGGATTCCCGGGTGCACAAGATAGTCCCAGGGGAGATGGAGAGTAGGCGCGCACCTCCTGCCAAATCACGGGAGCCGTAGTGGCACGCCTGCCAGTGAGAGGCTCTGCACTGTGAAGCACATGTCCTAAAGAAGGCGGGAAGCCTTGTACTCACGCCTGCCACTTCCACGAAACGCATGACAACGCCTCCAAAATGAAATCCCCGGTTTACTAGACCCAGGGGAACCTCGGCAATAGACGCGCAACTCCGGGAAATGACGGGCGACGGAGTGGCATGCGTGAGAGTGGGAGGCTGTGCAAGAGGAAGGGGTGAGCCTTGTACTCACGCCTGCTACTTCCACGAAACACATCACCACGCGGCCAAAACGGATTCCCGGGTGCACAAGATAGTCCCAGGGGAGTTAAGGGGTAGGCGCGCACCTCCTGCCAAATCACGGGAGCCGTAGTGGCACGCCTGCCAGTGAGAGGCTGTGCACTGTGAGGCACATGTGCTAAAGAAGGCGGTGAGTCTTGTACTCACGCCTGCCACTTCCACGAAACACATCACCACGCGGCTAAAATGGATTCCCGCGTGCACTAGATAGTCCCAGGGGAATTGGGGGGTTGGCGCGCACCTCCTGCAGGTCACGGGAGCCGTGGTTGCACGCCTCCGAGTGAGAGGCTGTGCACTATGAGGCACATGTGCTAAAGTAGGCGGTGAGCCTTGTACTCACGCCTGCCACTTCCACGAAACGCATGACAACGCCTCCAAAATGAAATCACAGGTACACTAGTCCCAGGGGAACCTCGGCAATAGACGCGCAACTCCGGGAAATCACGGGCGACGGAGTGGCATGCGTGAGAGTGGGAGGCTGTGCAAGAGGAAGGGGTGAGCCTTCTACTCACGCCTGCTACTTCCACGAAAGACATCACCGCGCGGCCAAAACGGATTCCCGGGTGCACAAGATAGTCCCAGGGGAGATGGAGAGTAGGCGCGCACCTCCTGCCAAATCACGGGAGCCGTAGTGGCACGCCTGCCAGTGAGAGGCTGTGCACTGTGAGGCACATGTGCTAAAGAAGGCGGTGAGTCTTGTACTCACGCCTGCCACTTCCACGAAACACATCACCACGCGGCTAAAATGGATTCCCGCGTGCACTAGATAGTCCCAGGGGAATTGGGGGTGGGCGCGCACCTCCTGCAAGTCACGGGAGCCGTGGTGGCACGCCTCCGAGTGAGAGGCTGTGCACTATGAGGCACATGTGCTAAAGAAGGCGGTGAGCCTTGTACTCACGCCTGCCACTTCCACGAAACGCATGACAACGCCTCCAAAATAAAATCCCAGGTACACTAGTCCCAGGGGAACCTCGGCAATAGACGCGCAACTCCGGGAAATCACGGGCGACGGAGTGACATGGGTGAGAGTGGGAGGCTGTGCAAGAGGAAGGGGTGAGCCTTCTACTCACGCCTGCTACTTCCACGAAAGACATCACCACGCGGCCAAAACGGATTCCCGGGTGCACAAGATAGTCCCAGGGGAGATGGAGAGTAGGCGCGCACCTCCTGCCAAATCACGGGAGCCGTAGTGGCACGCCTGCCAGTGAGAGGCTCTGCACTGTGAAGCACATGTCCTAAAGAAGGCGGGAAGCCTTGTACTCACGCCTGCCACTTCCACGAAACGCATGACAACGCCTCCAAAATGAAATCCCCGGTTTACTAGACCCAGGGGAACCTCGGCAATAGACGCGCAACTCCGGGAAATGACGGGCGACGGAGTGGCATGCGTGAGAGTGGGAGGCTGTGCAAGAGGAAGGGGTGAGCCTTGTACTCACGCCTGCTACTTCCACGAAACACATCACCACGCGGCCAAAACGGATTCCCGGGTGCACAAGATAGTCCCAGGGGAGTTAAGGGGTAGGCGCGCACCTCCTGCCAAATCACGGGAGCCGTAGTGGCACGCCTGCCAGTGAGAGGCTGTGCACTGTGAGGCACATGTGCTAAAGAAGGCGGTGAGTCTTGTACTCACGCCTGCCACTTCCACGAAACACATCACCACGCGGCTAAAATGGATTCCCGCGTGCACTAGATAGTCCCAGGGGAATTGGGGGGTTGGCGCGCACCTCCTGCAGGTCACGGGAGCCGTGGTTGCACGCCTCCGAGTGAGAGGCTGTGCACTATGAGGCACATGTGCTAAAGTAGGCGGTGAGCCTTGTACTCACGCCTGCCACTTCCACGAAACGCATGACAACGCCTCCAAAATGAAATCACAGGTACACTAGTCCCAGGGGAACCTCGGCAATAGACGCGCAACTCCGGGAAATCACGGGCGACGGAGTGGCATGCGTGAGAGTGGGAGGCTGTGCAAGAGGAAGGGGTGAGCCTTCTACTCACGCCTGCTACTTCCACGAAAGACATCACCGCGCGGCCAAAACGGATTCCCGGGTGCACAAGATAGTCCCAGGGGAGATGGAGAGTAGGCGCGCACCTCCTGCCAAATCACGGGAGCCGTAGTGGCACGCCTGCCAGTGAGAGGCTGTGCACTGTGAGGCACATGTGCTAAAGAAGGCGGTGAGTCTTGTACTCACGCCTGCCACTTCCACGAAACACATCACCACGCGGCTAAAATGGATTCCCGCGTGCACTAGATAGTCCCAGGGGAATTGGGGGTGGGCGCGCACCTCCTGCAAGTCACGGGAGCCGTGGTGGCACGCCTCCGAGTGAGAGGCTGTGCACTATGAGGCACATGTGCTAAAGAAGGCGGTGAGCCTTGTACTCACGCCTGCCACTTCCACGAAACGCATGACAACGCCTCCAAAATGAAATCCCAGGTACACTAGTCCCAGGGGAACCTCGGCAATAGACGCGCAACTCCGGGAAATCACGGGCGACGGAGTGGCATGGGTGAGAGTGGGAGGCTGTGCAAGAGGAAGGGGTGAGCCTTCTACTCACGCCTGCTACTTCCACGAAAGACATCACCACGCGGCCAAAACGGATTCCCGGGTGCACAAGATAGTCCCAAGGGAGATGGAGAGTAGGCGCGCACCTCCTGCCAAATCACGGGAGCCGTAGTGGCACGCCTGCCAGTGAGAGGCTGTGCACTGTGAGGCACATGTCCTAAAGAAGGCGGTGAGTCTTGTACTCACGCCTGCCACTTCCACGAAACACATCACCACGCGGCTAAAATGGATTCCCGCGTGCACTAGATAGTCCCAGGGGAGTTGGGGGATAGGCGCGCACCTCCTGCAAGTTACGGGAGCCGTGGTGGCACGCCTCCGAGTTAGAGGCTGTGCACTATGAGGCACATGTGCTAAAGAAGGCGGTGAGCCTTGTACTCACGCCTGCCACTTCCACGAAACGCATGACAACGCCTCCAAAATGAAATCCCAGGTTCACTAGACCCAGGGGAACCTCGGCAAAATTCGCGCAACTCCGGGAAATAACGGGCGACGGAGTGGCATGCGTGAAAGTGGGAGGCTGTGCAAGAGGAAGGGGTGAGCCTTGTACTCACGCCTGCTACTTCCACGAAACACATCACCACGCGGCCAAAACGGATTCCCGGGTGCACAAGATAGTCCCAGGGGAGATGGAGAGTAGGCGCGCACCTCCTGCCAAATCACGGGAGCCGTAGTGGCACGCCTGCCAGTGAGAGGCTGTGCACTGTGAGGCACATGTGCTAAAGAAGGCGGTGAGTCTTGTACTCACGCCTGCCACTTCCACGAAACACATCACCACGCGGCTAAAATGGATTCCCGCGTGCACTAGATAGTCCCAGGGGAATTGGGGGTGGGCGTGCACCTCCTGCAAGTCACGGGAGCCGTGGTGGCACGCCTCCGAGTGAGAGGCTGTGCACTATGAGGCACATGTGCTAAAGAAGGCGGTGAGCCTTGTACTCACGCCTGCCACTTCCACGAAACGCATGACAACGCCTCCAAAATAAAATCCCAGGTACACTAGTCCCAGGGGAACCTCGGCAATAGACGCGCAACTCCGGGAAATCACGGGCGACGGAGTGACATGGGTGAGAGTGGGAGGCTGTGCAAGAGGAAGGGGTGAGCCTTCTACTCACGCCTGCTACTTCCACGAAAGACATCACCACGCGGCCAAAACGGATTCCCGGGTGCACAAGATAGTCCCAGGGGAGATGGAGAGTAGGCGCGCACCTCCTGCCAAATCACGGGAGCCGTAGTGGCACGCCTGCCAGTGAGAGGCTCTGCACTGTGAAGCACATGTCCTAAAGAAGGCGGGAAGCCTTGTACTCACGCCTGCCACTTCCACGAAACGCATGACAACGCCTCCAAAATGAAATCCCCGGTTTACTAGACCCAGGGGAACCTCGGCAATAGACGCGCAACTCCGGGAAATGACGGGCGACGGAGTGGCATGCGTGAGAGTGGGAGGCTGTGCAAGAGGAAGGGGTGAGCCTTGTACTCACGCCTGCTACTTCCACGAAACACATCACCACGCGGCCAAAACGGATTCCCGGGTGCACAAGATAGTCCCAGGGGAGTTAAGGGGTAGGCGCGCACCTCCTGCCAAATCACGGGAGCCGTAGTGGCACGCCTGCCAGTGAGAGGCTGTGCACTGTGAGGCACATGTGCTAAAGAAGGCGGTGAGTCTTGTACTCACGCCTGCCACTTCCACGAAACACATCACCACGCGGCTAAAATGGATTCCCGCGTGCACTAGATAGTCCCAGGGGAATTGGGGGGTTGGCGCGCACCTCCTGCAGGTCACGGGAGCCGTGGTTGCACGCCTCCGAGTGAGAGGCTGTGCACTATGAGGCACATGTGCTAAAGTAGGCGGTGAGCCTTGTACTCACGCCTGCCACTTCCACGAAACGCATGACAACGCCTCCAAAATGAAATCACAGGTACACTAGTCCCAGGGGAACCTCGGCAATAGACGCGCAACTCCGGGAAATCACGGGCGACGGAGTGGCATGCGTGAGAGTGGGAGGCTGTGCAAGAGGAAGGGGTGAGCCTTCTACTCACGCCTGCTACTTCCACGAAAGACATCACCGCGCGGCCAAAACGGATTCCCGGGTGCACAAGATAGTCCCAGGGGAGATGGAGAGTAGGCGCGCACCTCCTGCCAAATCACGGGAGCCGTAGTGGCACGCCTGCCAGTGAGAGGCTGTGCACTGTGAGGCACATGTGCTAAAGAAGGCGGTGAGTCTTGTACTCACGCCTGCCACTTCCACGAAACACATCACCACGCGGCTAAAATGGATTCCCGCGTGCACTAGATAGTCCCAGGGGAATTGGGGGTGGGCGCGCACCTCCTGCAAGTCACGGGAGCCGTGGTGGCACGCCTCCGAGTGAGAGGCTGTGCACTATGAGGCACATGTGCTAAAGAAGGCGGTGAGCCTTGTACTCACGCCTGCCACTTCCACGAAACGCATGACAACGCCTCCAAAATGAAATCCCAGGTACACTAGTCCCAGGGGAACCTCGGCAATAGACGCGCAACTCCGGGAAATCACGGGCGACGGAGTGGCATGGGTGAGAGTGGGAGGCTGTGCAAGAGGAAGGGGTGAGCCTTCTACTCACGCCTGCTACTTCCACGAAAGACATCACCACGCGGCCAAAACGGATTCCCGGGTGCACAAGATAGTCCCAAGGGAGATGGAGAGTAGGCGCGCACCTCCTGCCAAATCACGGGAGCCGTAGTGGCACGCCTGCCAGTGAGAGGCTGTGCACTGTGAGGCACATGTCCTAAAGAAGGCGGTGAGTCTTGTACTCACGCCTGCCACTTCCACGAAACACATCACCACGCGGCTAAAATGGATTCCCGCGTGCACTAGATAGTCCCAGGGGAGTTGGGGGATAGGCGCGCACCTCCTGCAAGTTACGGGAGCCGTGGTGGCACGCCTCCGAGTTAGAGGCTGTGCACTATGAGGCACATGTGCTAAAGAAGGCGGTGAGCCTTGTACTCACGCCTGCCACTTCCACGAAACGCATGACAACGCCTCCAAAATGAAATCCCAGGTTCACTAGACCCAGGGGAACCTCGGCAAAATTCGCGCAACTCCGGGAAATAACGGGCGACGGAGTGGCATGCGTGAAAGTGGGAGGCTGTGCAAGAGGAAGGGGTGAGCCTTGTACTCACGCCTGCTACTTCCACGAAACACATCACCACGCGGCCAAAACGGATTCCCGGGTGCACAAGATAGTCCCAGGGGAGATGGAGAGTAGGCGCGCACCTCCTGCCAAATCACGGGAGCCGTAGTGGCACGCCTGCCAGTGAGAGGCTGTGCACTGTGAGGCACATGTGCTAAAGAAGGCGGTGAGTCTTGTACTCACGCCTGCCACTTCCACGAAACACATCACCACGCGGCTAAAATGGATTCCCGCGTGCACTAGATAGTCCCAGGGGAATTGGGGGTGGGCGTGCACCTCCTGCAAGTCACGGGAGCCGTGGTGGCACGCCTCCGAGTGAGAGGCTGTGCACTATGAGGCACATGTGCTAAAGAAGGCGGTGAGCCTTGTACTCACGCCTGCCACTTCCACGAAACGCATGACAACGCCTCCAAAATAAAATCCCAGGTACACTAGTCCCAGGGGAACCTCGGCAATAGACGCGCAACTCCGGGAAATCACGGGCGACGGAGTGACATGGGTGAGAGTGGGAGGCTGTGCAAGAGGAAGGGGTGAGCCTTCTACTCACGCCTGCTACTTCCACGAAAGACATCACCACGCGGCCAAAACGGATTCCCGGGTGCACAAGATAGTCCCAGGGGAGATGGAGAGTAGGCGCGCACCTCCTGCCAAATCACGGGAGCCGTAGTGGCACGCCTGCCAGTGAGAGGCTCTGCACTGTGAAGCACATGTCCTAAAGAAGGCGGGAAGCCTTGTACTCACGCCTGCCACTTCCACGAAACGCATGACAACGCCTCCAAAATGAAATCCCCGGTTTACTAGACCCAGGGGAACCTCGGCAATAGACGCGCAACTCCGGGAAATGACGGGCGACGGAGTGGCATGCGTGAGAGTGGGAGGCTGTGCAAGAGGAAGGGGTGAGCCTTGTACTCACGCCTGCTACTTCCACGAAACACATCACCACGCGGCCAAAACGGATTCCCGGGTGCACAAGATAGTCCCAGGGGAGTTAAGGGGTAGGCGCGCACCTCCTGCCAAATCACGGGAGCCGTAGTGGCACGCCTGCCAGTGAGAGGCTGTGCACTGTGAGGCACATGTGCTAAAGAAGGCGGTGAGTCTTGTACTCACGCCTGCCACTTCCACGAAACACATCACCACGCGGCTAAAATGGATTCCCGCGTGCACTAGATAGTCCCAGGGGAATTGGGGGGTTGGCGCGCACCTCCTGCAGGTCACGGGAGCCGTGGTTGCACGCCTCCGAGTGAGAGGCTGTGCACTATGAGGCACATGTGCTAAAGTAGGCGGTGAGCCTTGTACTCACGCCTGCCACTTCCACGAAACGCATGACAACGCCTCCAAAATGAAATCACAGGTACACTAGTCCCAGGGGAACCTCGGCAATAGACGCGCAACTCCGGGAAATCACGGGCGACGGAGTGGCATGCGTGAGAGTGGGAGGCTGTGCAAGAGGAAGGGGTGAGCCTTCTACTCACGCCTGCTACTTCCACGAAAGACATCACCGCGCGGCCAAAACGGATTCCCGGGTGCACAAGATAGTCCCAGGGGAGATGGAGAGTAGGCGCGCACCTCCTGCCAAATCACGGGAGCCGTAGTGGCACGCCTGCCAGTGAGAGGCTGTGCACTGTGAGGCACATGTGCTAAAGAAGGCGGTGAGTCTTGTACTCACGCCTGCCACTTCCACGAAACACATCACCACGCGGCTAAAATGGATTCCCGCGTGCACTAGATAGTCCCAGGGGAATTGGGGGTGGGCGCGCACCTCCTGCAAGTCACGGGAGCCGTGGTGGCACGCCTCCGAGTGAGAGGCTGTGCACTATGAGGCACATGTGCTAAAGAAGGCGGTGAGCCTTGTACTCACGCCTGCCACTTCCACGAAACGCATGACAACGCCTCCAAAATGAAATCCCAGGTACACTAGTCCCAGGGGAACCTCGGCAATAGACGCGCAACTCCGGGAAATCACGGGCGACGGAGTGGCATGGGTGAGAGTGGGAGGCTGTGCAAGAGGAAGGGGTGAGCCTTCTACTCACGCCTGCTACTTCCACGAAAGACATCACCACGCGGCCAAAACGGATTCCCGGGTGCACAAGATAGTCCCAAGGGAGATGGAGAGTAGGCGCGCACCTCCTGCCAAATCACGGGAGCCGTAGTGGCACGCCTGCCAGTGAGAGGCTGTGCACTGTGAGGCACATGTCCTAAAGAAGGCGGTGAGTCTTGTACTCACGCCTGCCACTTCCACGAAACACATCACCACGCGGCTAAAATGGATTCCCGCGTGCACTAGATAGTCCCAGGGGAGTTGGGGGATAGGCGCGCACCTCCTGCAAGTTACGGGAGCCGTGGTGGCACGCCTCCGAGTTAGAGGCTGTGCACTATGAGGCACATGTGCTAAAGAAGGCGGTGAGCCTTGTACTCACGCCTGCCACTTCCACGAAACGCATGACAACGCCTCCAAAATGAAATCCCAGGTTCACTAGACCCAGGGGAACCTCGGCAAAATTCGCGCAACTCCGGGAAATAACGGGCGACGGAGTGGCATGCGTGAAAGTTGGAGGCTGTGCAAGAGGAAGGGGTGAGCCTTGTACTCACGCCTGCTACTTCCACGAAACACATCACCACGCGGCCAAAACGGATTCCCGGGTGCACAAGATAGTCCCAGGGGAGATGGAGAGTAGGCGCGCACCTCCTGCCAAATCACGGGAGCCGTAGTGGCACGCCTGCCAGTGAGAGGCTGTGCACTGTGAGGCACATGTGCTAAAGAAGGCGGTGAGTCTTGTACTCACGCCTGCCACTTCCACGAAACACATCACCACGCGGCTAAAATGGATTCCCGCGTGCACTAGATAGTCCCAGGGGAATTGGGGGTGGGCGTGCACCTCCTGCAAGTCACGGGAGCCGTGGTGGCACGCCTCCGAGTGAGAGGCTGTGCACTATGAGGCACATGTGCTAAAGAAGGCGGTGAGCCTTGTACTCACGCCTGCCACTTCCACGAAACGCATGACAACGCCTCCAAAATAAAATCCCAGGTACACTAGTCCCAGGGGAACCTCGGCAATAGACGCGCAACTCCGGGAAATCACGGGCGACGGAGTGACATGGGTGAGAGTGGGAGGCTGTGCAAGAGGAAGGGGTGAGCCTTCTACTCACGCCTGCTACTTCCACGAAAGACATCACCACGCGGCCAAAACGGATTCCCGGGTGCACAAGATAGTCCCAGGGGAGATGGAGAGTAGGCGCGCACCTCCTGCCAAATCACGGGAGCCGTAGTGGCACGCCTGCCAGTGAGAGGCTCTGCACTGTGAAGCACATGTCCTAAAGAAGGCGGGAAGCCTTGTACTCACGCCTGCCACTTCCACGAAACGCATGACAACGCCTCCAAAATGAAATCCCCGGTTTACTAGACCCAGGGGAACCTCGGCAATAGACGCGCAACTCCGGGAAATGACGGGCGACGGAGTGGCATGCGTGAGAGTGGGAGGCTGTGCAAGAGGAAGGGGTGAGCCTTGTACTCACGCCTGCTACTTCCACGAAACACATCACCACGCGGCCAAAACGGATTCCCGGGTGCACAAGATAGTCCCAGGGGAGTTAAGGGGTAGGCGCGCACCTCCTGCCAAATCACGGGAGCCGTAGTGGCACGCCTGCCAGTGAGAGGCTGTGCACTGTGAGGCACATGTGCTAAAGAAGGCGGTGAGTCTTGTACTCACGCCTGCCACTTCCACGAAACACATCACCACGCGGCTAAAATGGATTCCCGCGTGCACTAGATAGTCCCAGGGGAATTGGGGGGTTGGCGCGCACCTCCTGCAGGTCACGGGAGCCGTGGTTGCACGCCTCCGAGTGAGAGGCTGTGCACTATGAGGCACATGTGCTAAAGTAGGCGGTGAGCCTTGTACTCACGCCTGCCACTTCCACGAAACGCATGACAACGCCTCCAAAATGAAATCACAGGTACACTAGTCCCAGGGGAACCTCGGCAATAGACGCGCAACTCCGGGAAATCACGGGCGACGGAGTGGCATGCGTGAGAGTGGGAGGCTGTGCAAGAGGAAGGGGTGAGCCTTCTACTCACGCCTGCTACTTCCACGAAAGACATCACCGCGCGGCCAAAACGGATTCCCGGGTGCACAAGATAGTCCCAGGGGAGATGGAGAGTAGGCGCGCACCTCCTGCCAAATCACGGGAGCCGTAGTGGCACGCCTGCCAGTGAGAGGCTGTGCACTGTGAGGCACATGTGCTAAAGAAGGCGGTGAGTCTTGTACTCACGCCTGCCACTTCCACGAAACACATCACCACGCGGCTAAAATGGATTCCCGCGTGCACTAGATAGTCCCAGGGGAATTGGGGGTGGGCGCGCACCTCCTGCAAGTCACGGGAGCCGTGGTGGCACGCCTCCGAGTGAGAGGCTGTGCACTATGAGGCACATGTGCTAAAGAAGGCGGTGAGCCTTGTACTCACGCCTGCCACTTCCACGAAACGCATGACAACGCCTCCAAAATAAAATCCCAGGTACACTAGTCCCAGGGGAACCTCGGCAATAGACGCGCAACTCCGGGAAATCACGGGCGACGGAGTGACATGGGTGAGAGTGGGAGGCTGTGCAAGAGGAAGGGGTGAGCCTTCTACTCACGCCTGCTACTTCCACGAAAGACATCACCACGCGGCCAAAACGGATTCCCGGGTGCACAAGATAGTCCCAGGGGAGATGGAGAGTAGGCGCGCACCTCCTGCCAAATCACGGGAGCCGTAGTGGCACGCCTGCCAGTGAGAGGCTCTGCACTGTGAAGCACATGTCCTAAAGAAGGCGGGAAGCCTTGTACTCACGCCTGCCACTTCCACGAAACGCATGACAACGCCTCCAAAATGAAATCCCCGGTTTACTAGACCCAGGGGAACCTCGGCAATAGACGCGCAACTCCGGGAAATGACGGGCGACGGAGTGGCATGCGTGAGAGTGGGAGGCTGTGCAAGAGGAAGGGGTGAGCCTTGTACTCACGCCTGCTACTTCCACGAAACACATCACCACGCGGCCAAAACGGATTCCCGGGTGCACAAGATAGTCCCAGGGGAGTTAAGGGGTAGGCGCGCACCTCCTGCCAAATCACGGGAGCCGTAGTGGCACGCCTGCCAGTGAGAGGCTGTGCACTGTGAGGCACATGTGCTAAAGAAGGCGGTGAGTCTTGTACTCACGCCTGCCACTTCCACGAAACACATCACCACGCGGCTAAAATGGATTCCCGCGTGCACTAGATAGTCCCAGGGGAATTGGGGGGTTGGCGCGCACCTCCTGCAGGTCACGGGAGCCGTGGTTGCACGCCTCCGAGTGAGAGGCTGTGCACTATGAGGCACATGTGCTAAAGTAGGCGGTGAGCCTTGTACTCACGCCTGCCACTTCCACGAAACGCATGACAACGCCTCCAAAATGAAATCACAGGTACACTAGTCCCAGGGGAACCTCGGCAATAGACGCGCAACTCCGGGAAATCACGGGCGACGGAGTGGCATGCGTGAGAGTGGGAGGCTGTGCAAGAGGAAGGGGTGAGCCTTCTACTCACGCCTGCTACTTCCACGAAAGACATCACCGCGCGGCCAAAACGGATTCCCGGGTGCACAAGATAGTCCCAGGGGAGATGGAGAGTAGGCGCGCACCTCCTGCCAAATCACGGGAGCCGTAGTGGCACGCCTGCCAGTGAGAGGCTGTGCACTGTGAGGCACATGTGCTAAAGAAGGCGGTGAGTCTTGTACTCACGCCTGCCACTTCCACGAAACACATCACCACGCGGCTAAAATGGATTCCCGCGTGCACTAGATAGTCCCAGGGGAATTGGGGGTGGGCGCGCACCTCCTGCAAGTCACGGGAGCCGTGGTGGCACGCCTCCGAGTGAGAGGCTGTGCACTATGAGGCACATGTGCTAAAGAAGGCGGTGAGCCTTGTACTCACGCCTGCCACTTCCACGAAACGCATGACAACGCCTCCAAAATAAAATCCCAGGTACACTAGTCCCAGGGGAACCTCGGCAATAGACGCGCAACTCCGGGAAATCACGGGCGACGGAGTGGCATGGGTGAGAGTGGGAGGCTGTGCAAGAGGAAGGGGTGAGCCTTCTACTCACGCCTGCTACTTCCACGAAAGACATCACCACGCGGCCAAAACGGATTCCCGGGTGCACAAGATAGTCCCAAGGGAGATGGAGAGTAGGCGCGCACCTCCTGCCAAATCACGGGAGCCGTAGTGGCACGCCTGCCAGTGAGAGGCTGTGCACTGTGAGGCACATGTCCTAAAGAAGGCGGTGAGTCTTGTACTCACGCCTGCCACTTCCACGAAACACATCACCACGCGGCTAAAATGGATTCCCGCGTGCACTAGATAGTCCCAGGGGAGTTGGGGGATAGGCGCGCACCTCCTGCAAGTTACGGGAGCCGTGGTGGCACGCCTCCGAGTTAGAGGCTGTGCACTATGAGGCACATGTGCTAAAGAAGGCGGTGAGCCTTGTACTCACGCCTGCCACTTCCACGAAACGCATGACAACGCCTCCAAAATGAAATCCCAGGTTCACTAGACCCAGGGGAACCTCGGCAAAATTCGCGCAACTCCGGGAAATAACGGGCGACGGAGTGGCATGCGTGAAAGTGGGAGGCTGTGCAAGAGGAAGGGGTGAGCCTTGTACTCACGCCTGCTACTTCCACGAAACACATCACCACGCGGCCAAAACGGATTCCCGGGTGCACAAGATAGTCCCAGGGGAGATGGAGAGTAGGCGCGCACCTCCTGCCAAATCACGGGAGCCGTAGTGGCACGCCTGCCAGTGAGAGGCTGTGCACTGTGAGGCACATGTGCTAAAGAAGGCGGTGAGTCTTGTACTCACGCCTGCCACTTCCACGAAACACATCACCACGCGGCTAAAATGGATTCCCGCGTGCACTAGATAGTCCCAGGGGAATTGGGGGTGGGCGTGCACCTCCTGCAAGTCACGGGAGCCGTGGTGGCACGCCTCCGAGTGAGAGGCTGTGCACTATGAGGCACATGTGCTAAAGAAGGCGGTGAGCCTTGTACTCACGCCTGCCACTTCCACGAAACGCATGACAACGCCTCCAAAATAAAATCCCAGGTACACTAGTCCCAGGGGAACCTCGGCAATAGACGCGCAACTCCGGGAAATCACGGGCGACGGAGTGACATGGGTGAGAGTGGGAGGCTGTGCAAGAGGAAGGGGTGAGCCTTCTACTCACGCCTGCTACTTCCACGAAAGACATCACCACGCGGCCAAAACGGATTCCCGGGTGCACAAGATAGTCCCAGGGGAGATGGAGAGTAGGCGCGCACCTCCTGCCAAATCACGGGAGCCGTAGTGGCACGCCTGCCAGTGAGAGGCTCTGCACTGTGAAGCACATGTCCTAAAGAAGGCGGGAAGCCTTGTACTCACGCCTGCCACTTCCACGAAACGCATGACAACGCCTCCAAAATGAAATCCCCGGTTTACTAGACCCAGGGGAACCTCGGCAATAGACGCGCAACTCCGGGAAATGACGGGCGACGGAGTGGCATGCGTGAGAGTGGGAGGCTGTGCAAGAGGAAGGGGTGAGCCTTGTACTCACGCCTGCTACTTCCACGAAACACATCACCACGCGGCCAAAACGGATTCCCGGGTGCACAAGATAGTCCCAGGGGAGTTAAGGGGTAGGCGCGCACCTCCTGCCAAATCACGGGAGCCGTAGTGGCACGCCTGCCAGTGAGAGGCTGTGCACTGTGAGGCACATGTGCTAAAGAAGGCGGTGAGTCTTGTACTCACGCCTGCCACTTCCACGAAACACATCACCACGCGGCTAAAATGGATTCCCGCGTGCACTAGATAGTCCCAGGGGAATTGGGGGGTTGGCGCGCACCTCCTGCAGGTCACGGGAGCCGTGGTTGCACGCCTCCGAGTGAGAGGCTGTGCACTATGAGGCACATGTGCTAAAGTAGGCGGTGAGCCTTGTACTCACGCCTGCCACTTCCACGAAACGCATGACAACGCCTCCAAAATGAAATCACAGGTACACTAGTCCCAGGGGAACCTCGGCAATAGACGCGCAACTCCGGGAAATCACGGGCGACGGAGTGGCATGCGTGAGAGTGGGAGGCTGTGCAAGAGGAAGGGGTGAGCCTTCTACTCACGCCTGCTACTTCCACGAAAGACATCACCGCGCGGCCAAAACGGATTCCCGGGTGCACAAGATAGTCCCAGGGGAGATGGAGAGTAGGCGCGCACCTCCTGCCAAATCACGGGAGCCGTAGTGGCACGCCTGCCAGTGAGAGGCTGTGCACTGTGAGGCACATGTGCTAAAGAAGGCGGTGAGTCTTGTACTCACGCGTGCCACTTCCACGAAACACATCACCACGCGGCTAAAATGGATTCCCGCGTGCACTAGATAGTCCCAGGGGAATTGGGGGTGGGCGCGCACCTCCTGCAAGTCACGGGAGCCGTGGTGGCACGCCTCCGAGTGAGAGGCTGTGCACTATGAGGCACATGTGCTAAAGAAGGCGGTGAGCCTTGTACTCACGCCTGCCACTTCCACGAAACGCATGACAACGCCTCCAAAATAAAATCCCAGGTACACTAGTCCCAGGGGAACCTCGGCAATAGACGCGCAACTCCGGGAAATCACGGGCGACGGAGTGACATGGGTGAGAGTGGGAGGCTGTGCAAGAGGAAGGGGTGAGCCTTCTACTCACGCCTGCTACTTCCACGAAAGACATCACCACGCGGCCAAAACGGATTCCCGGGTGCACAAGATAGTCCCAGGGGAGATGGAGAGTAGGCGCGCACCTCCTGCCAAATCACGGGAGCCGTAGTGGCACGCCTGCCAGTGAGAGGCTCTGCACTGTGAAGCACATGTCCTAAAGAAGGCGGGAAGCCTTGTACTCACGCCTGCCACTTCCACGAAACGCATGACAACGCCTCCAAAATGAAATCCCCGGTTTACTAGACCCAGGGGAACCTCGGCAATAGACGCGCAACTCCGGGAAATGACGGGCGACGGAGTGGCATGCGTGAGAGTGGGAGGCTGTGCAAGAGGAAGGGGTGAGCCTTGTACTCACGCCTGCTACTTCCACGAAACACATCACCACGCGGCCAAAACGGATTCCCGGGTGCACAAGATAGTCCCAGGGGAGTTAAGGGGTAGGCGCGCACCTCCTGCCAAATCACGGGAGCCGTAGTGGCACGCCTGCCAGTGAGAGGCTGTGCACTGTGAGGCACATGTGCTAAAGAAGGCGGTGAGTCTTGTACTCACGCCTGCCACTTCCACGAAACACATCACCACGCGGCTAAAATGGATTCCCGCGTGCACTAGATAGTCCCAGGGGAATTGGGGGGTTGGCGCGCACCTCCTGCAGGTCACGGGAGCCGTGGTTGCACGCCTCCGAGTGAGAGGCTGTGCACTATGAGGCACATGTGCTAAAGTAGGCGGTGAGCCTTGTACTCACGCCTGCCACTTCCACGAAACGCATGACAACGCCTCCAAAATGAAATCACAGGTACACTAGTCCCAGGGGAACCTCGGCAATAGACGCGCAACTCCGGGAAATCACGGGCGACGGAGTGGCATGCGTGAGAGTGGGAGGCTGTGCAAGAGGAAGGGGTGAGCCTTCTACTCACGCCTGCTACTTCCACGAAAGACATCACCGCGCGGCCAAAACGGATTCCCGGGTGCACAAGATAGTCCCAGGGGAGATGGAGAGTAGGCGCGCACCTCCTGCCAAATCACGGGAGCCGTAGTGGCACGCCTGCCAGTGAGAGGCTGTGCACTGTGAGGCACATGTGCTAAAGAAGGCGGTGAGTCTTGTACTCACGCCTGCCACTTCCACGAAACACATCACCACGCGGCTAAAATGGATTCCCGCGTGCACTAGATAGTCCCAGGGGAATTGGGGGTGGGCGCGCACCTCCTGCAAGTCACGGGAGCCGTGGTGGCACGCCTCCGAGTGAGAGGCTGTGCACTATGAGGCACATGTGCTAAAGAAGGCGGTGAGCCTTGTACTCACGCCTGCCACTTCCACGAAACGCATGACAACGCCTCCAAAATGAAATCCCAGGTACACTAGTCCCAGGGGAACCTCGGCAATAGACGCGCAACTCCGGGAAATCACGGGCGACGGAGTGGCATGGGTGAGAGTGGGAGGCTGTGCAAGAGGAAGGGGTGAGCCTTCTACTCACGCCTGCTACTTCCACGAAAGACATCACCACGCGGCCAAAACGGATTCCCGGGTGCACAAGATAGTCCCAAGGGAGATGGAGAGTAGGCGCGCACCTCCTGCCAAATCACGGGAGCCGTAGTGGCACGCCTGCCAGTGAGAGGCTGTGCACTGTGAGGCACATGTCCTAAAGAAGGCGGTGAGTCTTGTACTCACGCCTGCCACTTCCACGAAACACATCACCACGCGGCTAAAATGGATTCCCGCGTGCACTAGATAGTCCCAGGGGAGTTGGGGGATAGGCGCGCACCTCCTGCAAGTTACGGGAGCCGTGGTTGCACGCCTCCGAGTTAGAGGCTGTGCACTATGAGGCACATGTGCTAAAGAAGGCGGTGAGCCTTGTACTCACGCCTGCCACTTCCACGAAACGCATGACAACGCCTCCAAAATGAAATCCCAGGTTCACTAGACCCAGGGGAACCTCGGCAAAATTCGCGCAACTCCGGGAAATAACGGGCGACGGAGTGGCATGCGTGAAAGTGGGAGGCTGTGCAAGAGGAAGGGGTGAGCCTTGTACTCACGCCTGCTACTTCCACGAAACACATCACCACGCGGCCAAAACGGATTCCCGGGTGCACAAGATAGTCCCAGGGGAGATGGAGAGTAGGCGCGCACCTCCTGCCAAATCACGGGAGCCGTAGTGGCACGCCTGCCAGTGAGAGGCTGTGCACTGTGAGGCACATGTGCTAAAGAAGGCGGTGAGTCTTGTACTCACGCCTGCCACTTCCACGAAACACATCACCACGCGGCTAAAATGGATTCCCGCGTGCACTAGATAGTCCCAGGGGAATTGGGGGTGGGCGTGCACCTCCTGCAAGTCACGGGAGCCGTGGTGGCACGCCTCCGAGTGAGAGGCTGTGCACTATGAGGCACATGTGCTAAAGAAGGCGGTGAGCCTTGTACTCACGCCTGCCACTTCCACGAAACGCATGACAACGCCTCCAAAATAAAATCCCAGGTACACTAGTCCCAGGGGAACCTCGGCAATAGACGCGCAACTCCGGGAAATCACGGGCGACGGAGTGACATGGGTGAGAGTGGGAGGCTGTGCAAGAGGAAGGGGTGAGCCTTCTACTCACGCCTGCTACTTCCACGAAAGACATCACCACGCGGCCAAAACGGATTCCCGGGTGCACAAGATAGTCCCAGGGGAGATGGAGAGTAGGCGCGCACCTCCTGCCAAATCACGGGAGCCGTAGTGGCACGCCTGCCAGTGAGAGGCTCTGCACTGTGAAGCACATGTCCTAAAGAAGGCGGGAAGCCTTGTACTCACGCCTGCCACTTCCACGAAACGCATGACAACGCCTCCAAAATGAAATCCCCGGTTTACTAGACCCAGGGGAACCTCGGCAATAGACGCGCAACTCCGGGAAATGACGGGCGACGGAGTGGCATGCGTGAGAGTGGGAGGCTGTGCAAGAGGAAGGGGTGAGCCTTGTACTCACGCCTGCTACTTCCACGAAACACATCACCACGCGGCCAAAACGGATTCCCGGGTGCACAAGATAGTCCCAGGGGAGTTAAGGGGTAGGCGCGCACCTCCTGCCAAATCACGGGAGCCGTAGTGGCACGCCTGCCAGTGAGAGGCTGTGCACTGTGAGGCACATGTGCTAAAGAAGGCGGTGAGTCTTGTACTCACGCCTGCCACTTCCACGAAACACATCACCACGCGGCTAAAATGGATTCCCGCGTGCACTAGATAGTCCCAGGGGAATTGGGGGGTTGGCGCGCACCTCCTGCAGGTCACGGGAGCCGTGGTTGCACGCCTCCGAGTGAGAGGCTGTGCACTATGAGGCACATGTGCTAAAGTAGGCGGTGAGCCTTGTACTCACGCCTGCCACTTCCACGAAACGCATGACAACGCCTCCAAAATGAAATCACAGGTACACTAGTCCCAGGGGAACCTCGGCAATAGACGCGCAACTCCGGGAAATCACGGGCGACGGAGTGGCATGCGTGAGAGTGGGAGGCTGTGCAAGAGGAAGGGGTGAGCCTTCTACTCACGCCTGCTACTTCCACGAAAGACATCACCGCGCGGCCAAAACGGATTCCCGGGTGCACAAGATAGTCCCAGGGGAGATGGAGAGTAGGCGCGCACCTCCTGCCAAATCACGGGAGCCGTAGTGGCACGCCTGCCAGTGAGAGGCTGTGCACTGTGAGGCACATGTGCTAAAGAAGGCGGTGAGTCTTGTACTCACGCCTGCCACTTCCACGAAACACATCACCACGCGGCTAAAATGGATTCCCGCGTGCACTAGATAGTCCCAGGGGAATTGGGGGTGGGCGCGCACCTCCTGCAAGTCACGGGAGCCGTGGTGGCACGCCTCCGAGTGAGAGGCTGTGCACTATGAGGCACATGTGCTAAAGAAGGCGGTGAGCCTTGTACTCACGCCTGCCACTTCCACGAAACGCATGACAACGCCTCCAAAATGAAATCCCAGGTACACTAGTCCCAGGGGAACCTCGGCAATAGACGCGCAACTCCGGGAAATCACGGGCGACGGAGTGGCATGGGTGAGAGTGGGAGGCTGTGCAAGAGGAAGGGGTGAGCCTTCTACTCACGCCTGCTACTTCCACGAAAGACATCACCACGCGGCCAAAACGGATTCCCGGGTGCACAAGATAGTCCCAAGGGAGATGGAGAGTAGGCGCGCACCTCCTGCCAAATCACGGGAGCCGTAGTGGCACGCCTGCCAGTGAGAGGCTGTGCACTGTGAGGCACATGTCCTAAAGAAGGCGGTGAGTCTTGTACTCACGCCTGCCACTTCCACGAAACACATCACCACGCGGCTAAAATGGATTCCCGCGTGCACTAGATAGTCCCAGGGGAGTTGGGGGATAGGCGCGCACCTCCTGCAAGTTACGGGAGCCGTGGTGGCACGCCTCCGAGTTAGAGGCTGTGCACTATGAGGCACATGTGCTAAAGAAGGCGGTGAGCCTTGTACTCACGCCTGCCACTTCCACGAAACGCATGACAACGCCTCCAAAATGAAATCCCAGGTTCACTAGACCCAGGGGAACCTCGGCAAAATTCGCGCAACTCCGGGAAATAACGGGCGACGGAGTGGCATGCGTGAAAGTTGGAGGCTGTGCAAGAGGAAGGGGTGAGCCTTGTACTCACGCCTGCTACTTCCACGAAACACATCACCACGCGGCCAAAACGGATTCCCGGGTGCACAAGATAGTCCCAGGGGAGATGGAGAGTAGGCGCGCACCTCCTGCCAAATCACGGGAGCCGTAGTGGCACGCCTGCCAGTGAGAGGCTGTGCACTGTGAGGCACATGTGCTAAAGAAGGCGGTGAGTCTTGTACTCACGCCTGCCACTTCCACGAAACACATCACCACGCGGCTAAAATGGATTCCCGCGTGCACTAGATAGTCCCAGGGGAATTGGGGGTGGGCGTGCACCTCCTGCAAGTCACGGGAGCCGTGGTGGCACGCCTCCGAGTGAGAGGCTGTGCACTATGAGGCACATGTGCTAAAGAAGGCGGTGAGCCTTGTACTCACGCCTGCCACTTCCACGAAACGCATGACAACGCCTCCAAAATAAAATCCCAGGTACACTAGTCCCAGGGGAACCTCGGCAATAGACGCGCAACTCCGGGAAATCACGGGCGACGGAGTGACATGGGTGAGAGTGGGAGGCTGTGCAAGAGGAAGGGGTGAGCCTTCTACTCACGCCTGCTACTTCCACGAAAGACATCACCACGCGGCCAAAACGGATTCCCGGGTGCACAAGATAGTCCCAGGGGAGATGGAGAGTAGGCGCGCACCTCCTGCCAAATCACGGGAGCCGTAGTGGCACGCCTGCCAGTGAGAGGCTCTGCACTGTGAAGCACATGTCCTAAAGAAGGCGGGAAGCCTTGTACTCACGCCTGCCACTTCCACGAAACGCATGACAACGCCTCCAAAATGAAATCCCCGGTTTACTAGACCCAGGGGAACCTCGGCAATAGACGCGCAACTCCGGGAAATGACGGGCGACGGAGTGGCATGCGTGAGAGTGGGAGGCTGTGCAAGAGGAAGGGGTGAGCCTTGTACTCACGCCTGCTACTTCCACGAAACACATCACCACGCGGCCAAAACGGATTCCCGGGTGCACAAGATAGTCCCAGGGGAGTTAAGGGGTAGGCGCGCACCTCCTGCCAAATCACGGGAGCCGTAGTGGCACGCCTGCCAGTGAGAGGCTGTGCACTGTGAGGCACATGTGCTAAAGAAGGCGGTGAGTCTTGTACTCACGCCTGCCACTTCCACGAAACACATCACCACGCGGCTAAAATGGATTCCCGCGTGCACTAGATAGTCCCAGGGGAATTGGGGGGTTGGCGCGCACCTCCTGCAGGTCACGGGAGCCGTGGTTGCACGCCTCCGAGTGAGAGGCTGTGCACTATGAGGCACATGTGCTAAAGTAGGCGGTGAGCCTTGTACTCACGCCTGCCACTTCCACGAAACGCATGACAACGCCTCCAAAATGAAATCACAGGTACACTAGTCCCAGGGGAACCTCGGCAATAGACGCGCAACTCCGGGAAATCACGGGCGACGGAGTGGCATGCGTGAGAGTGGGAGGCTGTGCAAGAGGAAGGGGTGAGCCTTCTACTCACGCCTGCTACTTCCACGAAAGACATCACCGCGCGGCCAAAACGGATTCCCGGGTGCACAAGATAGTCCCAGGGGAGATGGAGAGTAGGCGCGCACCTCCTGCCAAATCACGGGAGCCGTAGTGGCACGCCTGCCAGTGAGAGGCTGTGCACTGTGAGGCACATGTGCTAAAGAAGGCGGTGAGTCTTGTACTCACGCCTGCCACTTCCACGAAACACATCACCACGCGGCTAAAATGGATTCCCGCGTGCACTAGATAGTCCCAGGGGAATTGGGGGTGGGCGCGCACCTCCTGCAAGTCACGGGAGCCGTGGTGGCACGCCTCCGAGTGAGAGGCTGTGCACTATGAGGCACATGTGCTAAAGAAGGCGGTGAGCCTTGTACTCACGCCTGCCACTTCCACGAAACGCATGACAACGCCTCCAAAATAAAATCCCAGGTACACTAGTCCCAGGGGAACCTCGGCAATAGACGCGCAACTCCGGGAAATCACGGGCGACGGAGTGACATGGGTGAGAGTGGGAGGCTGTGCAAGAGGAAGGGGTGAGCCTTCTACTCACGCCTGCTACTTCCACGAAAGACATCACCACGCGGCCAAAACGGATTCCCGGGTGCACAAGATAGTCCCAGGGGAGATGGAGAGTAGGCGCGCACCTCCTGCCAAATCACGGGAGCCGTAGTGGCACGCCTGCCAGTGAGAGGCTCTGCACTGTGAAGCACATGTCCTAAAGAAGGCGGGAAGCCTTGTACTCACGCCTGCCACTTCCACGAAACGCATGACAACGCCTCCAAAATGAAATCCCCGGTTTACTAGACCCAGGGGAACCTCGGCAATAGACGCGCAACTCCGGGAAATGACGGGCGACGGAGTGGCATGCGTGAGAGTGGGAGGCTGTGCAAGAGGAAGGGGTGAGCCTTGTACTCACGCCTGCTACTTCCACGAAACACATCACCACGCGGCCAAAACGGATTCCCGGGTGCACAAGATAGTCCCAGGGGAGTTAAGGGGTAGGCGCGCACCTCCTGCCAAATCACGGGAGCCGTAGTGGCACGCCTGCCAGTGAGAGGCTGTGCACTGTGAGGCACATGTGCTAAAGAAGGCGGTGAGTCTTGTACTCACGCCTGCCACTTCCACGAAACACATCACCACGCGGCTAAAATGGATTCCCGCGTGCACTAGATAGTCCCAGGGGAATTGGGGGGTTGGCGCGCACCTCCTGCAGGTCACGGGAGCCGTGGTTGCACGCCTCCGAGTGAGAGGCTGTGCACTATGAGGCACATGTGCTAAAGTAGGCGGTGAGCCTTGTACTCACGCCTGCCACTTCCACGAAACGCATGACAACGCCTCCAAAATGAAATCACAGGTACACTAGTCCCAGGGGAACCTCGGCAATAGACGCGCAACTCCGGGAAATCACGGGCGACGGAGTGGCATGCGTGAGAGTGGGAGGCTGTGCAAGAGGAAGGGGTGAGCCTTCTACTCACGCCTGCTACTTCCACGAAAGACATCACCGCGCGGCCAAAACGGATTCCCGGGTGCACAAGATAGTCCCAGGGGAGATGGAGAGTAGGCGCGCACCTCCTGCCAAATCACGGGAGCCGTAGTGGCACGCCTGCCAGTGAGAGGCTGTGCACTGTGAGGCACATGTGCTAAAGAAGGCGGTGAGTCTTGTACTCACGCCTGCCACTTCCACGAAACACATCACCACGCGGCTAAAATGGATTCCCGCGTGCACTAGATAGTCCCAGGGGAATTGGGGGTGGGCGCGCACCTCCTGCAAGTCACGGGAGCCGTGGTGGCACGCCTCCGAGTGAGAGGCTGTGCACTATGAGGCACATGTGCTAAAGAAGGCGGTGAGCCTTGTACTCACGCCTGCCACTTCCACGAAACGCATGACAACGCCTCCAAAATGAAATCCCAGGTACACTAGTCCCAGGGGAACCTCGGCAATAGACGCGCAACTCCGGGAAATCACGGGCGACGGAGTGGCATGGGTGAGAGTGGGAGGCTGTGCAAGAGGAAGGGGTGAGCCTTCTACTCACGCCTGCTACTTCCACGAAAGACATCACCACGCGGCCAAAACGGATTCCCGGGTGCACAAGATAGTCCCAAGGGAGATGGAGAGTAGGCGCGCACCTCCTGCCAAATCACGGGAGCCGTAGTGGCACGCCTGCCAGTGAGAGGCTGTGCACTGTGAGGCACATGTCCTAAAGAAGGCGGTGAGTCTTGTACTCACGCCTGCCACTTCCACGAAACACATCACCACGCGGCTAAAATGGATTCCCGCGTGCACTAGATAGTCCCAGGGGAGTTGGGGGATAGGCGCGCACCTCCTGCAAGTTACGGGAGCCGTGGTGGCACGCCTCCGAGTTAGAGGCTGTGCACTATGAGGCACATGTGCTAAAGAAGGCGGTGAGCCTTGTACTCACGCCTGCCACTTCCACGAAACGCATGACAACGCCTCCAAAATGAAATCCCAGGTTCACTAGACCCAGGGGAACCTCGGCAAAATTCGCGCAACTCCGGGAAATAACGGGCGACGGAGTGGCATGCGTGAAAGTGGGAGGCTGTGCAAGAGGAAGGGGTGAGCCTTGTACTCACGCCTGCTACTTCCACGAAACACATCACCACGCGGCCAAAACGGATTCCCGGGTGCACAAGATAGTCCCAGGGGAGATGGAGAGTAGGCGCGCACCTCCTGCCAAATCACGGGAGCCGTAGTGGCACGCCTGCCAGTGAGAGGCTGTGCACTGTGAGGCACATGTGCTAAAGAAGGCGGTGAGTCTTGTACTCACGCCTGCCACTTCCACGAAACACATCACCACGCGGCTAAAATGGATTCCCGCGTGCACTAGATAGTCCCAGGGGAATTGGGGGTGGGCGTGCACCTCCTGCAAGTCACGGGAGCCGTGGTGGCACGCCTCCGAGTGAGAGGCTGTGCACTATGAGGCACATGTGCTAAAGAAGGCGGTGAGCCTTGTACTCACGCCTGCCACTTCCACGAAACGCATGACAACGCCTCCAAAATAAAATCCCAGGTACACTAGTCCCAGGGGAACCTCGGCAATAGACGCGCAACTCCGGGAAATCACGGGCGACGGAGTGACATGGGTGAGAGTGGGAGGCTGTGCAAGAGGAAGGGGTGAGCCTTCTACTCACGCCTGCTACTTCCACGAAAGACATCACCACGCGGCCAAAACGGATTCCCGGGTGCACAAGATAGTCCCAGGGGAGATGGAGAGTAGGCGCGCACCTCCTGCCAAATCACGGGAGCCGTAGTGGCACGCCTGCCAGTGAGAGGCTCTGCACTGTGAAGCACATGTCCTAAAGAAGGCGGGAAGCCTTGTACTCACGCCTGCCACTTCCACGAAACGCATGACAACGCCTCCAAAATGAAATCCCCGGTTTACTAGACCCAGGGGAACCTCGGCAATAGACGCGCAACTCCGGGAAATGACGGGCGACGGAGTGGCATGCGTGAGAGTGGGAGGCTGTGCAAGAGGAAGGGGTGAGCCTTGTACTCACGCCTGCTACTTCCACGAAACACATCACCACGCGGCCAAAACGGATTCCCGGGTGCACAAGATAGTCCCAGGGGAGTTAAGGGGTAGGCGCGCACCTCCTGCCAAATCACGGGAGCCGTAGTGGCACGCCTGCCAGTGAGAGGCTGTGCACTGTGAGGCACATGTGCTAAAGAAGGCGGTGAGTCTTGTACTCACGCCTGCCACTTCCACGAAACACATCACCACGCGGCTAAAATGGATTCCCGCGTGCACTAGATAGTCCCAGGGGAATTGGGGGGTTGGCGCGCACCTCCTGCAGGTCACGGGAGCCGTGGTTGCACGCCTCCGAGTGAGAGGCTGTGCACTATGAGGCACATGTGCTAAAGTAGGCGGTGAGCCTTGTACTCACGCCTGCCACTTCCACGAAACGCATGACAACGCCTCCAAAATGAAATCACAGGTACACTAGTCCCAGGGGAACCTCGGCAATAGACGCGCAACTCCGGGAAATCACGGGCGACGGAGTGGCATGCGTGAGAGTGGGAGGCTGTGCAAGAGGAAGGGGTGAGCCTTCTACTCACGCCTGCTACTTCCACGAAAGACATCACCGCGCGGCCAAAACGGATTCCCGGGTGCACAAGATAGTCCCAGGGGAGATGGAGAGTAGGCGCGCACCTCCTGCCAAATCACGGGAGCCGTAGTGGCACGCCTGCCAGTGAGAGGCTGTGCACTGTGAGGCACATGTGCTAAAGAAGGCGGTGAGTCTTGTACTCACGCCTGCCACTTCCACGAAACACATCACCACGCGGCTAAAATGGATTCCCGCGTGCACTAGATAGTCCCAGGGGAATTGGGGGTGGGCGCGCACCTCCTGCAAGTCACGGGAGCCGTGGTGGCACGCCTCCGAGTGAGAGGCTGTGCACTATGAGGCACATGTGCTAAAGAAGGCGGTGAGCCTTGTACTCACGCCTGCCACTTCCACGAAACGCATGACAACGCCTCCAAAATAAAATCCCAGGTACACTAGTCCCAGGGGAACCTCGGCAATAGACGCGCAACTCCGGGAAATCACGGGCGACGGAGTGACATGGGTGAGAGTGGGAGGCTGTGCAAGAGGAAGGGGTGAGCCTTCTACTCACGCCTGCTACTTCCACGAAAGACATCACCACGCGGCCAAAACGGATTCCCGGGTGCACAAGATAGTCCCAGGGGAGATGGAGAGTAGGCGCGCACCTCCTGCCAAATCACGGGAGCCGTAGTGGCACGCCTGCCAGTGAGAGGCTCTGCACTGTGAAGCACATGTCCTAAAGAAGGCGGGAAGCCTTGTACTCACGCCTGCCACTTCCACGAAACGCATGACAACGCCTCCAAAATGAAATCCCCGGTTTACTAGACCCAGGGGAACCTCGGCAATAGACGCGCAACTCCGGGAAATGACGGGCGACGGAGTGGCATGCGTGAGAGTGGGAGGCTGTGCAAGAGGAAGGGGTGAGCCTTGTACTCACGCCTGCTACTTCCACGAAACACATCACCACGCGGCCAAAACGGATTCCCGGGTGCACAAGATAGTCCCAGGGGAGTTAAGGGGTAGGCGCGCACCTCCTGCCAAATCACGGGAGCCGTAGTGGCACGCCTGCCAGTGAGAGGCTGTGCACTGTGAGGCACATGTGCTAAAGAAGGCGGTGAGTCTTGTACTCACGCCTGCCACTTCCACGAAACACATCACCACGCGGCTAAAATGGATTCCCGCGTGCACTAGATAGTCCCAGGGGAATTGGGGGGTTGGCGCGCACCTCCTGCAGGTCACGGGAGCCGTGGTTGCACGCCTCCGAGTGAGAGGCTGTGCACTATGAGGCACATGTGCTAAAGTAGGCGGTGAGCCTTGTACTCACGCCTGCCACTTCCACGAAACGCATGACAACGCCTCCAAAATGAAATCACAGGTACACTAGTCCCAGGGGAACCTCGGCAATAGACGCGCAACTCCGGGAAATCACGGGCGACGGAGTGGCATGCGTGAGAGTGGGAGGCTGTGCAAGAGGAAGGGGTGAGCCTTCTACTCACGCCTGCTACTTCCACGAAAGACATCACCGCGCGGCCAAAACGGATTCCCGGGTGCACAAGATAGTCCCAGGGGAGATGGAGAGTAGGCGCGCACCTCCTGCCAAATCACGGGAGCCGTAGTGGCACGCCTGCCAGTGAGAGGCTGTGCACTGTGAGGCACATGTGCTAAAGAAGGCGGTGAGTCTTGTACTCACGCCTGCCACTTCCACGAAACACATCACCACGCGGCTAAAATGGATTCCCGCGTGCACTAGATAGTCCCAGGGGAATTGGGGGTGGGCGCGCACCTCCTGCAAGTCACGGGAGCCGTGGTGGCACGCCTCCGAGTGAGAGGCTGTGCACTATGAGGCACATGTGCTAAAGAAGGCGGTGAGCCTTGTACTCACGCCTGCCACTTCCACGAAACGCATGACAACGCCTCCAAAATGAAATCCCAGGTACACTAGTCCCAGGGGAACCTCGGCAATAGACGCGCAACTCCGGGAAATCACGGGCGACGGAGTGGCATGGGTGAGAGTGGGAGGCTGTGCAAGAGGAAGGGGTGAGCCTTCTACTCACGCCTGCTACTTCCACGAAAGACATCACCACGCGGCCAAAACGGATTCCCGGGTGCACAAGATAGTCCCAAGGGAGATGGAGAGTAGGCGCGCACCTCCTGCCAAATCACGGGAGCCGTAGTGGCACGCCTGCCAGTGAGAGGCTGTGCACTGTGAGGCACATGTCCTAAAGAAGGCGGTGAGTCTTGTACTCACGCCTGCCACTTCCACGAAACACATCACCACGCGGCTAAAATGGATTCCCGCGTGCACTAGATAGTCCCAGGGGAGTTGGGGGATAGGCGCGCACCTCCTGCAAGTTACGGGAGCCGTGGTGGCACGCCTCCGAGTTAGAGGCTGTGCACTATGAGGCACATGTGCTAAAGAAGGCGGTGAGCCTTGTACTCACGCCTGCCACTTCCACGAAACGCATGACAACGCCTCCAAAATGAAATCCCAGGTTCACTAGACCCAGGGGAACCTCGGCAAAATTCGCGCAACTCCGGGAAATAACGGGCGACGGAGTGGCATGCGTGAAAGTGGGAGGCTGTGCAAGAGGAAGGGGTGAGCCTTGTACTCACGCCTGCTACTTCCACGAAACACATCACCACGCGGCCAAAACGGATTCCCGGGTGCACAAGATAGTCCCAGGGGAGATGGAGAGTAGGCGCGCACCTCCTGCCAAATCACGGGAGCCGTAGTGGCACGCCTGCCAGTGAGAGGCTGTGCACTGTGAGGCACATGTGCTAAAGAAGGCGGTGAGTCTTGTACTCACGCCTGCCACTTCCACGAAACACATCACCACGCGGCTAAAATGGATTCCCGCGTGCACTAGATAGTCCCAGGGGAATTGGGGGTGGGCGTGCACCTCCTGCAAGTCACGGGAGCCGTGGTGGCACGCCTCCGAGTGAGAGGCTGTGCACTATGAGGCACATGTGCTAAAGAAGGCGGTGAGCCTTGTACTCACGCCTGCCACTTCCACGAAACGCATGACAACGCCTCCAAAATAAAATCCCAGGTACACTAGTCCCAGGGGAACCTCGGCAATAGACGCGCAACTCCGGGAAATCACGGGCGACGGAGTGACATGGGTGAGAGTGGGAGGCTGTGCAAGAGGAAGGGGTGAGCCTTCTACTCACGCCTGCTACTTCCACGAAAGACATCACCACGCGGCCAAAACGGATTCCCGGGTGCACAAGATAGTCCCAGGGGAGATGGAGAGTAGGCGCGCACCTCCTGCCAAATCACGGGAGCCGTAGTGGCACGCCTGCCAGTGAGAGGCTCTGCACTGTGAAGCACATGTCCTAAAGAAGGCGGGAAGCCTTGTACTCACGCCTGCCACTTCCACGAAACGCATGACAACGCCTCCAAAATGAAATCCCCGGTTTACTAGACCCAGGGGAACCTCGGCAATAGACGCGCAACTCCGGGAAATGACGGGCGACGGAGTGGCATGCGTGAGAGTGGGAGGCTGTGCAAGAGGAAGGGGTGAGCCTTGTACTCACGCCTGCTACTTCCACGAAACACATCACCACGCGGCCAAAACGGATTCCCGGGTGCACAAGATAGTCCCAGGGGAGTTAAGGGGTAGGCGCGCACCTCCTGCCAAATCACGGGAGCCGTAGTGGCACGCCTGCCAGTGAGAGGCTGTGCACTGTGAGGCACATGTGCTAAAGAAGGCGGTGAGTCTTGTACTCACGCCTGCCACTTCCACGAAACACATCACCACGCGGCTAAAATGGATTCCCGCGTGCACTAGATAGTCCCAGGGGAATTGGGGGGTTGGCGCGCACCTCCTGCAGGTCACGGGAGCCGTGGTTGCACGCCTCCGAGTGAGAGGCTGTGCACTATGAGGCACATGTGCTAAAGTAGGCGGTGAGCCTTGTACTCACGCCTGCCACTTCCACGAAACGCATGACAACGCCTCCAAAATGAAATCACAGGTACACTAGTCCCAGGGGAACCTCGGCAATAGACGCGCAACTCCGGGAAATCACGGGCGACGGAGTGGCATGCGTGAGAGTGGGAGGCTGTGCAAGAGGAAGGGGTGAGCCTTCTACTCACGCCTGCTACTTCCACGGAAGACATCACCGCGCGGCCAAAACGGATTCCCGGGTGCACAAGATAGTCCCAGGGGAGATGGAGAGTAGGCGCGCACCTCCTGCCAAATCACGGGAGCCGTAGTGGCACGCCTGCCAGTGAGAGGCTGTGCACTGTGAGGCACATGTGCTAAAGAAGGCGGTGAGTCTTGTACTCACGCCTGCCACTTCCACGAAACACATCACCACGCGGCTAAAATGGATTCCCGCGTGCACTAGATAGTCCCAGGGGAATTGGGGGTGGGCGCGCACCTCCTGCAAGTCACGGGAGCCGTGGTGGCACGCCTCCGAGTGAGAGGCTGTGCACTATGAGGCACATGTGCTAAAGAAGGCGGTGAGCCTTGTACTCACGCCTGCCACTTCCACGAAACGCATGACAACGCCTCCAAAATAAAATCCCAGGTACACTAGTCCCAGGGGAACCTCGGCAATAGACGCGCAACTCCGGGAAATCACGGGCGACGGAGTGACATGGGTGAGAGTGGGAGGCTGTGCAAGAGGAAGGGGTGAGCCTTCTACTCACGCCTGCTACTTCCACGAAAGACATCACCACGCGGCCAAAACGGATTCCCGGGTGCACAAGATAGTCCCAGGGGAGATGGAGAGTAGGCGCGCACCTCCTGCCAAATCACGGGAGCCGTAGTGGCACGCCTGCCAGTGAGAGGCTCTGCACTGTGAAGCACATGTCCTAAAGAAGGCGGGAAGCCTTGTACTCACGCCTGCCACTTCCACGAAACGCATGACAACGCCTCCAAAATGAAATCCCCGGTTTACTAGACCCAGGGGAACCTCGGCAATAGACGCGCAACTCCGGGAAATGACGGGCGACGGAGTGGCATGCGTGAGAGTGGGAGGCTGTGCAAGAGGAAGGGGTGAGCCTTGTACTCACGCCTGCTACTTCCACGAAACACATCACCACGCGGCCAAAACGGATTCCCGGGTGCACAAGATAGTCCCAGGGGAGTTAAGGGGTAGGCGCGCACCTCCTGCCAAATCACGGGAGCCGTAGTGGCACGCCTGCCAGTGAGAGGCTGTGCACTGTGAGGCACATGTGCTAAAGAAGGCGGTGAGTCTTGTACTCACGCCTGCCACTTCCACGAAACACATCACCACGCGGCTAAAATGGATTCCCGCGTGCACTAGATAGTCCCAGGGGAATTGGGGGGTTGGCGCGCACCTCCTGCAGGTCACGGGAGCCGTGGTTGCACGCCTCCGAGTGAGAGGCTGTGCACTATGAGGCACATGTGCTAAAGTAGGCGGTGAGCCTTGTACTCACGCCTGCCACTTCCACGAAACGCATGACAACGCCTCCAAAATGAAATCACAGGTACACTAGTCCCAGGGGAACCTCGGCAATAGACGCGCAACTCCGGGAAATCACGGGCGACGGAGTGGCATGCGTGAGAGTGGGAGGCTGTGCAAGAGGAAGGGGTGAGCCTTCTACTCACGCCTGCTACTTCCACGAAAGACATCACCGCGCGGCCAAAACGGATTCCCGGGTGCACAAGATAGTCCCAGGGGAGATGGAGAGTAGGCGCGCACCTCCTGCCAAATCACGGGAGCCGTAGTGGCACGCCTGCCAGTGAGAGGCTGTGCACTGTGAGGCACATGTGCTAAAGAAGGCGGTGAGTCTTGTACTCACGCCTGCCACTTCCACGAAACACATCACCACGCGGCTAAAATGGATTCCCGCGTGCACTAGATAGTCCCAGGGGAATTGGGGGTGGGCGCGCACCTCCTGCAAGTCACGGGAGCCGTGGTGGCACGCCTCCGAGTGAGAGGCTGTGCACTATGAGGCACATGTGCTAAAGAAGGCGGTGAGCCTTGTACTCACGCCTGCCACTTCCACGAAACGCATGACAACGCCTCCAAAATGAAATCCCAGGTACACTAGTCCCAGGGGAACCTCGGCAATAGACGCGCAACTCCGGGAAATCACGGGCGACGGAGTGGCATGAGTGAGAGTGGGAGGCTGTGCAAGAGGAAGGGGTGAGCCTTCTACTCACGCCTGCTACTTCCACGAAAGACATCACCACGCGGCCAAAACGGATTCCCGGGTGCACAAGATAGTCCCAGGGGAGATGGAGAGTAGGCGCGCACCTCCTGCCAAATCACGGGAGCCGTAGTGGCACGCCTGCCAGTGAGAGGCTGTGCACTGTGAGGCACATGTCCTAAAGAAGGCGGTGAGTCTTGTACTCACGCCTGCCACTTCCACGAAACACATCACCACGCGGCTAAAATGGATTCCCGCGTGCACTAGATAGTCCCAGGGGAGTTGGGGGATAGGCGCGCACCTCCTGCAAGTTACGGGAGCCGTGGTGGCACGCCTCCGAGTTAGAGGCTGTGCACTATGAGGCACATGTGCTAAAGAAGGCGGTGAGCCTTGTACTCACGCCTGCCACTTCCACGAAACGCATGACAACGCCTCCAAAATGAAATCCCAGGTTCACTAGACCCAGGGGAACCTCGGCAAAATTCGCGCAACTCCGGGAAATAACGGGCGACGGAGTGGCATGCGTGAAAGTGGGAGGCTGTGCAAGAGGAAGGGGTGAGCCTTGTACTCACGCCTGCTACTTCCACGAAACACATCACCACGCGGCCAAAACGGATTCCCGGGTGCACAAGATAGTCCCAGGGGAGATGGAGAGTAGGCGCGCACCTCCTGCCAAATCACGGGAGCCGTAGTGGCACGCCTGCCAGTGAGAGGCTGTGCACTGTGAGGCACATGTGCTAAAGAAGGCGGTGAGTCTTGTACTCACGCCTGCCACTTCCACGAAACACATCACCACGCGGCTAAAATGGATTCCCGCGTGCACTAGATAGTCCCAGGGGAATTGGGGGTGGGCGCGCACCTCCTGCAAGTCACGGGAGCCGTGGTGGCACGCCTCCGAGTGAGAGGCTGTGCACTATGAGGCACATGTGCTAAAGAAGGCGGTGAGCCTTGTACTCACGCCTGCCACTTCCACGAAACGCATGACAACGCCTCCAAAATGAAATCCCAGGTACACTAGTCCCAGGGGAACCTCGGCAATAGACGCGCAACTCCGGGAAATCACGGGCGACGGAGTGGCATGGGTGAGAGTGGGAGGCTGTGCAAGAGGAAGGGGTGAGCCTTCTACTCACGCCTGCTACTTCCACGAAAGACATCACCACGCGGCCAAAACGGATTCCCGGGTGCACAAGATAGTCCCAAGGGAGATGGAGAGTAGGCGCGCACCTCCTGCCAAATCACGGGAGCCGTAGTGGCACGCCTGCCAGTGAGAGGCTGTGCACTGTGAGGCACATGTCCTAAAGAAGGCGGTGAGTCTTGTACTCACGCCTGCCACTTCCACGAAACACATCACCACGCGGCTAAAATGGATTCCCGCGTGCACTAGATAGTCCCAGGGGAGTTGGGGGATAGGCGCGCACCTCCTGCAAGTTACGGGAGCCGTGGTGGCACGCCTCCGAGTTAGAGGCTGTGCACTATGAGGCACATGTGCTAAAGAAGGCGGTGAGCCTTGTACTCACGCCTGCCACTTCCACGAAACGCATGACAACGCCTCCAAAATGAAATCCCAGGTTCACTAGACCCAGGGGAACCTCGGCAAAATTCGCGCAACTCCGGGAAATAACGGGCGACGGAGTGGCATGCGTGAAAGTGGGAGGCTGTGCAAGAGGAAGGGGTGAGCCTTGTACTCACGCCTGCTACTTCCACGAAACACATCACCACGCGGCCAAAACGGATTCCCGGGTGCACAAGATAGTCCCAGGGGAGATGGAGAGTAGGCGCGCACCTCCTGCCAAATCACGGGAGCCGTAGTGGCACGCCTGCCAGTGAGAGGCTGTGCACTGTGAGGCACATGTGCTAAAGAAGGCGGTGAGTCTTGTACTCACGCCTGCCACTTCCACGAAACACATCACCACGCGGCTAAAATGGATTCCCGCGTGCACTAGATAGTCCCAGGGGAATTGGGGGTGGGCGTGCACCTCCTGGAAGTCACGGGAGCCGTGGTGGCACGCCTCCGAGTGAGAGGCTGTGCACTATGAGGCACATGTGCTAAAGAAGGCGGTGAGCCTTGTACTCACGCCTGCCACTTCCACGAAACGCATGACAACGCCTCCAAAATAAAATCCCAGGTACACTAGTCCCAGGGGAACCTCGGCAATAGACGCGCAACTCCGGGAAATCACGGGCGACGGAGTGACATGGGTGAGAGTGGGAGGCTGTGCAAGAGGAAGGGGTGAGCCTTCTACTCACGCCTGCTACTTCCACGAAAGACATCACCACGCGGCCAAAACGGATTCCCGGGTGCACAAGATAGTCCCAGGGGAGATGGAGAGTAGGCGCGCACCTCCTGCCAAATCACGGGAGCCGTAGTGGCACGCCTGCCAGTGAGAGGCTCTGCACTGTGAAGCACATGTCCTAAAGAAGGCGGGAAGCCTTGTACTCACGCCTGCCACTTCCACGAAACGCATGACAACGCCTCCAAAATGAAATCCCCGGTTTACTAGACCCAGGGGAACCTCGGCAATAGACGCGCAACTCCGGGAAATGACGGGCGACGGAGTGGCATGCGTGAGAGTGGGAGGCTGTGCAAGAGGAAGGGGTGAGCCTTGTACTCACGCCTGCTACTTCCACGAAACACATCACCACGCGGCCAAAACGGATTCCCGGGTGCACAAGATAGTCCCAGGGGAGTTAAGGGGTAGGCGCGCACCTCCTGCCAAATCACGGGAGCCGTAGTGGCACGCCTGCCAGTGAGAGGCTGTGCACTGTGAGGCACATGTGCTAAAGAAGGCGGTGAGTCTTGTACTCACGCCTGCCACTTCCACGAAACACATCACCACGCGGCTAAAATGGATTCCCGCGTGCACTAGATAGTCCCAGGGGAATTGGGGGGTTGGCGCGCACCTCCTGCAGGTCACGGGAGCCGTGGTTGCACGCCTCCGAGTGAGAGGCTGTGCACTATGAGGCACATGTGCTAAAGTAGGCGGTGAGCCTTGTACTCACGCCTGCCACTTCCACGAAACGCATGACAACGCCTCCAAAATGAAATCACAGGTACACTAGTCCCAGGGGAACCTCGGCAATAGACGCGCAACTCCGGGAAATCACGGGCGACGGAGTGGCATGCGTGAGAGTGGGAGGCTGTGCAAGAGGAAGGGGTGAGCCTTCTACTCACGCCTGCTACTTCCACGAAAGACATCACCGCGCGGCCAAAACGGATTCCCGGGTGCACAAGATAGTCCCAGGGGAGATGGAGAGTAGGCGCGCACCTCCTGCCAAATCACGGGAGCCGTAGTGGCACGCCTGCCAGTGAGAGGCTGTGCACTGTGAGGCACATGTGCTAAAGAAGGCGGTGAGTCTTGTACTCACGCCTGCCACTTCCACGAAACACATCACCACGCGGCTAAAATGGATTCCCGCGTGCACTAGATAGTCCCAGGGGAATTGGGGGTGGGCGCGCACCTCCTGCAAGTCACGGGAGCCGTGGTGGCACGCCTCCGAGTGAGAGGCTGTGCACTATGAGGCACATGTGCTAAAGAAGGCGGTGAGCCTTGTACTCACGCCTGCCACTTCCACGAAACGCATGACAACGCCTCCAAAATAAAATCCCAGGTACACTAGTCCCAGGGGAACCTCGGCAATAGACGCGCAACTCCGGGAAATCACGGGCGACGGAGTGACATGGGTGAGAGTGGGAGGCTGTGCAAGAGGAAGGGGTGAGCCTTCTACTCACGCCTGCTACTTCCACGAAAGACATCACCACGCGGCCAAAACGGATTCCCGGGTGCACAAGATAGTCCCAGGGGAGATGGAGAGTAGGCGCGCACCTCCTGCCAAATCACGGGAGCCGTAGTGGCACGCCTGCCAGTGAGAGGCTCTGCACTGTGAAGCACATGTCCTAAAGAAGGCGGGAAGCCTTGTACTCACGCCTGCCACTTCCACGAAACGCATGACAACGCCTCCAAAATGAAATCCCCGGTTTACTAGACCCAGGGGAACCTCGGCAATAGACGCGCAACTCCGGGAAATGACGGGCGACGGAGTGGCATGCGTGAGAGTGGGAGGCTGTGCAAGAGGAAGGGGTGAGCCTTGTACTCACGCCTGCTACTTCCACGAAACACATCACCACGCGGCCAAAACGGATTCCCGGGTGCACAAGATAGTCCCAGGGGAGTTAAGGGGTAGGCGCGCACCTCCTGCCAAATCACGGGAGCCGTAGTGGCACGCCTGCCAGTGAGAGGCTGTGCACTGTGAGGCACATGTGCTAAAGAAGGCGGTGAGTCTTGTACTCACGCCTGCCACTTCCACGAAACACATCACCACGCGGCTAAAATGGATTCCCGCGTGCACTAGATAGTCCCAGGGGAATTGGGGGGTTGGCGCGCACCTCCTGCAGGTCACGGGAGCCGTGGTTGCACGCCTCCGAGTGAGAGGCTGTGCACTATGAGGCACATGTGCTAAAGTAGGCGGTGAGCCTTGTACTCACGCCTGCCACTTCCACGAAACGCATGACAACGCCTCCAAAATGAAATCACAGGTACACTAGTCCCAGGGGAACCTCGGCAATAGACGCGCAACTCCGGGAAATCACGGGCGACGGAGTGGCATGCGTGAGAGTGGGAGGCTGTGCAAGAGGAAGGGGTGAGCCTTCTACTCACGCCTGCTACTTCCACGAAAGACATCACCGCGCGGCCAAAACGGATTCCCGGGTGCACAAGATAGTCCCAGGGGAGATGGAGAGTAGGCGCGCACCTCCTGCCAAATCACGGGAGCCGTAGTGGCACGCCTGCCAGTGAGAGGCTGTGCACTGTGAGGCACATGTGCTAAAGAAGGCGGTGAGTCTTGTACTCACGCCTGCCACTTCCACGAAACACATCACCACGCGGCTAAAATGGATTCCCGCGTGCACTAGATAGTCCCAGGGGAATTGGGGGTGGGCGCGCACCTCCTGCAAGTCACGGGAGCCGTGGTGGCACGCCTCCGAGTGAGAGGCTGTGCACTATGAGGCACATGTGCTAAAGAAGGCGGTGAGCCTTGTACTCACGCCTGCCACTTGCACGAAACGCATGACAACGCCTCCAAAATGAAATCCCAGGTACACTAGTCCCAGGGGAACCTCGGCAATAGACGCGCAACTCCGGGAAATCACGGGCGACGGAGTGGCATGGGTGAGAGTGGGAGGCTGTGCAAGAGGAAGGGGTGAGCCTTCTACTCACGCCTGCTACTTCCACGAAAGACATCACCACGCGGCCAAAACGGATTCCCGGGTGCACAAGATAGTCCCAAGGGAGATGGAGAGTAGGCGCGCACCTCCTGCCAAATCACGGGAGCCGTAGTGGCACGCCTGCCAGTGAGAGGCTGTGCACTGTGAGGCACATGTCCTAAAGAAGGCGGTGAGTCTTGTACTCACGCCTGCCACTTCCACGAAACACATCACCACGCGGCTAAAATGGATTCCCGCGTGCACTAGATAGTCCCAGGGGAGTTGGGGGATAGGCGCGCACCTCCTGCAAGTTACGGGAGCCGTGGTGGCACGCCTCCGAGTTAGAGGCTGTGCACTATGAGGCACATGTGCTAAAGAAGGCGGTGAGCCTTGTACTCACGCCTGCCACTTCCACGAAACGCATGACAACGCCTCCAAAATGAAATCCCAGGTTCACTAGACCCAGGGGAACCTCGGCAAAATTCGCGCAACTCCGGGAAATAACGGGCGACGGAGTGGCATGCGTGAAAGTGGGAGGCTGTGCAAGAGGAAGGGGTGAGCCTTGTACTCACGCCTGCTACTTCCACGAAACACATCACCACGCGGCCAAAACGGATTCCCGGGTGCACAAGATAGTCCCAGGGGAGATGGAGAGTAGGCGCGCACCTCCTGCCAAATCACGGGAGCCGTAGTGGCACGCCTGCCAGTGAGAGGCTGTGCACTGTGAGGCACATGTGCTAAAGAAGGCGGTGAGTCTTGTACTCACGCCTGCCACTTCCACGAAACACATCACCACGCGGCTAAAATGGATTCCCGCGTGCACTAGATAGTCCCAGGGGAATTGGGGGTGGGCGCGCACCTCCTGCAAGTCACGGGAGCCGTGGTGGCACGCCTCCGAGTGAGAGGCTGTGCACTATGAGGCACATGTGCTAAAGAAGGCGGTGAGCCTTGTACTCACGCCTGCCACTTCCACGAAACGCATGACAACGCCTCCAAAATGAAATCCCAGGTACACTAGTCCCAGGGGAACCTCGGCAATAGACGCGCAACTCCGGGAAATCACGGGCGACGGAGTGGCATGGGTGAGAGTGGGAGGCTGTGCAAGAGGAAGGGGTGAGCCTTCTACTCACGCCTGCTACTTCCACGAAAGACATCACCACGCGGCCAAAACGGATTCCCGGGTGCACAAGATAGTCCCAAGGGAGATGGAGAGTAGGCGCGCACCTCCTGCCAAATCACGGGAGCCGTAGTGGCACGCCTGCCAGTGAGAGGCTGTGCACTGTGAGGCACATGTCCTAAAGAAGGCGGTGAGTCTTGTACTCACGCCTGCCACTTCCACGAAACACATCACCACGCGGCTAAAATGGATTCCCGCGTGCACTAGATAGTCCCAGGGGAGTTGGGGGATAGGCGCGCACCTCCTGCAAGTTACGGGAGCCGTGGTGGCACGCCTCCGAGTTAGAGGCTGTGCACTATGAGGCACATGTGCTAAAGAAGGCGGTGAGCCTTGTACTCACGCCTGCCACTTCCACGAAACGCATGACAACGCCTCCAAAATGAAATCCCAGGTTCACTAGACCCAGGGGAACCTCGGCAAAATTCGCGCAACTCCGGGAAATCACGGGCGACGGAGTGGCATGCGTGAAAGTGGGAGGCTGTGCAAGAGGAAGGGGTGAGCCTTGTACTCACGCCTGCTACTTCCACGAAACACATCACCACGCGGCCAAAACGGATTCCCGGGTGCACAAGATAGTCCCAGGGGAGATGGAGAGTAGGCGCGCACCTCCTGCCAAATCACGGGAGCCGTAGTGGCACGCCTGCCAGTGAGAGGCTGTGCACTGTGAGGCACATGTGCTAAAGAAGGCGGTGAGTCTTGTACTCACGCCTGCCACTTCCACGAAACACATCACCACGCGGCTAAAATGGATTCCCGCGTGCACTAGATAGTCCCAGGGGAATTGGGGGTGGGCGTGCACCTCCTGCAAGTCACGGGAGCCGTGGTGGCACGCCTCCGAGTGAGAGGCTGTGCACTATGAGGCACATGTGCTAAAGAAGGCGGTGAGCCTTGTACTCACGCCTGCCACTTCCACGAAACGCATGACAACGCCTCCAAAATAAAATCCCAGGTACACTAGTCCCAGGGGAACCTCGGCAATAGACGCGCAACTCCGGGAAATCACGGGCGACGGAGTGACATGGGTGAGAGTGGGAGGCTGTGCAAGAGGAAGGGGTGAGCCTTCTACTCACGCCTGCTACTTCCACGAAAGACATCACCACGCGGCCAAAACGGATTCCCGGGTGCACAAGATAGTCCCAGGGGAGATGGAGAGTAGGCGCGCACCTCCTGCCAAATCACGGGAGCCGTAGTGGCACGCCTGCCAGTGAGAGGCTCTGCACTGTGAAGCACATGTCCTAAAGAAGGCGGGAAGCCTTGTACTCACGCCTGCCACTTCCACGAAACGCATGACAACGCCTCCAAAATGAAATCCCCGGTTTACTAGACCCAGGGGAACCTCGGCAATAGACGCGCAACTCCGGGAAATGACGGGCGACGGAGTGGCATGCGTGAGAGTGGGAGGCTGTGCAAGAGGAAGGGGTGAGCCTTGTACTCACGCCTGCTACTTCCACGAAACACATCACCACGCGGCCAAAACGGATTCCCGGGTGCACAAGATAGTCCCAGGGGAGTTAAGGGGTAGGCGCGCACCTCCTGCCAAATCACGGGAGCCGTAGTGGCACGCCTGCCAGTGAGAGGCTGTGCACTGTGAGGCACATGTGCTAAAGAAGGCGGTGAGTCTTGTACTCACGCCTGCCACTTCCACGAAACACATCACCACGCGGCTAAAATGGATTCCCGCGTGCACTAGATAGTCCCAGGGGAATTGGGGGGTTGGCGCGCACCTCCTGCAGGTCACGGGAGCCGTGGTTGCACGCCTCCGAGTGAGAGGCTGTGCACTATGAGGCACATGTGCTAAAGTAGGCGGTGAGCCTTGTACTCACGCCTGCCACTTCCACGAAACGCATGACAACGCCTCCAAAATGAAATCACAGGTACACTAGTCCCAGGGGAACCTCGGCAATAGACGCGCAACTCCGGGAAATCACGGGCGACGGAGTGGCATGCGTGAGAGTGGGAGGCTGTGCAAGAGGAAGGGGTGAGCCTTCTACTCACGCCTGCTACTTCCACGAAAGACATCACCGCGCGGCCAAAACGGATTCCCGGGTGCACAAGATAGTCCCAGGGGAGATGGAGAGTAGGCGCGCACCTCCTGCCAAATCACGGGAGCCGTAGTGGCACGCCTGCCAGTGAGAGGCTGTGCACTGTGAGGCACATGTGCTAAAGAAGGCGGTGAGTCTTGTACTCACGCCTGCCACTTCCACGAAACACATCACCACGCGGCTAAAATGGATTCCCGCGTGCACTAGATAGTCCCAGGGGAATTGGGGGTGGGCGCGCACCTCCTGCAAGTCACGGGAGCCGTGGTGGCACGCCTCCGAGTGAGAGGCTGTGCACTATGAGGCACATGTGCTAAAGAAGGCGGTGAGCCTTGTACTCACGCCTGCCACTTCCACGAAACGCATGACAACGCCTCCAAAATGAAATCCCAGGTACACTAGTCCCAGGGGAACCTCGGCAATAGACGCGCAACTCCGGGAAATCACGGGCGACGGAGTGGCATGAGTGAGAGTGGGAGGCTGTGCAAGAGGAAGGGGTGAGCCTTCTACTCACGCCTGCTACTTCCACGAAAGACATCACCACGCGGCCAAAACGGATTCCCGGGTGCACAAGATAGTCCCAGGGGAGATGGAGAGTAGGCGCGCACCTCCTGCCAAATCACGGGAGCCGTAGTGGCACGCCTGCCAGTGAGAGGCTGTGCACTGTGAGGCACATGTCCTAAAGAAGGCGGTGAGTCTTGTACTCACGCCTGCCACTTCCACGAAACACATCACCACGCGGCTAAAATGGATTCCCGCGTGCACTAGATAGTCCCAGGGGAGTTGGGGGATAGGCGCGCACCTCCTGCAAGTTACGGGAGCCGTGGTGGCACGCCTCCGAGTTAGAGGCTGTGCACTATGAGGCACATGTGCTAAAGAAGGCGGTGAGCCTTGTACTCACGCCTGCCACTTCCACGAAACGCATGACAACGCCTCCAAAATGAAATCCCAGGTTCACTAGACCCAGGGGAACCTCGGCAAAATTCGCGCAACTCCGGGAAATAACGGGCGACGGAGTGGCATGCGTGAAAGTGGGAGGCTGTGCAAGAGGAAGGGGTGAGCCTTGTACTCACGCCTGCTACTTCCACGAAACACATCACCACGCGGCCAAAACGGATTCCCGGGTGCACAAGATAGTCCCAGGGGAGATGGAGAGTAGGCGCGCACCTCCTGCCAAATCACGGGAGCCGTAGTGGCACGCCTGCCAGTGAGAGGCTGTGCACTGTGAGGCACATGTGCTAAAGAAGGCGGTGAGTCTTGTACTCACGCCTGCCACTTCCACGAAACACATCACCACGCGGCTAAAATGGATTCCCGCGTGCACTAGATAGTCCCAGGGGAATTGGGGGTGGGCGCGCACCTCCTGCAAGTCACGGGAGCCGTGGTGGCACGCCTCCGAGTGAGAGGCTGTGCACTATGAGGCACATGTGCTAAAGAAGGCGGTGAGCCTTGTACTCACGCCTGCCACTTCCACGAAACGCATGACAACGCCTCCAAAATGAAATCCCAGGTACACTAGTCCCAGGGGAACCTCGGCAATAGACGCGCAACTCCGGGAAATCACGGGCGACGGAGTGGCATGGGTGAGAGTGGGAGGCTGTGCAAGAGGAAGGGGTGAGCCTTCTACTCACGCCTGCTACTTCCACGAAAGACATCACCACGCGGCCAAAACGGATTCCCGGGTGCACAAGATAGTCCCAAGGGAGATGGAGAGTAGGCGCGCACCTCCTGCCAAATCACGGGAGCCGTAGTGGCACGCCTGCCAGTGAGAGGCTGTGCACTGTGAGGCACATGTCCTAAAGAAGGCGGTGAGTCTTGTACTCACGCCTGCCACTTCCACGAAACACATCACCACGCGGCTAAAATGGATTCCCGCGTGCACTAGATAGTCCCAGGGGAGTTGGGGGATAGGCGCGCACCTCCTGCAAGTTACGGGAGCCGTGGTGGCACGCCTCCGAGTTAGAGGCTGTGCACTATGAGGCACATGTGCTAAAGAAGGCGGTGAGCCTTGTACTCACGCCTGCCACTTCCACGAAACGCATGACAACGCCTCCAAAATGAAATCCCAGGTTCACTAGACCCAGGGGAACCTCGGCAAAATTCGCGCAACTCCGGGAAATAACGGGCGACGGAGTGGCATGCGTGAAAGTTGGAGGCTGTGCAAGAGGAAGGGGTGAGCCTTGTACTCACGCCTGCTACTTCCACGAAACACATCACCACGCGGCCAAAACGGATTCCCGGGTGCACAAGATAGTCCCAGGGGAGATGGAGAGTAGGCGCGCACCTCCTGCCAAATCACGGGAGCCGTAGTGGCACGCCTGCCAGTGAGAGGCTGTGCACTGTGAGGCACATGTGCTAAAGAAGGCGGTGAGTCTTGTACTCACGCCTGCCACTTCCACGAAACACATCACCACGCGGCTAAAATGGATTCCCGCGTGCACTAGATAGTCCCAGGGGAATTGGGGGTGGGCGTGCACCTCCTGCAAGTCACGGGAGCCGTGGTGGCACGCCTCCGAGTGAGAGGCTGTGCACTATGAGGCACATGTGCTAAAGAAGGCGGTGAGCCTTGTACTCACGCCTGCCACTTCCACGAAACGCATGACAACGCCTCCAAAATAAAATCCCAGGTACACTAGTCCCAGGGGAACCTCGGCAATAGACGCGCAACTCCGGGAAATCACGGGCGACGGAGTGACATGGGTGAGAGTGGGAGGCTGTGCAAGAGGAAGGGGTGAGCCTTCTACTCACGCCTGCTACTTCCACGAAAGACATCACCACGCGGCCAAAACGGATTCCCGGGTGCACAAGATAGTCCCAGGGGAGATGGAGAGTAGGCGCGCACCTCCTGCCAAATCACGGGAGCCGTAGTGGCACGCCTGCCAGTGAGAGGCTCTGCACTGTGAAGCACATGTCCTAAAGAAGGCGGGAAGCCTTGTACTCACGCCTGCCACTTCCACGAAACGCATGACAACGCCTCCAAAATGAAATCCCCGGTTTACTAGACCCAGGGGAACCTCGGCAATAGACGCGCAACTCCGGGAAATGACGGGCGACGGAGTGGCATGCGTGAGAGTGGGAGGCTGTGCAAGAGGAAGGGGTGAGCCTTGTACTCACGCCTGCTACTTCCACGAAACACATCACCACGCGGCCAAAACGGATTCCCGGGTGCACAAGATAGTCCCAGGGGAGTTAAGGGGTAGGCGCGCACCTCCTGCCAAATCACGGGAGCCGTAGTGGCACGCCTGCCAGTGAGAGGCTGTGCACTGTGAGGCACATGTGCTAAAGAAGGCGGTGAGTCTTGTACTCACGCCTGCCACTTCCACGAAACACATCACCACGCGGCTAAAATGGATTCCCGCGTGCACTAGATAGTCCCAGGGGAATTGGGGGGTTGGCGCGCACCTCCTGCAGGTCACGGGAGCCGTGGTTGCACGCCTCCGAGTGAGAGGCTGTGCACTATGAGGCACATGTGCTAAAGTAGGCGGTGAGCCTTGTACTCACGCCTGCCACTTCCACGAAACGCATGACAACGCCTCCAAAATGAAATCACAGGTACACTAGTCCCAGGGGAACCTCGGCAATAGACGCGCAACTCCGGGAAATCACGGGCGACGGAGTGGCATGCGTGAGAGTGGGAGGCTGTGCAAGAGGAAGGGGTGAGCCTTCTACTCACGCCTGCTACTTCCACGAAAGACATCACCGCGCGGCCAAAACGGATTCCCGGGTGCACAAGATAGTCCCAGGGGAGATGGAGAGTAGGCGCGCACCTCCTGCCAAATCACGGGAGCCGTAGTGGCACGCCTGCCAGTGAGAGGCTGTGCACTGTGAGGCACATGTGCTAAAGAAGGCGGTGAGTCTTGTACTCACGCCTGCCACTTCCACGAAACACATCACCACGCGGCTAAAATGGATTCCCGCGTGCACTAGATAGTCCCAGGGGAATTGGGGGTGGGCGCGCACCTCCTGCAAGTCACGGGAGCCGTGGTGGCACGCCTCCGAGTGAGAGGCTGTGCACTATGAGGCACATGTGCTAAAGAAGGCGGTGAGCCTTGTACTCACGCCTGCCACTTCCACGAAACGCATGACAACGCCTCCAAAATAAAATCCCAGGTACACTAGTCCCAGGGGAACCTCGGCAATAGACGCGCAACTCCGGGAAATCACGGGCGACGGAGTGACATGGGTGAGAGTGGGAGGCTGTGCAAGAGGAAGGGGTGAGCCTTCTACTCACGCCTGCTACTTCCACGAAAGACATCACCACGCGGCCAAAACGGATTCCCGGGTGCACAAGATAGTCCCAGGGGAGATGGAGAGTAGGCGCGCACCTCCTGCCAAATCACGGGAGCCGTAGTGGCACGCCTGCCAGTGAGAGGCTCTGCACTGTGAAGCACATGTCCTAAAGAAGGCGGGAAGCCTTGTACTCACGCCTGCCACTTCCACGAAACGCATGACAACGCCTCCAAAATGAAATCCCCGGTTTACTAGACCCAGGGGAACCTCGGCAATAGACGCGCAACTCCGGGAAATGACGGGCGACGGAGTGGCATGCGTGAGAGTGGGAGGCTGTGCAAGAGGAAGGGGTGAGCCTTGTACTCACGCCTGCTACTTCCACGAAACACATCACCACGCGGCCAAAACGGATTCCCGGGTGCACAAGATAGTCCCAGGGGAGTTAAGGGGTAGGCGCGCACCTCCTGCCAAATCACGGGAGCCGTAGTGGCACGCCTGCCAGTGAGAGGCTGTGCACTGTGAGGCACATGTGCTAAAGAAGGCGGTGAGTCTTGTACTCACGCCTGCCACTTCCACGAAACACATCACCACGCGGCTAAAATGGATTCCCGCGTGCACTAGATAGTCCCAGGGGAATTGGGGGGTTGGCGCGCACCTCCTGCAGGTCACGGGAGCCGTGGTTGCACGCCTCCGAGTGAGAGGCTGTGCACTATGAGGCACATGTGCTAAAGTAGGCGGTGAGCCTTGTACTCACGCCTGCCACTTCCACGAAACGCATGACAACGCCTCCAAAATGAAATCACAGGTACACTAGTCCCAGGGGAACCTCGGCAATAGACGCGCAACTCCGGGAAATCACGGGCGACGGAGTGGCATGCGTGAGAGTGGGAGGCTGTGCAAGAGGAAGGGGTGAGCCTTCTACTCACGCCTGCTACTTCCACGAAAGACATCACCGCGCGGCCAAAACGGATTCCCGGGTGCACAAGATAGTCCCAGGGGAGATGGAGAGTAGGCGCGCACCTCCTGCCAAATCACGGGAGCCGTAGTGGCACGCCTGCCAGTGAGAGGCTGTGCACTGTGAGGCACATGTGCTAAAGAAGGCGGTGAGTCTTGTACTCACGCCTGCCACTTCCACGAAACACATCACCACGCGGCTAAAATGGATTCCCGCGTGCACTAGATAGTCCCAGGGGAATTGGGGGTGGGCGCGCACCTCCTGCAAGTCACGGGAGCCGTGGTGGCACGCCTCCGAGTGAGAGGCTGTGCACTATGAGGCACATGTGCTAAAGAAGGCGGTGAGCCTTGTACTCACGCCTGCCACTTCCACGAAACGCATGACAACGCCTCCAAAATGAAATCCCAGGTACACTAGTCCCAGGGGAACCTCGGCAATAGACGCGCAACTCCGGGAAATCACGGGCGACGGAGTGGCATGGGTGAGAGTGGGAGGCTGTGCAAGAGGAAGGGGTGAGCCTTCTACTCACGCCTGCTACTTCCACGAAAGACATCACCACGCGGCCAAAACGGATTCCCGGGTGCACAAGATAGTCCCAAGGGAGATGGAGAGTAGGCGCGCACCTCCTGCCAAATCACGGGAGCCGTAGTGGCACGCCTGCCAGTGAGAGGCTGTGCACTGTGTGGCACATGTCCTAAAGAAGGCGGTGAGTCTTGTACTCACGCCTGCCACTTCCACGAAACACATCACCACGCGGCTAAAATGGATTCCCGCGTGCACTAGATAGTCCCAGGGGAGTTGGGGGATAGGCGCGCACCTCCTGCAAGTTACGGGAGCCGTGGTGGCACGCCTCCGAGTTAGAGGCTGTGCACTATGAGGCACATGTGCTAAAGAAGGCGGTGAGCCTTGTACTCACGCCTGCCACTTCCACGAAACGCATGACAACGCCTCCAAAATGAAATCCCAGGTTCACTAGACCCAGGGGAACCTCGGCAAAATTCGCGCAACTCCGGGAAATAACGGGCGACGGAGTGGCATGCGTGAAAGTGGGAGGCTGTGCAAGAGGAAGGGGTGAGCCTTGTACTCACGCCTGCTACTTCCACGAAACACATCACCACGCGGCCAAAACGGATTCCCGGGTGCACAAGATAGTCCCAGGGGAGATGGAGAGTAGGCGCGCACCTCCTGCCAAATCACGGGAGCCGTAGTGGCACGCCTGCCAGTGAGAGGCTGTGCACTGTGAGGCACATGTGCTAAAGAAGGCGGTGAGTCTTGTACTCACGCCTGCCACTTCCACGAAACACATCACCACGCGGCTAAAATGGATTCCCGCGTGCACTAGATAGTCCCAGGGGAATTGGGGGTGGGCGTGCACCTCCTGCAAGTCACGGGAGCCGTGGTGGCACGCCTCCGAGTGAGAGGCTGTGCACTATGAGGCACATGTGCTAAAGAAGGCGGTGAGCCTTGTACTCACGCCTGCCACTTCCACGAAACGCATGACAACGCCTCCAAAATAAAATCCCAGGTACACTAGTCCCAGGGGAACCTCGGCAATAGACGCGCAACTCCGGGAAATCACGGGCGACGGAGTGACATGGGTGAGAGTGGGAGGCTGTGCAAGAGGAAGGGGTGAGCCTTCTACTCACGCCTGCTACTTCCACGAAAGACATCACCACGCGGCCAAAACGGATTCCCGGGTGCACAAGATAGTCCCAGGGGAGATGGAGAGTAGGCGCGCACCTCCTGCCAAATCACGGGAGCCGTAGTGGCACGCCTGCCAGTGAGAGGCTCTGCACTGTGAAGCACATGTCCTAAAGAAGGCGGGAAGCCTTGTACTCACGCCTGCCACTTCCACGAAACGCATGACAACGCCTCCAAAATGAAATCCCCGGTTTACTAGACCCAGGGGAACCTCGGCAATAGACGCGCAACTCCGGGAAATGACGGGCGACGGAGTGGCATGCGTGAGAGTGGGAGGCTGTGCAAGAGGAAGGGGTGAGCCTTGTACTCACGCCTGCTACTTCCACGAAACACATCACCACGCGGCCAAAACGGATTCCCGGGTGCACAAGATAGTCCCAGGGGAGTTAAGGGGTAGGCGCGCACCTCCTGCCAAATCACGGGAGCCGTAGTGGCACGCCTGCCAGTGAGAGGCTGTGCACTGTGAGGCACATGTGCTAAAGAAGGCGGTGAGTCTTGTACTCACGCCTGCCACTTCCACGAAACACATCACCACGCGGCTAAAATGGATTCCCGCGTGCACTAGATAGTCCCAGGGGAATTGGGGGGTTGGCGCGCACCTCCTGCAGGTCACGGGAGCCGTGGTTGCACGCCTCCGAGTGAGAGGCTGTGCACTATGAGGCACATGTGCTAAAGTAGGCGGTGAGCCTTGTACTCACGCCTGCCACTTCCACGAAACGCATGACAACGCCTCCAAAATGAAATCACAGGTACACTAGTCCCAGGGGAACCTCGGCAATAGACGCGCAACTCCGGGAAATCACGGGCGACGGAGTGGCATGCGTGAGAGTGGGAGGCTGTGCAAGAGGAAGGGGTGAGCCTTCTACTCACGCCTGCTACTTCCACGAAAGACATCACCGCGCGGCCAAAACGGATTCCCGGGTGCACAAGATAGTCCCAGGGGAGATGGAGAGTAGGCGCGCACCTCCTGCCAAATCACGGGAGCCGTAGTGGCACGCCTGCCAGTGAGAGGCTGTGCACTGTGAGGCACATGTGCTAAAGAAGGCGGTGAGTCTTGTACTCACGCCTGCCACTTCCACGAAACACATCACCACGCGGCTAAAATGGATTCCCGCGTGCACTAGATAGTCCCAGGGGAATTGGGGGTGGGCGCGCACCTCCTGCAAGTCACGGGAGCCGTGGTGGCACGCCTCCGAGTGAGAGGCTGTGCACTATGAGGCACATGTGCTAAAGAAGGCGGTGAGCCTTGTACTCACGCCTGCCACTTCCACGAAACGCATGACAACGCCTCCAAAATAAAATCCCAGGTACACTAGTCCCAGGGGAACCTCGGCAATAGACGCGCAACTCCGGGAAATCACGGGCGACGGAGTGACATGGGTGAGAGTGGGAGGCTGTGCAAGAGGAAGGGGTGAGCCTTCTACTCACGCCTGCTACTTCCACGAAAGACATCACCACGCGGCCAAAACGGATTCCCGGGTGCACAAGATAGTCCCAGGGGAGATGGAGAGTAGGCGCGCACCTCCTGCCAAATCACGGGAGCCGTAGTGGCACGCCTGCCAGTGAGAGGCTCTGCACTGTGAAGCACATGTCCTAAAGAAGGCGGGAAGCCTTGTACTCACGCCTGCCACTTCCACGAAACGCATGACAACGCCTCCAAAATGAAATCCCCGGTTTACTAGACCCAGGGGAACCTCGGCAATAGACGCGCAACTCCGGGAAATGACGGGCGACGGAGTGGCATGCGTGAGAGTGGGAGGCTGTGCAAGAGGAAGGGGTGAGCCTTGTACTCACGCCTGCTACTTCCACGAAACACATCACCACGCGGCCAAAACGGATTCCCGGGTGCACAAGATAGTCCCAGGGGAGTTAAGGGGTAGGCGCGCACCTCCTGCCAAATCACGGGAGCCGTAGTGGCACGCCTGCCAGTGAGAGGCTGTGCACTGTGAGGCACATGTGCTAAAGAAGGCGGTGAGTCTTGTACTCACGCCTGCCACTTCCACGAAACACATCACCACGCGGCTAAAATGGATTCCCGCGTGCACTAGATAGTCCCAGGGGAATTGGGGGGTTGGCGCGCACCTCCTGCAGGTCACGGGAGCCGTGGTTGCACGCCTCCGAGTGAGAGGCTGTGCACTATGAGGCACATGTGCTAAAGTAGGCGGTGAGCCTTGTACTCACGCCTGCCACTTCCACGAAACGCATGACAACGCCTCCAAAATGAAATCACAGGTACACTAGTCCCAGGGGAACCTCGGCAATAGACGCGCAACTCCGGGAAATCACGGGCGACGGAGTGGCATGCGTGAGAGTGGGAGGCTGTGCAAGAGGAAGGGGTGAGCCTTCTACTCACGCCTGCTACTTCCACGAAAGACATCACCGCGCGGCCAAAACGGATTCCCGGGTGCACAAGATAGTCCCAGGGGAGATGGAGAGTAGGCGCGCACCTCCTGCCAAATCACGGGAGCCGTAGTGGCACGCCTGCCAGTGAGAGGCTGTGCACTGTGAGGCACATGTGCTAAAGAAGGCGGTGAGTCTTGTACTCACGCCTGCCACTTCCACGAAACACATCACCACGCGGCTAAAATGGATTCCCGCGTGCACTAGATAGTCCCAGGGGAATTGGGGGTGGGCGCGCACCTCCTGCAAGTCACGGGAGCCGTGGTGGCACGCCTCCGAGTGAGAGGCTGTGCACTATGAGGCACATGTGCTAAAGAAGGCGGTGAGCCTTGTACTCACGCCTGCCACTTCCACGAAACGCATGACAACGCCTCCAAAATGAAATCCCAGGTACACTAGTCCCAGGGGAACCTCGGCAATAGACGCGCAACTCCGGGAAATCACGGGCGACGGAGTGGCATGAGTGAGAGTGGGAGGCTGTGCAAGAGGAAGGGGTGAGCCTTCTACTCACGCCTGCTACTTCCACGAAAGACATCACCACGCGGCCAAAACGGATTCCCGGGTGCACAAGATAGTCCCAGGGGAGATGGAGAGTAGGCGCGCACCTCCTGCCAAATCACGGGAGCCGTAGTGGCACGCCTGCCAGTGAGAGGCTGTGCACTGTGAGGCACATGTCCTAAAGAAGGCGGTGAGTCTTGTACTCACGCCTGCCACTTCCACGAAACACATCACCACGCGGCTAAAATGGATTCCCGCGTGCACTAGATAGTCCCAGGGGAGTTGGGGGATAGGCGCGCACCTCCTGCAAGTTACGGGAGCCGTGGTGGCACGCCTCCGAGTTAGAGGCTGTGCACTATGAGGCACATGTGCTAAAGAAGGCGGTGAGCCTTGTACTCACGCCTGCCACTTCCACGAAACGCATGACAACGCCTCCAAAATGAAATCCCAGGTTCACTAGACCCAGGGGAACCTCGGCAAAATTCGCGCAACTCCGGGAAATAACGGGCGACGGAGTGGCATGCGTGAAAGTGGGAGGCTGTGCAAGAGGAAGGGGTGAGCCTTGTACTCACGCCTGCTACTTCCACGAAACACATCACCACGCGGCCAAAACGGATTCCCGGGTGCACAAGATAGTCCCAGGGGAGATGGAGAGTAGGCGCGCACCTCCTGCCAAATCACGGGAGCCGTAGTGGCACGCCTGCCAGTGAGAGGCTGTGCACTGTGAGGCACATGTGCTAAAGAAGGCGGTGAGTCTTGTACTCACGCCTGCCACTTCCACGAAACACATCACCACGCGGCTAAAATGGATTCCCGCGTGCACTAGATAGTCCCAGGGGAATTGGGGGTGGGCGCGCACCTCCTGCAAGTCACGGGAGCCGTGGTGGCACGCCTCCGAGTGAGAGGCTGTGCACTATGAGGCACATGTGCTAAAGAAGGCGGTGAGCCTTGTACTCACGCCTGCCACTTCCACGAAACGCATGACAACGCCTCCAAAATGAAATCCCAGGTACACTAGTCCCAGGGGAACCTCGGCAATAGACGCGCAACTCCGGGAAATCACGGGCGACGGAGTGGCATGGGTGAGAGTGGGAGGCTGTGCAAGAGGAAGGGGTGAGCCTTCTACTCACGCCTGCTACTTCCACGAAAGACATCACCACGCGGCCAAAACGGATTCCCGGGTGCACAAGATAGTCCCAAGGGAGATGGAGAGTAGGCGCGCACCTCCTGCCAAATCACGGGAGCCGTAGTGGCACGCCTGCCAGTGAGAGGCTGTGCACTGTGAGGCACATGTCCTAAAGAAGGCGGTGAGTCTTGTACTCACGCCTGCCACTTCCACGAAACACATCACCACGCGGCTAAAATGGATTCCCGCGTGCACTAGATAGTCCCAGGGGAGTTGGGGGATAGGCGCGCACCTCCTGCAAGTTACGGGAGCCGTGGTGGCACGCCTCCGAGTTAGAGGCTGTGCACTATGAGGCACATGTGCTAAAGAAGGCGGTGAGCCTTGTACTCACGCCTGCCACTTCCACGAAACGCATGACAACGCCTCCAAAATGAAATCCCAGGTTCACTAGACCCAGGGGAACCTCGGCAAAATTCGCGCAACTCCGGGAAATAACGGGCGACGGAGTGGCATGCGTGAAAGTGGGAGGCTGTGCAAGAGGAAGGGGTGAGCCTTGTACTCACGCCTGCTACTTCCACGAAACACATCACCACGCGGCCAAAACGGATTCCCGGGTGCACAAGATAGTCCCAGGGGAGATGGAGAGTAGGCGCGCACCTCCTGCCAAATCACGGGAGCCGTAGTGGCACGCCTGCCAGTGAGAGGCTGTGCACTGTGAGGCACATGTGCTAAAGAAGGCGGTGAGTCTTGTACTCACGCCTGCCACTTCCACGAAACACATCACCACGCGGCTAAAATGGATTCCCGCGTGCACTAGATAGTCCCAGGGGAATTGGGGGTGGGCGTGCACCTCCTGCAAGTCACGGGAGCCGTGGTGGCACGCCTCCGAGTGAGAGGCTGTGCACTATGAGGCACATGTGCTAAAGAAGGCGGTGAGCCTTGTACTCACGCCTGCCACTTCCACGAAACGCATGACAACGCCTCCAAAATAAAATCCCAGGTACACTAGTCCCAGGGGAACCTCGGCAATAGACGCGCAACTCCGGGAAATCACGGGCGACGGAGTGACATGGGTGAGAGTGGGAGGCTGTGCAAGAGGAAGGGGTGAGCCTTCTACTCACGCCTGCTACTTCCACGAAAGACATCACCACGCGGCCAAAACGGATTCCCGGGTGCACAAGATAGTCCCAGGGGAGATGGAGAGTAGGCGCGCACCTCCTGCCAAATCACGGGAGCCGTAGTGGCACGCCTGCCAGTGAGAGGCTCTGCACTGTGAAGCACATGTCCTAAAGAAGGCGGGAAGCCTTGTACTCACGCCTGCCACTTCCACGAAACGCATGACAACGCCTCCAAAATGAAATCCCCGGTTTACTAGACCCAGGGGAACCTCGGCAATAGACGCGCAACTCCGGGAAATGACGGGCGACGGAGTGGCATGCGTGAGAGTGGGAGGCTGTGCAAGAGGAAGGGGTGAGCCTTGTACTCACGCCTGCTACTTCCACGAAACACATCACCACGCGGCCAAAACGGATTCCCGGGTGCACAAGATAGTCCCAGGGGAGTTAAGGGGTAGGCGCGCACCTCCTGCCAAATCACGGGAGCCGTAGTGGCACGCCTGCCAGTGAGAGGCTGTGCACTGTGAGGCACATGTGCTAAAGAAGGCGGTGAGTCTTGTACTCACGCCTGCCACTTCCACGAAACACATCACCACGCGGCTAAAATGGATTCCCGCGTGCACTAGATAGTCCCAGGGGAATTGGGGGGTTGGCGCGCACCTCCTGCAGGTCACGGGAGCCGTGGTTGCACGCCTCCGAGTGAGAGGCTGTGCACTATGAGGCACATGTGCTAAAGTAGGCGGTGAGCCTTGTACTCACGCCTGCCACTTCCACGAAACGCATGACAACGCCTCCAAAATGAAATCACAGGTACACTAGTCCCAGGGGAACCTCGGCAATAGACGCGCAACTCCGGGAAATCACGGGCGACGGAGTGGCATGCGTGAGAGTGGGAGGCTGTGCAAGAGGAAGGGGTGAGCCTTCTACTCACGCCTGCTACTTCCACGAAAGACATCACCGCGCGGCCAAAACGGATTCCCGGGTGCACAAGATAGTCCCAGGGGAGATGGAGAGTAGGCGCGCACCTCCTGCCAAATCACGGGAGCCGTAGTGGCACGCCTGCCAGTGAGAGGCTGTGCACTGTGAGGCACATGTGCTAAAGAAGGCGGTGAGTCTTGTACTCACGCCTGCCACTTCCACGAAACACATCACCACGCGGCTAAAATGGATTCCCGCGTGCACTAGATAGTCCCAGGGGAATTGGGGGTGGGCGCGCACCTCCTGCAAGTCACGGGAGCCGTGGTGGCACGCCTCCGAGTGAGAGGCTGTGCACTATGAGGCACATGTGCTAAAGAAGGCGGTGAGCCTTGTACTCACGCCTGCCACTTCCACGAAACGCATGACAACGCCTCCAAAATAAAATCCCAGGTACACTAGTCCCAGGGGAACCTCGGCAATAGACGCGCAACTCCGGGAAATCACGGGCGACGGAGTGACATGGGTGAGAGTGGGAGGCTGTGCAAGAGGAAGGGGTGAGCCTTCTACTCACGCCTGCTACTTCCACGAAAGACATCACCACGCGGCCAAAACGGATTCCCGGGTGCACAAGATAGTCCCAGGGGAGATGGAGAGTAGGCGCGCACCTCCTGCCAAATCACGGGAGCCGTAGTGGCACGCCTGCCAGTGAGAGGCTCTGCACTGTGAAGCACATGTCCTAAAGAAGGCGGGAAGCCTTGTACTCACGCCTGCCACTTCCACGAAACGCATGACAACGCCTCCAAAATGAAATCCCCGGTTTACTAGACCCAGGGGAACCTCGGCAATAGACGCGCAACTCCGGGAAATGACGGGCGACGGAGTGGCATGCGTGAGAGTGGGAGGCTGTGCAAGAGGAAGGGGTGAGCCTTGTACTCACGCCTGCTACTTCCACGAAACACATCACCACGCGGCCAAAACGGATTCCCGGGTGCACAAGATAGTCCCAGGGGAGTTAAGGGGTAGGCGCGCACCTCCTGCCAAATCACGGGAGCCGTAGTGGCACGCCTGCCAGTGAGAGGCTGTGCACTGTGAGGCACATGTGCTAAAGAAGGCGGTGAGTCTTGTACTCACGCCTGCCACTTCCACGAAACACATCACCACGCGGCTAAAATGGATTCCCGCGTGCACTAGATAGTCCCAGGGGAATTGGGGGGTTGGCGCGCACCTCCTGCAGGTCACGGGAGCCGTGGTTGCACGCCTCCGAGTGAGAGGCTGTGCACTATGAGGCACATGTGCTAAAGTAGGCGGTGAGCCTTGTACTCACGCCTGCCACTTCCACGAAACGCATGACAACGCCTCCAAAATGAAATCACAGGTACACTAGTCCCAGGGGAACCTCGGCAATAGACGCGCAACTCCGGGAAATCACGGGCGACGGAGTGGCATGCGTGAGAGTGGGAGGCTGTGCAAGAGGAAGGGGTGAGCCTTCTACTCACGCCTGCTACTTCCACGAAAGACATCACCGCGCGGCCAAAACGGATTCCCGGGTGCACAAGATAGTCCCAGGGGAGATGGAGAGTAGGCGCGCACCTCCTGCCAAATCACGGGAGCCGTAGTGGCACGCCTGCCAGTGAGAGGCTGTGCACTGTGAGGCACATGTGCTAAAGAAGGCGGTGAGTCTTGTACTCACGCCTGCCACTTCCACGAAACACATCACCACGCGGCTAAAATGGATTCCCGCGTGCACTAGATAGTCCCAGGGGAATTGGGGGTGGGCGCGCACCTCCTGCAAGTCACGGGAGCCGTGGTGGCACGCCTCCGAGTGAGAGGCTGTGCACTATGAGGCACATGTGCTAAAGAAGGCGGTGAGCCTTGTACTCACGCCTGCCACTTCCACGAAACGCATGACAACGCCTCCAAAATAAAATCCCAGGTACACTAGTCCCAGGGGAACCTCGGCAATAGACGCGCAACTCCGGGAAATCACGGGCGACGGAGTGGCATGAGTGAGAGTGGGAGGCTGTGCAAGAGGAAGGGGTGAGCCTTCTACTCACGCCTGCTACTTCCACGAAAGACATCACCACGCGGCCAAAACGGATTCCCGGGTGCACAAGATAGTCCCAGGGGAGATGGAGAGTAGGCGCGCACCTCCTGCCAAATCACGGGAGCCGTAGTGGCACGCCTGCCAGTGAGAGGCTGTGCACTGTGAGGCACATGTCCTAAAGAAGGCGGTGAGTCTTGTACTCACGCCTGCCACTTCCACGAAACACATCACCACGCGGCTAAAATGGATTCCCGCGTGCACTAGATAGTCCCAGGGGAGTTGGGGGATAGGCGCGCACCTCCTGCAAGTTACGGGAGCCGTGGTGGCACGCCTCCGAGTTAGAGGCTGTGCACTATGAGGCACATGTGCTAAAGAAGGCGGTGAGCCTTGTACTCACGCCTGCCACTTCCACGAAACGCATGACAACGCCTCCAAAATGAAATCCCAGGTTCACTAGACCCAGGGGAACCTCGGCAAAATTCGCGCAACTCCGGGAAATAACGGGCGACGGAGTGGCATGCGTGAAAGTGGGAGGCTGTGCAAGAGGAAGGGGTGAGCCTTGTACTCACGCCTGCTACTTCCACGAAACACATCACCACGCGGCCAAAACGGATTCCCGGGTGCACAAGATAGTCCCAGGGGAGATGGAGAGTAGGCGCGCACCTCCTGCCAAATCACGGGAGCCGTAGTGGCACGCCTGCCAGTGAGAGGCTGTGCACTGTGAGGCACATGTGCTAAAGAAGGCGGTGAGTCTTGTACTCACGCCTGCCACTTCCACGAAACACATCACCACGCGGCTAAAATGGATTCCCGCGTGCACTAGATAGTCCCAGGGGAATTGGGGGTGGGCGCGCACCTCCTGCAAGTCACGGGAGCCGTGGTGGCACGCCTCCGAGTGAGAGGCTGTGCACTATGAGGCACATGTGCTAAAGAAGGCGGTGAGCCTTGTACTCACGCCTGCCACTTCCACGAAACGCATGACAACGCCTCCAAAATGAAATCCCAGGTACACTAGTCCCAGGGGAACCTCGGCAATAGACGCGCAACTCCGGGAAATCACGGGCGACGGAGTGGCATGGGTGAGAGTGGGAGGCTGTGCAAGAGGAAGGGGTGAGCCTTCTACTCACGCCTGCTACTTCCACGAAAGACATCACCACGCGGCCAAAACGGATTCCCGGGTGCACAAGATAGTCCCAAGGGAGATGGAGAGTAGGCGCGCACCTCCTGCCAAATCACGGGAGCCGTAGTGGCACGCCTGCCAGTGAGAGGCTGTGCACTGTGAGGCACATGTCCTAAAGAAGGCGGTGAGTCTTGTACTCACGCCTGCCACTTCCACGAAACACATCACCACGCGGCTAAAATGGATTCCCGCGTGCACTAGATAGTCCCAGGGGAGTTGGGGGATAGGCGCGCACCTCCTGCAAGTTACGGGAGCCGTGGTGGCACGCCTCCGAGTTAGAGGCTGTGCACTATGAGGCACATGTGCTAAAGAAGGCGGTGAGCCTTGTACTCACGCCTGCCACTTCCACGAAACGCATGACAACGCCTCCAAAATGAAATCCCAGGTTCACTAGACCCAGGGGAACCTCGGCAAAATTCGCGCAACTCCGGGAAATAACGGGCGACGGAGTGGCATGCGTGAAAGTGGGAGGCTGTGCAAGAGGAAGGGGTGAGCCTTGTACTCACGCCTGCTACTTCCACGAAACACATCACCACGCGGCCAAAACGGATTCCCGGGTGCACAAGATAGTCCCAGGGGAGATGGAGAGTAGGCGCGCACCTCCTGCCAAATCACGGGAGCCGTAGTGGCACGCCTGCCAGTGAGAGGCTGTGCACTGTGAGGCACATGTGCTAAAGAAGGCGGTGAGTCTTGTACTCACGCCTGCCACTTCCACGAAACACATCACCACGCGGCTAAAATGGATTCCCGCGTGCACTAGATAGTCCCAGGGGAATTGGGGGTGGGCGTGCACCTCCTGCAAGTCACGGGAGCCGTGGTGGCACGCCTCCGAGTGAGAGGCTGTGCACTATGAGGCACATATGCTAAAGAAGGCGGTGAGCCTTGTACTCACGCCTGCCACTTCCACGAAACGCATGACAACGCCTCCAAAATGAAATCCCAGGTACACTAGTCCCAGGGGAACCTCGGCAATAGACGCGCAACTCCGGGAAATGACGGGCGACCGAGTGACATGGGTGAGAGTGGGAGGCTGTGCAAGAGGAAGGGGTGAGCCTTCTACTCACGCCTGCTACTTCCACGAAAGACATCACCACGCGGCCAAAACGGATTCCCGGGTGCACAAGATAGTCCCAGGGGAGATGGAGAGTAGGCGCGCACCTCCTGCCAAATCACGGGAGCCGTAGTGGCACGCCTGCCAGTGAGAGGCTCTGCACTGTGAAGCACATGTCCTAAAGAAGGCGGGAAGCCTTGTACTCACGCCTGCCACTTCCACGAAACGCATGACAACGCCTCCAAAATGAAATCCCCGGTTTACTAGACCCAGGGGAACCTCGGCAATAGACGCGCAACTCCGGGAAATGACGGGCGACGGAGTGGCATGCGTGAGAGTGGGAGGCTGTGCAAGAGGAAGGGGTGAGCCTTGTACTCACGCCTGCTACTTCCACGAAACACATCACCACGCGGCCAAAACGGATTCCCGGGTGCACAAGATAGTCCCAGGGGAGTTAAGGGGTAGGCGCGCACCTCCTGCCAAATCACGGGAGCCGTAGTGGCACGCCTGCCAGTGAGAGGCTGTGCACTGTGAGGCACATGTGCTAAAGAAGGCGGTGAGTCTTGTACTCACGCCTGCCACTTCCACGAAACACATCACCACGCGGCTAAAATGGATTCCCGCGTGCACTAGATAGTCCCAGGGGAATTGGGGGGTTGGCGCGCACCTCCTGCAGGTCACGGGAGCCGTGGTTGCACGCCTCCGAGTGAGAGGCTGTGCACTATGAGGCACATGTGCTAAAGTAGGCGGTGAGCCTTGTACTCACGCCTGCCACTTCCACGAAACGCATGACAACGCCTCCAAAATGAAATCACAGGTACACTAGTCCCAGGGGAACCTCGGCAATAGACGCGCAACTCCGGGAAATCACGGGCGACGGAGTGGCATGCGTGAGAGTGGGAGGCTGTGCAAGAGGAAGGGGTGAGCCTTCTACTCACGCCTGCTACTTCCACGAAAGACATCACCGCGCGGCCAAAACGGATTCCCGGGTGCACAAGATAGTCCCAGGGGAGATGGAGAGTAGGCGCGCACCTCCTGCCAAATCACGGGAGCCGTAGTGGCACGCCTGCCAGTGAGAGGCTGTGCACTGTGAGGCACATGTGCTAAAGAAGGCGGTGAGTCTTGTACTCACGCCTGCCACTTCCACGAAACACATCACCACGCGGCTAAAATGGATTCCCGCGTGCACTAGATAGTCCCAGGGGAATTGGGGGTGGGCGCGCACCTCCTGCAAGTCACGGGAGCCGTGGTGGCACGCCTCCGAGTGAGAGGCTGTGCACTATGAGGCACATGTGCTAAGGAAGGCGGTGAGCCTTGTACTCACGCCTGCCACTTCCACGAAACGCATGACAACGCCTCCAAAATAAAATCCCAGGTACACTAGTCCCAGGGGAACCTCGGCAATAGACGCGCAACTCCGGGAAATCACGGGCGACGGAGTGACATGGGTGAGAGTGGGAGGCTGTGCAAGAGGAAGGGGTGAGCCTTCTACTCACGCCTGCTACTTCCACGAAAGACATCACCACGCGGCCAAAACGGATTCCCGGGTGCACAAGATAGTCCCAGGGGAGATGGAGAGTAGGCGCGCACCTCCTGCCAAATCACGGGAGCCGTAGTGGCACGCCTGCCAGTGAGAGGCTCTGCACTGTGAAGCACATGTCCTAAAGAAGGCGGGAAGCCTTGTACTCACGCCTGCCACTTCCACGAAACGCATGACAACGCCTCCAAAATGAAATCCCCGGTTTACTAGACCCAGGGGAACCTCGGCAATAGACGCGCAACTCCGGGAAATGACGGGCGACGGAGTGGCATGCGTGAGAGTGGGAGGCTGTGCAAGAGGAAGGGGTGAGCCTTGTACTCACGCCTGCTACTTCCACGAAACACATCACCACGCGGCCAAAACGGATTCCCGGGTGCACAAGATAGTCCCAGGGGAGTTAAGGGGTAGGCGCGCACCTCCTGCCAAATCACGGGAGCCGTAGTGGCACGCCTGCCAGTGAGAGGCTGTGCACTGTGAGGCACATGTGCTAAAGAAGGCGGTGAGTCTTGTACTCACGCCTGCCACTTCCACGAAACACATCACCACGCGGCTAAAATGGATTCCCGCGTGCACTAGATAGTCCCAGGGGAATTGGGGGGTTGGCGCGCACCTCCTGCAGGTCACGGGAGCCGTGGTTGCACGCCTCCGAGTGAGAGGCTGTGCACTATGAGGCACATGTGCTAAAGTAGGCGGTGAGCCTTGTACTCACGCCTGCCACTTCCACGAAACGCATGACAACGCCTCCAAAATGAAATCACAGGTACACTAGTCCCAGGGGAACCTCGGCAATAGACGCGCAACTCCGGGAAATCACGGGCGACGGAGTGGCATGCGTGAGAGTGGGAGGCTGTGCAAGAGGAAGGGGTGAGCCTTCTACTCACGCCTGCTACTTCCACGAAAGACATCACCGCGCGGCCAAAACGGATTCCCGGGTGCACAAGATAGTCCCAGGGGAGATGGAGAGTAGGCGCGCACCTCCTGCCAAATCACGGGAGCCGTAGTGGCACGCCTGCCAGTGAGAGGCTGTGCACTGTGAGGCACATGTGCTAAAGAAGGCGGTGAGTCTTGTACTCACGCCTGCCACTTCCACGAAACACATCACCACGCGGCTAAAATGGATTCCCGCGTGCACTAGATAGTCCCAGGGGAATTGGGGGTGGGCGCGCACCTCCTGCAAGTCACGGGAGCCGTGGTGGCACGCCTCCGAGTGAGAGGCTGTGCACTATGAGGCACATGTGCTAAAGAAGGCGGTGAGCCTTGTACTCACGCCTGCCACTTCCACGAAACGCATGACAACGCCTCCAAAATGAAATCCCAGGTACACTAGTTCCAGGGGAACCTCGGCAATAGACGCGCAACTCCGGGAAATCACGGGCGACGGAGTGGCATGGGTGAGAGTGGGAGGCTGTGCAAGAGGAAGGGGTGAGCCTTCTACTCACGCCTGCTACTTCCACGAAAGACATCACCACGCGGCCAAAACGGATTCCCGGGTGCACAAGATAGTCCCAAGGGAGATGGAGAGTAGGCGCGCACCTCCTGCCAAATCACGGGAGCCGTAGTGGCACGCCTGCCAGTGAGAGGCTGTGCACTGTGAGGCACATGTCCTAAAGAAGGCGGTGAGTCTTGTACTCACGCCTGCCACTTCCACGAAACACATCACCACGCGGCTAAAATGGATTCCCGCGTGCACTAGATAGTCCCAGGGGAGTTGGGGGATAGGCGCGCACCTCCTGCAAGTTACGGGAGCCGTGGTGGCACGCCTCCGAGTTAGAGGCTGTGCACTATGAGGCACATGTGCTAAAGAAGGCGGTGAGCCTTGTACTCACGCCTGCCACTTCCACGAAACGCATGACAACGCCTCCAAAATGAAATCCCAGGTTCACTAGACCCAGGGGAACCTCGGCAAAATTCGCGCAACTCCGGGAAATAACGGGCGACGGAGTGGCATGCGTGAAAGTGGGAGGCTGTGCAAGAGGAAGGGGTGAGCCTTGTACTCACGCCTGCTACTTCCACGAAACACATCACCACGCGGCCAAAACGGATTCCCGGGTGCACAAGATAGTCCCAGGGGAGATGGAGAGTAGGCGCGCACCTCCTGCCAAATCACGGGAGCCGTAGTGGCACGCCTGCCAGTGAGAGGCTGTGCACTGTGAGGCACATGTGCTAAAGAAGGCGGTGAGTCTTGTACTCACGCCTGCCACTTCCACGAAACACATCACCACGCGGCTAAAATGGATTCCCGCGTGCACTAGATAGTCCCAGGGGAATTGGGGGTGGGCGCGCACCTCCTGCAAGTCACGGGAGCCGTGGTGGCACGCCTCCGAGTGAGAGGCTGTGCACTATGAGGCACATGTGCTAAAGAAGGCGGTGAGCCTTGTACTCACGCCTGCCACTTCCACGAAACGCATGACAACGCCTCCAAAATGAAATCCCAGGTACACTAGTCCCAGGGGAACCTCGGCAATAGACGCGCAACTCCGGGAAATCACGGGCGACGGAGTGGCATGGGTGAGAGTGGGAGGCTGTGCAAGAGGAAGGGGTGAGCCTTCTACTCACGCCTGCTACTTCCACGAAAGACATCACCACGCGGCCAAAACGGATTCCCGGGTGCACAAGATAGTCCCAAGGGAGATGGAGAGTAGGCGCGCACCTCCTGCCAAATCACGGGAGCCGTAGTGGCACGCCTGCCAGTGAGAGGCTGTGCACTGTGAGGCACATGTCCTAAAGAAGGCGGTGAGTCTTGTACTCACGCCTGCCACTTCCACGAAACACATCACCACGCGGCTAAAATGGATTCCCGCGTGCACTAGATAGTCCCAGGGGAGTTGGGGGATAGGCGCGCACCTCCTGCAAGTTACGGGAGCCGTGGTGGCACGCCTCCGAGTTAGAGGCTGTGCACTATGAGGCACATGTGCTAAAGAAGGCGGTGAGCCTTGTACTCACGCCTGCCACTTCCACGAAACGCATGACAACGCCTCCAAAATGAAATCCCAGGTTCACTAGACCCAGGGGAACCTCGGCAAAATTCGCGCAACTCCGGGAAATCACGGGCGACGGAGTGGCATGCGTGAAAGTGGGAGGCTGTGCAAGAGGAAGGGGTGAGCCTTGTACTCACGCCTGCTACTTCCACGAAACACATCACCACGCGGCCAAAACGGATTCCCGGGTGCACAAGACAGTCCCAGGGGAGATGGAGAGTAGGCGCGCACCTCCTGCCAAATCACGGGAGCCGTAGTGGCACGCCTGCCAGTGAGAGGCTGTGCACTGTGAGGCACATGTGCTAAAGAAGGCGGTGAGTCTTGTACTCACGCCTGCCACTTCCACGAAACACATCACCACGCGGCTAAAATGGATTCCCGCGTGCACTAGATAGTCCCAGGGGAATTGGGGGTGGGCGTGCACCTCCTGCAAGTCACGGGAGCCGTGGTGGCACGCCTCCGAGTGAGAGGCTGTGCACTATGAGGCACATGTGCTAAAGAAGGCGGTGAGCCTTGTACTCACGCCTGCCACTTCCACGAAACGCATGACAACGCCTCCAAAATAAAATCCCAGGTACACTAGTCCCAGGGGAACCTCGGCAATAGACGCGCAACTCCGGGAAATCACGGGCGACGGAGTGACATGGGTGAGAGTGGGAGGCTGTGCAAGAGGAAGGGGTGAGCCTTCTACTCACGCCTGCTACTTCCACGAAAGACATCACCACGCGGCCAAAACGGATTCCCGGGTGCACAAGATAGTCCCAGGGGAGATGGAGAGTAGGCGCGCACCTCCTGCCAAATCACGGGAGCCGTAGTGGCACGCCTGCCAGTGAGAGGCTCTGCACTGTGAAGCACATGTCCTAAAGAAGGCGGGAAGCCTTGTACTCACGCCTGCCACTTCCACGAAACGCATGACAACGCCTCCAAAATGAAATCCCCGGTTTACTAGACCCAGGGGAACCTCGGCAATAGACGCGCAACTCCGGGAAATGACGGGCGACGGAGTGGCATGCGTGAGAGTGGGAGGCTGTGCAAGAGGAAGGGGTGAGCCTTGTACTCACGCCTGCTACTTCCACGAAACACATCACCACGCGGCCAAAACGGATTCCCGGGTGCACAAGATAGTCCCAGGGGAGTTAAGGGGTAGGCGCGCACCTCCTGCCAAATCACGGGAGCCGTAGTGGCACGCCTGCCAGTGAGAGGCTGTGCACTGTGAGGCACATGTGCTAAAGAAGGCGGTGAGTCTTGTACTCACGCCTGCCACTTCCACGAAACACATCACCACGCGGCTAAAATGGATTCCCGCGTGCACTAGATAGTCCCAGGGGAATTGGGGGGTTGGCGCGCACCTCCTGCAGGTCACGGGAGCCGTGGTTGCACGCCTCCGAGTGAGAGGCTGTGCACTATGAGGCACATGTGCTAAAGTAGGCGGTGAGCCTTGTACTCACGCCTGCCACTTCCACGAAACGCATGACAACGCCTCCAAAATGAAATCACAGGTACACTAGTCCCAGGGGAACCTCGGCAATAGACGCGCAACTCCGGGAAATCACGGGCGACGGAGTGGCATGCGTGAGAGTGGGAGGCTGTGCAAGAGGAAGGGGTGAGCCTTCTACTCACGCCTGCTACTTCCACGAAAGACATCACCGCGCGGCCAAAACGGATTCCCGGGTGCACAAGATAGTCCCAGGGGAGATGGAGAGTAGGCGCGCACCTCCTGCCAAATCACGGGAGCCGTAGTGGCACGCCTGCCAGTGAGAGGCTGTGCACTGTGAGGCACATGTGCTAAAGAAGGCGGTGAGTCTTGTACTCACGCCTGCCACTTCCACGAAACACATCACCACGCGGCTAAAATGGATTCCCGCGTGCACTAGATAGTCCCAGGGGAATTGGGGGTGGGCGCGCACCTCCTGCAAGTCACGGGAGCCGTGGTGGCACGCCTCCGAGTGAGAGGCTGTGCACTATGAGGCACATGTGCTAAAGAAGGCGGTGAGCCTTGTACTCACGCCTGCCACTTCCACGAAACGCATGACAACGCCTCCAAAATGAAATCCCAGGTACACTAGTCCCAGGGGAACCTCGGCAATAGACGCGCAACTCCGGGAAATCACGGGCGACGGAGTGGCATGAGTGAGAGTGGGAGGCTGTGCAAGAGGAAGGGGTGAGCCTTCTACTCACGCCTGCTACTTCCACGAAAGACATCACCACGCGGCCAAAACGGATTCCCGGGTGCACAAGATAGTCCCAGGGGAGATGGAGAGTAGGCGCGCACCTCCTGCCAAATCACGGGAGCCGTAGTGGCACGCCTGCCAGTGAGAGGCTGTGCACTGTGAGGCACATGTCCTAAAGAAGGCGGTGAGTCTTGTACTCACGCCTGCCACTTCCACGAAACACATCACCACGCGGCTAAAATGGATTCCCGCGTGCACTAGATAGTCCCAGGGGAGTTGGGGGATAGGCGCGCACCTCCTGCAAGTTACGGGAGCCGTGGTGGCACGCCTCCGAGTTAGAGGCTGTGCACTATGAGGCACATGTGCTAAAGAAGGCGGTGAGCCTTGTACTCACGCCTGCCACTTCCACGAAACGCATGACAACGCCTCCAAAATGAAATCCCAGGTTCACTAGACCCAGGGGAACCTCGGCAAAATTCGCGCAACTCCGGGAAATAACGGGCGACGGAGTGGCATGCGTGAAAGTGGGAGGCTGTGCAAGAGGAAGGGGTGAGCCTTGTACTCACGCCTGCTACTTCCACGAAACACATCACCACGCGGCCAAAACGGATTCCCGGGTGCACAAGATAGTCCCAGGGGAGATGGAGAGTAGGCGCGCACCTCCTGCCAAATCACGGGAGCCGTAGTGGCACGCCTGCCAGTGAGAGGCTGTGCACTGTGAGGCACATGTGCTAAAGAAGGCGGTGAGTCTTGTACTCACGCCTGCCACTTCCACGAAACACATCACCACGCGGCTAAAATGGATTCCCGCGTGCACTAGATAGTCCCAGGGGAATTGGGGGTGGGCGCGCACCTCCTGCAAGTCACGGGAGCCGTGGTGGCACGCCTCCGAGTGAGAGGCTGTGCACTATGAGGCACATGTGCTAAAGAAGGCGGTGAGCCTTGTACTCACGCCTGCCACTTCCACGAAACGCATGACAACGCCTCCAAAATGAAATCCCAGGTACACTAGTCCCAGGGGAACCTCGGCAATAGACGCGCAACTCCGGGAAATCACGGGCGACGGAGTGGCATGGGTGAGAGTGGGAGGCTGTGCAAGAGGAAGGGGTGAGCCTTCTACTCACGCCTGCTACTTCCACGAAAGACATCACCACGCGGCCAAAACGGATTCCCGGGTGCACAAGATAGTCCCAAGGGAGATGGAGAGTAGGCGCGCACCTCCTGCCAAATCACGGGAGCCGTAGTGGCACGCCTGCCAGTGAGAGGCTGTGCACTGTGAGGCACATGTCCTAAAGAAGGCGGTGAGTCTTGTACTCACGCCTGCCACTTCCACGAAACACATCACCACGCGGCTAAAATGGATTCCCGCGTGCACTAGATAGTCCCAGGGGAGTTGGGGGATAGGCGCGCACCTCCTGCAAGTTACGGGAGCCGTGGTGGCACGCCTCCGAGTTAGAGGCTGTGCACTATGAGGCACATGTGCTAAAGAAGGCGGTGAGCCTTGTACTCACGCCTGCCACTTCCACGAAACGCATGACAACGCCTCCAAAATGAAATCCCAGGTTCACTAGACCCAGGGGAACCTCGGCAAAATTCGCGCAACTCCGGGAAATAACGGGCGACGGAGTGGCATGCGTGAAAGTGGGAGGCTGTGCAAGAGGAAGGGGTGAGCCTTGTACTCACGCCTGCTACTTCCACGAAACACATCACCACGCGGCCAAAACGGATTCCCGGGTGCACAAGATAGTCCCAGGGGAGATGGAGAGTAGGCGCGCACCTCCTGCCAAATCACGGGAGCCGTAGTGGCACGCCTGCCAGTGAGAGGCTGTGCACTGTGAGGCACATGTGCTAAAGAAGGCGGTGAGTCTTGTACTCACGCCTGCCACTTCCACGAAACACATCACCACGCGGCTAAAATGGATTCCCGCGTGCACTAGATAGTCCCAGGGGAATTGGGGGTGGGCGTGCACCTCCTGCAAGTCACGGGAGCCGTGGTGGCACGCCTCCGAGTGAGAGGCTGTGCACTATGAGGCACATATGCTAAAGAAGGCGGTGAGCCTTGTACTCACGCCTGCCACTTCCACGAAACGCATGACAACGCCTCCAAAATGAAATCCCAGGTACACTAGTCCCAGGGGAACCTCGGCAATAGACGCGCAACTCCGGGAAATGACGGGCGACCGAGTGACATGGGTGAGAGTGGGAGGCTGTGCAAGAGGAAGGGGTGAGCCTTCTACTCACGCCTGCTACTTCCACGAAAGACATCACCACGCGGCCAAAACGGATTCCCGGGTGCACAAGATAGTCCCAGGGGAGATGGAGAGTAGGCGCGCACCTCCTGCCAAATCACGGGAGCCGTAGTGGCACGCCTGCCAGTGAGAGGCTCTGCACTGTGAAGCACATGTCCTAAAGAAGGCGGGAAGCCTTGTACTCACGCCTGCCACTTCCACGAAACGCATGCCAACGCCTCCAAAATGAAATCCCCGGTTTACTAGACCCAGGGGAACCTCGGCAATAGACGCGCAACTCCGGGAAATGACGGGCGACGGAGTGGCATGCGTGAGAGTGGGAGGCTGTGCAAGAGGAAGGGGTGAGCCTTGTACTCACGCCTGCTACTTCCACGAAACACATCACCACGCGGCCAAAACGGATTCCCGGGTGCACAAGATAGTCCCAGGGGAGTTAAGGGGTAGGCGCGCACCTCCTGCCAAATCACGGGAGCCGTAGTGGCACGCCTGCCAGTGAGAGGCTGTGCACTGTGAGGCACATGTGCTAAAGAAGGCGGTGAGTCTTGTACTCACGCCTGCCACTTCCACGAAACACATCACCACGCGGCTAAAATGGATTCCCGCGTGCACTAGATAGTCCCAGGGGAATTGGGGGGTGGGCGCGCACCTCCTGCAAGTCACGGGAGCCGTGCTGGGACGCCTCCGAGTGAGAGGCTATGCACTATGAGGCACATGTGCTAAAGTAGGCGGTGAGCCTTGTACTCACGCCTGCCACTTCCACGAAACGCATGACAACGCCTCCAAAATGAAATCACAGGTACACTAGTCCCAGGGGAACCTCGGCAATAGACGCGCAACTCCGGGAAATCACGGGCGACGGAGTGGCATGCGTGAGAGTGGGAGGCTGTGCAAGAGGAAGGGGTGAGCCTTCTACTCACGCCTGCTACTTCCACGAAAGACATCACCACGCGGCCAAAACGGATTCCCGGGTGCACAAGATAGTCCCAGGGGAGATGGAGAGTAGGCGCGCACCTCCTGCCAAATCACGGGAGCCGTAGTGGCACGCCTGCCAGTGAGAGGCTGTGCACTGTGAGGCACATGTGCTAAAGAAGGCGGTGAGTCTTGTACTCACGCCTGCCACTTCCACGAAACACATCACCACGCGGCTAAAATGGATTCCCGCGTGCACTAGATAGTCCCAGGGGAATTGGGGGTGGGCGCGCACCTCCTGCAAGTCACGGGAGCCGTGGTGGCACGCCTCCGAGTTAGAGGCTGTGCACTATGAGGCACATGTGCTAAAGAAGGCGGTGAGCCTTGTACTCACGCCTGCCACTTCCACGAAACGCATGACAACGCCTCCAAAATGAAATCCCAGGTACACTAGTCCCAGGGGAACCTCGGCAATAGACGCGCAACTCCGGGAAATCACGGGCGACGGAGTGACATGGGTGAGAGTGGGAGGCTGTGCAAGAGGAAGGGGTGAGCCTTCTACTCACGCCTGCTACTTCCACGAAAGACATCACCACGCGGCCAAAACGGATTCCCGGGTGCACAAGATAGTCCCAGGGGAGATGGAGAGTAGGCGCGCACCTCCTGCCAAATCACGGGAGCCGTAGTGGCACGCCTGCCAGTGAGAGGCTGTGCACTGTGAGGCACATGTGCTAAAGAAGGCGGTGAGTCTTGTACTCACGCCTGCCACTTCCACGAAACACATCACCACGCGGCTAAAATGGATTCCCGCGTGCACTAGATAGTCCCAGGGGAATTGGGGGTGGGCGCGCACCTCCTGCAAGTCACGGGAGCCGTGGTGGCACGCCTCCGAGTGAGAGGCTGTGCACTATGAGGCACATGTGCTAAAGAAGGCGGTGAGCCTTGTACTCACGCCTGCCACCTCCACGAAACGCATGACAACGCCTCCAAAATGAAATCCCAGGTACACTAGTCCCAGGGGAACCTCGGCAATAGACGCGCAACTCCGGGAAATCACGGGCGACGGAGTGGCATGGGTGAGAGTGGGAGGCTGTGCAAGAGGAAGGGGTGAGCCTTCTACTCACGCCTGCTACTTCCACGAAAGACATCACCACGCGGCCAAAACGGATTCCCGGGTGCACAAGATAGTCCCAGGGGAGATGGAGAGTAGGCGCGCACCTCCTGCCAAATCACGGGAGCCGTAGTGGCACGCCTGCCAGTGAGAGGCTGTGCACTGTGAGGCACATGTCCTAAAGAAGGCGGTGAGTCTTGTACTCACGCCTGCCACTTCCACGAAACACATCACCACGCGGCTAAAATGGATTCCCGCGTGCACTAGATAGTCCCAGGGGAGTTGGGGGATAGGCGCGCACCTCCTGCAAGTTACGGGAGCCGTGGTGGCACGCCTCCGAGTTAGAGGCTGTGCACTATGAGGCACATGTGCTAAAGTAGGCGGTGAGCCTTGTACTCACGCCTGCCACTTCCACGAAACGCATGACAACGCCTCCAAAATGAAATCCCAGGTACACTAGTCCCAGGGGAACCTCGGCAATAGACGCGCAACTCCGGGAAATCACGGGCGACGGAGTGGCATGCGTGAGAGTGGGAGGCTGTGCAAGAGGAAGGGGTGAGCCTTCTACTCACGCCTGCTACTTCCACGAAACACATCACCACGCGGCCAAAACGGATTTCCGGGTGCACAAAATAGTCCCAGGGGAGATGGAGAGTAGGCGCGCACCTCCTGCCAAATCACGGGGGCCGTAGTGGCACGCCTGCCAGTGAGAGGCTGTGCACTGTGAGGCACATGTGCTAAAGAAGGCGGTGAGTCTTGTACTCACGCCTGCCACTTCCACGAAACACATCACCACGCGGCTAAAATGGATTCCCGCGTGCACTAGATAGTCCCAGGGGAATTGGGGGTGGGCGCGCACCTCCTGCAAGTCACGGGAGCCGTGGTGGCACGCCTCCGAGTGAGAGGCTGTGCACTATGAGGCACATGTGCTAAAGAAGGCGGTGAGCCTTGTACTCACGCCTGCCACTTCCACGAAACGCATGACAACGCCTCCAAAATGAAATCCCAGGTACACTAGTCCCAGGGGAACCTCGGCAATAGACGCGCAACTCCGGGAAATCACGGGCGACGGAGTGGCATGGGTGAGAGTGGGAGGCTGTGCAAGAGGAAGGGGTGAGCCTTCTACTCACGCCTGCTACTTCCACGAAAGACATCACCACGCGGCCAAAACGGATTACCGGGTGCACAAGATAGACCCAGGGGAGTTGGAGAGTAGGCGCGCACCTCCTGCCAAATCACGGGAGCCGTAGTGGCACGCCTGCCAGTGAGAGGCTGTGCACTGTGAGGCACATGTGCTAAAGAAGGCGGTGAGTCTTGTACTCACGCCTGCCACTTCCACAAAACACATCACCACGCGGCTAAAATGGATTCCCGCGTGCACTAGATAGTCCCAGGGGAGTTTGGGGATAGGCGCGCACCTCCTGCAAGTTACGGGAGCCGTGGTGGCACGCCTCCGAGTGAGAGGCTGTGCACTATGAGGCACATGTGCTAAAGAAGGTAGTGAGCCTTGTACTCACGCCTGCCACTTCCACGAAACGCATGACAACGCCTCCAAAATATAATCCCAGGTGCACTAGTCCCAGGGGAACCTCGGCAATAGACGCGCAACTCCGGGAAATGACGGGCGACGGAGTGGCATGCGTGAGAGTGGGAGGCTGTGCAAGAGGAAGGGGTGAGCCTTCTACTCACGCCTGCTACTTCCACGAAACACATCACCACGCGGCCAAAACGGATTCCCAGGTGCTTAAGATAGTCCCAGGGGAGTTGGAGAGTAGGCGCGCACCTCCTGCCAAAACACGGGAGCCGTAGTGGCACGCCTGCCAGTGAGAGGCTGTGCACTGTGAGGCACATGTCCTAAAGAAGGCAGTGAGCCTTGTACTCACGCCTGCCACTTCCACGAAATGCATGACAACGCCTCCAAAATGAAATCCCAGGTTCACTAGACCCAGGGGAACCTCGGCAAAATTCGCGCAACTCCGGGAAATAACGGGCGATGGAGTGGCATGCGTGAGAGTGGGAGGCTGTGCAAGAGGAAGGGGTGAGCCTTGTACTCACGCCTGCTACTTCCACGAAACACATCACCACGCGGCCAAAACGGATTCCCGGGTGCACAAGATAGTCCCAGGGGAGTTAAGGGGTAGGCGCGCACCTCCTGCCAAATCACGGGAGCCGTAGATGCACGCCTGCCAGTGAGAGGCTGTGCACTGTGAGGCACATGTGCTAAAGAAGGCGGTGAGTCTTGTACTCACGCCTGCCACTTCCACGAAACACATCACCACGCGGCTAAAATGGATTCCCGCGTGCACTAGATAGTCCCAGGGGAATTGGGGGTAGGCGCGCACCTCCTGCAAGTCACGGGAGCCGTGGTTGCACGCCTCCGAGTGAGAGGCTATGCACTATGAGGCACATGTGCTAAAGTAGGCGGTGAGCCTTGTACTCACGCCTGCCACTTCCACGAAACGCATGACAACGCCTCCAAAATGAAATCCCAGGTACACTAGTCCCAGGGGAACCTCGGCAATAGACGCGCAACTCCGGGAAATCACGGGCGACGGAGTGGCATGCGTGAGAGTGGGAGGCTGTGCAAGAGGAAGGGGTGAGCCTTCTACTCACGCCTGCTACTTCCACGAAAGACATCACCACGCGGCCAAAACGGATTCCCGGGTGCACAAGATAGTCCCAGGGGAGATGGAGAGTAGGCGCGCACCTCCTGCCAAATCACGGGAGCCGTAGTGGCACGCCTGCCAGTGAGAGGCTGTGCACTGTGAGGCACATGTGCTAAAGAAGGCGGTGAGTCTTGTACTCACGCCTGCCACTTCCACGAAACACATCACCACGCGGCTAAAATGGATTCCCGCGTGCACTAGATAGTCCCAGGGGAATTGGGGGTGGGCGCGCACCTCCTGCAAGTCACGGGAGCCGTGGTGGCACGCCTCCGAGTGAGAGGCTGTGCACTATGAGGCACATGTGCTAAAGAAGGCGGTGAGCCTTGTACTCACGCCTGCCACTTCCACGAAACGCATGACAACGCCTCCAAAATAAAATCCCAGGTACACTAGTCCCAGGAGAACCTCGGCAATAGACGCGCAACTCCGGGAAATCACGGGCGACGGAGTGGCATGCGTGAGAGTGGGAGGCTGTGCAAGAGGAAGGGGTGAGCCTTGTACTCACGCCTGCTACTTCCACGAAACACATCACCACGCGGCCAAAACGGATTCCCGGGTGCACAAGATAGTCCCAGGAGAGTTAAGGGGTAGGCGCGCACCTCCTGCCAAATCACGGGAGCCGTAGATGCACAACTGCCAGTGAGAGGCTGTGCACTGAGAGGCACATGTGCTAAAGAAGGCGGTGAGTCTTGTACTCACGCCTGCCACTTCCACGAAACACATCACCACGCGGCTAAAATAGATTCCCGCGTGCACTAGATAGTCCCAGGGGAATTGGGGGGTGGGCGCGCACCTCCTGCAAGTCACGGGAGCCGTGGTTGCACGCCTCCGAGTGAGAGGCTATGCACTATGAGGCACATGTGCTAAAGTAGGCGGTGAGCCTTGTACTCACGCCTGCCACTTCCACGAAACGCATGACAACGCCTCCAAAATGAAATCCCAGGTACACTAGTCCCAGGAGAACCTCGGCAATAGACGCGCAACTCCGGGAAATCACGGGCGACGGAGTGGCATGCGTGAGAGTGGGAGGCTGTGCAAGAGGAAGGGGTGAGCCTTGTACTCACGCCTGCTACTTCCACGAAAGACATCACCACGCGGCCAAAACGGATTCCCGGGTGCACAAGATAGTCCCAGGGGAGATGGAGAGTAGGCGCGCACCTCCTGCCAAATCACGGGAGCCGTAGTGGCACGCCTGCCAGTGAGAGGCTGTGCACTGTGAGGCACATGTGCTAAAGAAGGCGGTGAGTCTTGTACTCACGCCTGCCACTTCCACGAAACACATCACCACGCGGCTAAAATGGATTCCCGCGTGCACTAGATAGTCCCAGGGGAATTGGGGGTGGGCGCGCACCTCCTGCAAGTCACGGGAGCCGTGGTGGCACGCCTCCGAGTGAGAGGCTGTGCACTATGAGGCACATGTGCTAAAGAAGGCGGTGAGCCTTGTACCCACGCCTGCCACTTCCACGAAACGCATGACAACGCCTCCAAAATAAAATCCCAGGTACACTAGTCCCAGGGGAACCTCGGCAATAGACGCGCAACTCCGGGAAATCACGGGCGACGGAGTGACATGGGTGAGAGTGGGAGGCTGTGCAAGAGGAAGGGGTGAGCCTTCTACTCACGCCTGCTACTTCCACGAAAGACATCACCACGCGGCCAAAACGGATTCCCGGGTGCACAAGATAGTCCCAGGGGAGATGGAGAGTAGGCGCGCACCTCCTGCCAAATCACGGGAGCCGTAGTGGCACGCCTGCCAGTGAGAGGCTCTGCACTGTGAAGCACATGTCCTAAAGAAGGCGGGAAGCCTTGTACTCACGCCTGCCACTTCCACGAAACGCATGACAACGCCTCCAAAATGAAATCCCCGGTTTACTAGACCCAGGGGAACCTCGGCAATAGACTTGCAACTCCGGGAGATGACGGGCGACGGAGTGGCATGCGTGAGAGTGGGAGGCTGTGCAAGAGGAAGGGGTGAGCCTTGTACTCACGCCTGCTACTTCCACGAAACACATCACCAGGCGGCCAAAACGGATTCCCGGGTGAACAAGATAGTCCCAGGGGAGTTAAGGGGTAGGCGCGTCCCTCCTGCCAAATCACGGGAGCCGTAGTGGCACGCCTGCCAGTGAGAGGCTGTGCACTGTGAGGCACATGTGCTAAAGAAGGCGGTGAGTCTTGTACTCACGCCTGCCACTTCCACGAAACACATCACCACGCGGCTAAAATGGATTCCCGCGTGCACTAGATAGTCCCAGGGGAGTTGGGGGGTAGGTGCGCACCTCCTGCAAGTTACGGGAGCCGTGGTTGCACGCCTCCGAGTGAGAGGCTGTGCACTATGAGGCACATGTGCTAAAGTAGGCGGTGAGCCTTGTACTCACGCCTGCCACTTCCACGAAACGCATGACAACGCCTCCAAAATGAAATCCCAGGTACACTAGTCCCAGGGGAACCTCGGCAATAGACGCGCAACTCCGGGAAATCACGGGCGACGGAGTGGCATGCGTGAGAGTGGGAGGCTGTGCAAGAGGAAGGGGTGAGCCTTCTACTCACGCCTGCTACTTCCACGAAAGACATCACCACGCGGCCAAAACGGATTCCCGGGTGCACAAGATAGTCCCAGGGGAGATGGAGAGTAGGCGAGCACCTCCTGTTAAATCACGGGAGCCGTAGTGGCACGCCTGCCAGTGAGAGGCTGTGCACTGTGAGGCACATGTGCTAAAGAAGGCGGTGAGTCTTGTACTCACGCCTGCCACTTCCACGAAACACATCACCACGCGGCTAAAATGGATTCCCGCGTGCACTAGATAGTCCCAGGGGAATTGGGGGTGGGCGCGCACCTCCTGCAAGTCACGGGAGCCGTGGTGGCACGCCTCCGAGTGAGAGGCTGTGCACTATGAGGCACATGTGCTAAAGAAGGCGGTGAGCCTTGTACTCACGCCTGCCACTTCCACGAAACGCATGACAACGCCTCCAAAATAAAATCCCAGGTACACTAGTCCCAGGGGAACCTCGGCAATAGACGCGCAACTCCGGGAAATCACGGGCGACGGAGTGACATGGGTGAGAGTGGGAGGCTGTGCAAGAGGAAGGGGTGAGCCTTCTACTCACGCCTGCTACTTCCACGAAAGACATCACCACGCGGCCAAAACGGATTCCCGGGTGCACAAGATAGTCCCAGGGGAGATGGAGAGTAGGCGCGCACCTCCTGCCAAATCACGGGAGCCGTAGTGGCACGCCTGCCAGTGAGAGGCTCTGCACTGTGAAGCACATGTCCTAAAGAAGGCGGGAAGCCTTGTACTCACGCCTGCCACTTCCACGAAACGCATGACAACGCCTCCAAAATGAAATCCCCGGTTTACTAGACCCAGGGGAACCTCGGCAATAGACGCGCAACTCCGGGAAATGACGGGCGACGGAGTGGCATGCGTGAGAGTGGGAGGCTGTGCAAGAGGAAGGGGTGAGCCTTGTACTCACGCCTGCTACTTCCACGAAACACATCACCACGCGGCCAAAACGGATTCGAGGGTGAACAAGATAGTCCCAGGGGAGTTAAGGGGTAGGCGCGTCCCTCCTGCCAAATCACGGGAGCCGTAGTGGCACGCCTGCCAGTGAGAGGCTGTGCACTGTGAGGCACATGTGCTAAAGAAGGCGGTGAGTCTTGTACTCACGCCTGCCACTTCCACGAAACACATCACCACGCGGCTAAAATGGATTCCCGCGTGCACTAGATAGTCCCAGGGGAATTGGGGGGTGGGCGCGCACCTCCTGCAAGTCACGGGAGCTGTGGTTGCACGCCTCCGAGTGAGAGGCTGTGCACTATGAGGCACATGTGCTAAAGTAGGCGGTGAGCCTTGTACTCACGCCTGCCACTTCCACGAAACGCATGACAACGCCTTCAAAATGAAATCCCAGCTACACTAGTCCCAGGGGAACCTCGGCAATAGACGCGCAACTCCGGGAAATCACGGGCGACGGAGTGGCATGCGTGAGAGTGGGAGGCTGTGCAAGAGGAAGGGGTGAGCCTTCTACTCACGCCTGCTACTTCCACGAAAGACATCACCGCGCGGCCAAAACGGATTCCCGGGTGCACAAGATAGTCCCAGGGGAGATGGAGAGTAAGCGCGCACCTCCTGCCAAATCACGGGAGCCGTAGTGGCACGCCTGCCAGTGAGAGGCTGTGCACTGTGAGGCACATGTGCTAAAGAAGGCGGTGAGTCTTGTACTCACGCCTGCCACTTCCATGAAACACATCACCACGCGGCTAAAATGGATTCCCGCGTGCACTAGATAGTCCCAGGGGAATTGGGGGTGGGCGCGCACCTCCTGCAAGTCACGGGAGCCGTGGTGGCACGCCTCCGAGTGAGAGGCTGTGCACTATGAGGCACATGTGCTAAAGAAGGCGGTGAGCCTTGTACTCACGCCTGCCACTTCCACGAAACGCATGACAACGCCTCCAAAATGAAATCCCAGGTACACTAGTCCCAGGGGAACCTCGGCAATAGACGCGCAACTCCGGGAAATCACGGGCGACGGAGTGGCATGGGTGAGAGTGGGAGGCTGTGCAAGAGGAAGGGGTGAGCCTTCTACTCACGCCTGCTACTTCCACGAAAGACATCACCACGCGGCCAAAACGGATTCCCGGGTGCACAAGATAGTCCCAGGGGAGATGGAGAGTAGGCGCGCACCTCCTGCCAAATCACGGGAGCCGTAGTGGCAAGCCTGCCAGTGAGAGGCTGTGCACTGTGAGGCACATGTCCTAAAGAAGGCGGTGAGTCTTGTACTCACGCCTGCCACTTCCACGAAACACATCACCACGCGGCTAAAATGGATTCCCGCGTGCACTAGATAGTCCCAGGGGAGTTGGGGGATAGGCGCGCACCTCCTGCAAGTTACGGGAGCCGTGGTGGCACGCCTCCGAGTGAGAGGCTGTGCACTATGAGGCACATGTGCTAAAGAAGGCGGTGAGCCTTGTACTCACGCCTGCCACTTCCACGAAACGCATGACAACGCCTTCAAAATGAAATCCCAGGTTCACTAGACCCAGGGGAACCTCGGCAAAATTCGCGCAACTCCGGGAAATAACGGGCGACGGAGTGGCATGCGTGAGAGTGGGAGGCTGTGCAAGAGGAAGGGGTGAGCCTTGTACTCACGCCTGCTACTTCCACGAAACACATCACCACGCGGCTAAAACGGATTCCCGGGTGCACAAGATAGTCCCAGGGGAGTTAAGGGGTAGGCGCGCACCTCCTGCCAAATCACGGGAGCCGTAGATGCACAACTGCCAGTGAGAGGCTGTGCACTGTGAGGCACATGTGCTAAAGAAGGCGGTGAGTCTTGTACTCACGCTTGCCACTTCCACGAAACACATCACCACGCGGCTAAAATGGATTCCCGCGTGCACTAGATAGTCCCAGGGGAATTGGGGGGTGGGCGCGCACCTCCTGCAAGTCACGGGAGCCGTGCTGGCACGCCTCCGAGTGAGAGGCTATGCACTATGAGGCACATGTGCTAAAGTAGGCGGTGAGCCTTGTACTCACGCCTGCCACTTCCACGAAACGCATGACAACGCCTCCAAAATGAAATCCCAGGTACACTAGTCCCAGGGGAACCTCGGCAATAGACGCGCAACTCCGGGAAATCACGGGCGACGGAGTGGCATGCGTGAGAGTGGGAGGCTGTGCAAGAGGAAGGGGTGAGCCTTCTACTCACGCCTGCTACTTCCACGAAAGACATCACCACGCGGCCAAAACGGATTCCCGGGTGCACAAGATAGTCCCAGGGGAGATGGAGAGTAGGCGCGCACCTCCTGCCAAATCACGGGAGCCGTAGTGGCACGCCTGCCAGTGAGAGGCTGTGCACTGTGAGGCACATGTGCTAAAGAAGGCGGTGAGTCTTGTACTCACGCCTGCCACTTCCACGAAACACATCACCACGCGGCTAAAATGGATTCCCGCGTGCACTAGATAGTCCCAGGGGAATTGGGGGTAGGCGCGCACCTCCTGCAAGTCACGGGAGCCGTGGTGGCACGCCTCCGAGTGAGAGGCTGTGCACTATGAGGCACATGTGCTAAAGAAGGCGGTGAGCCTTGTACTCACGCCTGCCACTTCCACGAAACGCATGACAACGCCTCCAAAATAAAATCCCAGGTACACTAGTCCCAGGGGAACCTCGGCAATAGACGCGCAACTCCGGGAAATCACGGGCGACGGAGTGACATGGATGAGAGTGGGAGGCTGTGCAAGAGGAAGGGGTGAGCCTTCTACTCACGCCTGCTACTTCCACGAAAGACATCACCACGCGGCCAAAACGGATTCCCGGGTGCACAAGATAGTCCCAGGGGAGATGGAGAGTAGGCGCGCACCTCCTGCCAAATCACGGGAGCCGTAGTGGCACGCCTGCCAGTGAGAGGCTCTGCACTGTGAAGCACATGTCCTAAAGAAGGCGGAAAGCCTTGTACTCACGCCTGCCACTTCCACGAAACGCATGACAACGCCTCCAAAATGAAATCCCCGGTTTACTAGACCCAGGGGAACCTCGGCAATAGACTTGCAACTCCGGGAAATGACGGGCGACGGAGTGGCATGCGTGAGAGTGGGAGGCTGTGCAAGAGGAAGGGGTGAGCCTTGTACTCACGCCTGCTACTTCCACGAAACACATCACCAGGCGGCCAAAACGGATTCCCGGGTGAACAAGATAGTCCCAGGGGAGTTAAGGGGTAGGCGCGCACCTCCTGCCAAATCACGGGAGCCGTAGTGGCACGCCTGCCAGTGAGAGGCTGTGCACTGTGAGGCACATGTGCTAAAGAAGGCGGTGAGTCTTGTACTCACGCCTGCCACTTCCACGAAACACATCACCACGCGGCTAAAATGGATTCCCGCGTGCACTAGATAGTCCCAGGGGAGTTGGGGGGTAGGCGCGCACCTCCTGCAAGTTACGGGAGCCGTGGTTGCACGCCTCCGAGTGAGAGGCTGTGCACTATGAGGCACATGTGCTAAAGTAGGCGGTGAGCCTTGTACTCACGCCTGCCACTTCCACGAAACGCATGACAACGCCTCCAAAATGAAATCCCAGGTACACTAGTCCCAGGGGAACCTCGGCAATAGACGCGCAACTCCGGGAAATCACGGGCGACGGAGTGGCATGCGTGAGAGTGGGAGGCTGTGCAAGAGGAAGGGGTGAGCCTTCTACTCACGCCTGCTACTTCCACGAAAGACATCACCACGCGGCCAAAACGGATTCCCGGGTGGACAAGATAGTCCCAGGGAAGATGGAGAGTAGGCGCGCACCTCCTGCCAAATCACGGGAGCCGTAGTGGCACGCCTGCCAGTGAGAGGCTGTGCACTGTGAGGCACATGTGCTAAAGAAGGCGGTGAGTCTTGTACTCACGCCTGCCACTTCCACGAAACACATCACCACGCGGCTAAAATGGATTCCCGCGTGCACTAGATAGTCCCAGGGGAATTGGGGGTGGGCGCGCACCTCCTGCAAGTCACGGGAGCCGTGGTGGCACGCCTCCGAGTGAGAGGCTGTGCACTATGAGGCACATGTGCTAAAGAAGGCGGTGAGCCTTGTACTCACGCCTGCCACTTCCACGAAACGCATGACAACGCCTCCAAAATGAAATCCCAGGTACACTAGTCCCAGGGGAACCTCGGCAATAGACGCGCAACTCCGGGAAATCACGGGCGACGGAGTGGCATGGGTGAGAGTGGGAGGCAGTGCAAGAGGAAGGGGTGAGCCTTCTACTCACGCCTGCTACTTCCACGAAAGACATCACCACGCGGCCAAAACGGATTCCCGGGTGCACAAGATAGTCCCAGGGGAGATGGAGAGTAGGCGCGCACCTCCTGCCAAATCACGGGAGCCGTAGATGCACGCCTGCCAGTGAGAGGCTGTGCACTGTGAGGCACATGTCCTAAAGAAGGCGGTGAGTCTTGTATTCACGCCTGCCACTTCCACGAAACACATCACCACGCGGCTAAAATGGATTCCCGCGTGCGCTAGATAGTCCCAGGGGAGTTGGGGGATAGGCGCGCACCTCCTGCAAGTTACGGGAGCCGTGGTGGCACGCCTCCGAGTGAGAGGCTGTGCACTATGAGGCACATGTGCTAAAGAAGGCGGTGAGCCTTGTACTCACGCCTGCCACTTCCACGAAACGCATGACAACGCCTCCAAAATGAAATCCCAGGTTCACTAGACCCAGGGAAACCTCGGCAAAATTCGCGCAACTCCGGGAAATAACGGGCGACGGAGTGGCATGCGTGAGAGTGGGAGGCTGTGCAAGAGGAAGGGGTGAGCCTTGTACTCACGCCTGCTACTTCCACGAAACACATCACCACGCGGCCAAAACGGATTCCCGGGTGCACAAGATAGTCCCAGGGGAGTTAAGGGGTAGGCGCGCACCTCCTGCCAAATCACGGGAGCCGTAGTGGCACGCCTGCCAGTGAGAGGCTGTGCACTGTGAGGCACATGTGCTAAAGAAGGCGGTGAGTCTTGTACTGACGCCTGCCACTTCCACGAAACACATCACCACGCGGCTAAAATGGATTCCCGCGTGCACTAGATAGTCCCAGGGGAATTGGGGGTGGGCGCGCACCTCCTGCAAGTCACGGGAGCCGTGGTGGCACGCCTCCGAGTGAGAGGCTGTGCACTATGAGGCACATGTGCTAAAGTAGGCGGTGAGCCTTGTACTCACGCCTGCCACTTCCACAAAACGCATGAGAACGCCTTTAAAATATAATCCCAGGTGCACTAGTCCCAGGGGAACCTCGGCAATAGACGCGCAGCTCCGGGAAATCACGGGCGACGGAGTGGCATGCGTGAGAGTGGGAGGCTGTGCAAGAGGAAGGGGTGAGACTTGTACTCACGCCTGCTACTTCCACGAAAGACATCACCACGCGGCCAAAACGGATTCCCGGGTGCACAAGATAGACCCAGGGGAGTTGGAGAGTAGGCGCGCACCTCCTGCCAAATCACGGGAGCCGTAGTGGCACGCCTGCCAGTGAGAGGCTGTGCACTGTGAGGCACATGTGCTAAAGAAGGCGGTGAGTCTTGTACTCACGCCTGCCACTTCCACAAAACACATCACCACGCGGCTAAAATGGATTCCCGCGTGCACTAGATAGTCCCAGGGGAGTTTGGGGATAGGCGCGCACCTCCTGCAAGTTACGGGAGCCGTGGTGGCACGCCTCCGAGTGAGAGGCTGTGCACTATGAGGCACATGTGCTAAAGAAGGCGGTGAGCCTTGTACTCACGCCTGCCACTTCCACGAAACGCATGACAACGCCTCCAAAATATAATCCCAGGTGCACTAGTCCCAGGGGAACCTCGGCAATAGACGCGCAACTCCGGGAAATGACGGGCGACGGAGTGGCATGCGTGAGAGTGGGAGGCTGTGCAAGAGGAAGGGGTGAGCCTTCTACTCACGCCTGCTACTTCCACGAAACACATCACCACGCGGCCAAAACGGATTCCCGGGTGCACAAGATAGTCCCAGGGGAGTTAAGGGGTAAGCGCGCACCTCCTGCCAAATCACGGGAGCCGTAGTGGCACGCCTGCCAGTGAGAGGCTGTGCACTGTGAGGCACATGTGCTAAAGAAGGCGGTGAGTCTTGTACTCACGCCTGCCACTTCCACGAAACACATCACCACGCGGCTAAAATGGATTCCCGCGTGCACTAGATAGTCCCAGGGGAATTGGGGGTGGGCGCGCACCTCCTGCAAGTCACGGGAGCCGTGGTGGCACGCCTCCGAGTGAGAGGCTGTGCACTATGAGGCACATGTGCTAAAGAAGGCGGTGAGCCTTGTACTCACGCCTGCCACTTCCACGAAACGCATGACAACGCCTCCAAAATAAAATCCCAGGTACACTAGTCCCAGGGGAACCTCGGCAATAGACGCGCAACTCCGGGAAATCACGGGCGACGGAGTGACATGGGTGAGAGTGGGAGGCTGTGCAAGAGGAAGGGGTGAGCCTTCTACTCACGCCTGCTACTTCCACGAAAGACATCACCACGCGGCCAAAACGCATTCCCGGGTGCACAAGATAGTCCCAGGGGAGATGGAGAGTAGGCGCGCACCTCCTGCCAAATCACGGGAGCCGTAGTGGCACGCCTGCCAGTGAGAGGCTCTGCACTGTGAAGCACATGTCCTAAAGAAGGCGGGAAGCCTTGTACTCACGCCTGCCACTTCCACGAAACGCATGACAACGCCTCCAAAATGAAATCCCCAGTTTACTAGACCCAGGGGAACCTCGGCAATAGACGCGCAACTCCGGGAAATGACGGGCGACGGAGTGGCATGCGTGAGAGTGGGAGGCTGTGCAAGAGGAAGGGGTGAGCCTTGTACTCACGCCTGCTACTTCCACGAAACACATCACCACGCGGCCAAAACGGATTCCCGGGTGCACAAGATAGTCCCAGGGGAGTTAAGGGGTAGGCGCGCACCTCCTGCCAAATCACGGGAGCCGTAGATGCACAACTGCCAGTGAGAGGCTGTGCACTGAGAGGCACATGTGCTAAAGAAGGCGGTGAGTCTTGTACTCACGCCTGCCACTTCCACGAAACACATCACCACGCGGCTAAAATGGATTCCCGCGTGCACTAGATAGTCCCAGGGGAATTGGGGGGTGGGCGCGCACCTCCTGCAAGTCACGGGAGCCGTGGTTGCACGCCTCCGAGTGAGAGGCTATGCACTATGAGGCACATGTGCTAAAGTAGGCGGTGAGCCTTGTACTCACGCCTGCCACTTCCACAAAACGCATGACAACGCCTCCAAAATGAAATCCCAGGTACACTAGTCCCAGGAGAACCTCGGCAATAGACGCGCAACTCCGGGAAATCACGGGCGACGGAGTGGCATGCGTGAGAGTGGGAGGCTGTGCAAGAGGAAGGGGTGAGCCTTGTACTCACGCCTGCTACTTCCACGAAACACATCACCACGCGGCCAAAACGGATTCCCGGGTGCACAAGATAGTCCCAGGGGAGATGGAGAGTAGGCGCGCACCTCCTGCCAAATCACGGGAGCCGTAGTGGCACGCCTGCCAGTGAGAGGCTGTGCACTGTGAGGCACATGTGCTAAAGAAGGCGGTGAGTCTTGTACTCACGCCTGCCACTTCCACGAAACACATCACCACGCGGCTAAAATGGATTCCCGCGTGCACTAGATAGTCCCAGGGGAATTGGGGGTGGGCGCACACCTCCTGCAAGTCACGGGAGCCGTGGTGGCACGCCTCCGAGTGAGAGGCTGTGCACTATGAGGCACATGTGCTAAAGAAGGCGGTGAGCCTTGTACCCACGCCTGCCACTTCCACGAAACGCATGACAACGCCTCCAAAATAAAATCCCAGGTACACTAGTCCCAGGAGAACCTCGGCAATAGACGCGCAACTCCGGGAAATCACGGGCGACGGAGTGGCATGCGTGAGAGTGGGAGGCTGTGCAAGAGGAAGGGGTGAGCCTTGTACTCACGCCTGCTACTTCCACGAAACACATCACCACGCGGCCAAAACGGATTCCCGGGTGCACAAGATAGTCCCAGGGGAGTTAAGGGGTAGGCGCGCACCTCCTGCCAAATCACGGGAGCCGTAGATGCACAACTGCCAGTGAGAGGCTGTGCACTGAGAGGCACATGTGCTAAAGAAGGCGGTGAGTCTTGTACTCACGCCTGCCACTTCCACGAAACACATCACCACGCGGCTAAAATGGATTCCCGCGTGCACTAGATAGTCCCAGGGGAATTGGGGGGTGAGCGCGCACCTCCTGCAAGTCACGGGAGCCGTGGTTGCACGCCTCCGAGTGAGAGGCTATGCACTATGAGGCACATGTGCTAAAGTAGGCGGTGAGCCTTGTACTCACGCCTGCCACTTCCACGAAACGCATGACAACGCCTCCAAAATGAAATCCCAGGTACACTAGTCCATGGAGAACCTCGGCAATAGACGCGCAACTCCGGGAAATCACGGGCGACGGAGTGGCATGCGTGAGAGTGGGAGGCTGTGCAAGAGGAAGGGGTGAGCCTTGTACTCACGCCTGCTACTTCCACGAAAGACATCACCACGCGGCCAAAACGGATTCCCGGGTGCACAAGATAGTCCCAGGGGAGATGGAGAGTAGGCGCGCACCTCCTGCCAAATCACGGGAGCCGTAGTGGCACGCCTGCCAGTGAGAGGCTGTGCACTGTGAGGCACATGTGCTAAAGAAGGCGGTGAGTCTTGTACTCACGCCTGCCACTTCCACGAAACACATCACCACGCGGCTAAAATGGATTCCCGCGTGCACTAGATAGTCCCAGGGGAATTGGGGGTGGGCGCGCACCTCCTGCAAGTCACGGGAGCCGTGGTGGCACGCCTCCGAGTGAGAGGCTGTGCACTATGAGGCACATGTGCTAAAGAAGGCGGTGAGCCTTGTACCCACGCCTGCCACTTCCACGAAACGCATGACAACGCCTCCAAAATAAAATCCCAGGTACACTAGTCCCAGGGGAACCTCGGCAATAGACGCGCAACTCCGGGAAATCACGGGCGACGGAGTGACATGGGTGAGAGTGGGAGGCTGTGCAAGAGGAAGGGGTGAGCCTTCTACTCACGCCTGCTACTTCCACGAAAGACATCACCACGCGGCCAAAACGGATTCCCGGGTGCACAAGATAGTCCCAGGGGAGATGGAGAGTAGGCGCGCACCTCCTGCCAAATCACGGGAGCCGTAGTGGCACGCCTGCCAGTGAGAGGCTCTGCACTGTGAAGCACATGTCCTAAAGAAGGCGGGAAGCCTTGTACTCACGCCTGCCACTTCCACGAAACGCATGACAACGCCTCCAAAATGAAATCCCCGGTTTACTAGACCCAGGGGAACCTCGGCAATAGACTTGCAACTCCGGGAGATGACGGGCGACGGAGTGGCATGCGTGAGAGTGGGAGGCTGTGCAAGAGGAAGGGGTGAGCCTTGTACTCACGCCTGCTACTTCCACGAAACACATTACCAGGCGGCCAAAACGGATTCCCGGGTGAACAAGATAGTCCCAGGGGAGTTAAGGGGTAGGCGCGTCCCTCCTGCCAAATCACGGGAGCCGTAGTGGCACGCCTGCCAGTGAGAGGCTGTGCACTGTGAGGCACATGTGCTAAAGAAGGCGGTGAGTCTTGTACTCACGCCTGCCACTTCCACGAAACACATCACCACGCGGCTAAAATGGATTCCCGCGTGCACTAGATAGTCCCAGGGGAGTTGGGGGGTAGGCGCGCACCTCCTGCAAGTTACGGGAGCCGTGGTTGCACGCCTCCGAGTGAGAGGCTGTGCACTATGAGGCATATGTGCTAAAGTAGGCGGTGAGCCTTGTACTCACGCCTGCCACTTCCACGAAACGCATGACAACGCCTCCAAAATAAAATCCCAGGTACACTAGTCCCAGGGGAACCTCGGCAATAGACGCGCAACTCCGGGAAATCACGGGCGACGGAGTGGCATGCGTGAGAGTGGGAGGCTGTGCAAGAGGAGGGGGTGAGCCTTCTACTCACGCCTGCTACTTCCACGAAAGACATCACCACGCGGCCAAAACGGATTCCCGGGTGCACAAGATAGTCCCAGGGGAGATGGAGAGTAGGCGCGCACCTCCTGCCAAATCACGGGAGCCGTAGTGGCACGCCTGCCAGTGAGAGGCTCTGCACTGTGAAGCACATGTCCTAAAGAAGGCGGGAAGCCTTGTACTCACGCCTGCCACTTCCACGAAACGCATGACAACGCCTCCAAAATAAAATCCCCGGTTTACTAGACCCAGGGGAACCTCGGCAATAGTTTTGCAATTCCGGGAAATGACGGGCGACGGAGTGGCATGCGTGAGAGTGGGAGGCTGTGCAAGAGGAAGGGGTGAGCCTTCTACTCACGCCTGCTACTTCCACGAAACACATAACCAGGCGGCCAAAACGGATTCCCGGGTGAACAAGATAGTCCCAGGGGAGTTAAGGGGTAGGCGCGCACCTCCTGCCAAATCACGGGAGCCGTAGTGGCACGCCTGCCAGTGAGAGGCTGTGCACTGTGAGGCACATGTGCTAAAGAAGGCGGTGAGTCTTGTACTCACGCCTGCCACTTCCACGAAACACATCACCACGCGGCTAAAATGGATTCCCGCGTGCACTAGATAGTCCCAGGGGAGTTGGGGGGTAGGCGCGCACCTCCTGCAAGTTACGGGAGCCGTGGTTGCACGCCTCCGAGTGAGAGGCTGTGCACTATGAGGCACATGTGCTAAAGTAGGCGGTGAGCCTTGTACTCACGCCTGCCACTTCCACGAAACGCATGACAACGCCTCCAAAATGAAATCCCAGGTACACTAGTCCCAGGGGAACCTCGGCAATAGACGCGCAACTCCGGGAAATCACGGGCGACGGAGTGGCATGCGTGAGAGTGGGAGGCTGTGCAAGAGGAAGGGGTGAGCCTTGTACTCACGCCTGCTACTTCCACGAAAGACATCACCACGCGGCCAAAACGGATTCCCGGGTGCACAAGATAGTCCCAGGGGAGATGGAGAGTAGGCGCGCACCTCCTGCCAAATCACGGGAGCCGTAGTGGCACGCCTGCCAGTGAGAGGCTGTGCACTGTGACGCACATGTGCTAAAGAAGGCGGTGAGTCTTGTACTCACGCCTGCCACTTCCACGAAACACATCACCACGCGCCTAAAATGGATTCCCGCGTGCACTAGATAGTCCCAGGGGAATTGGGGGTGGGCGCGCACCTCCTGCAAGTCACGGGAGCCGTGGTGGCACGCCTCCGAGTGAGAGGCTGTGCACTATGAGGCACATGTGCTAAAGAAGGCGGTGAGCCTTGTACTCACGCCTGCCACTTCCACGAAACGCATGACAACGCCTCCAAAATGAAATCCCAGGTACACTAGTCCCAGGGGAACCTCGGCAATAGACGCGCAACTCCGGGAAATCACGGGCGACGGAGTGGCATGGGTGAGAGTGGGAGGCTGTGCAAGAGGAAGGGGTGAGCCTTCTACTCACGCCTGCTACTTCCACGAAAGACATCACCACGCGGCCAAAACGAATTCCCGGGTGCACAAGATAGTCCCAGGGGAGATGGAGAGTAGGCGCGCACCTCCTGCCAAATCACGGGAGCCGTAGTGGCACGCCTGCCAGTGAGAGGCTGTGCACTGTGAGGCACATGTCCTAAAGAAGGCGGTGAGTCTTGTACTCACGCCTGCCACTTCCACGAAACACATCACCACGCGGCTAAAATGGATTCCCGCGTGCACTAGATAGTCCCAGGGGAGTTGGGGGATAGGCGCGCACCTCCTGCTAGTTACGGGAGCCGTGGTGGCACGCCTCCGAGTGAGAGGCTGTGCACTATGAGGCACATGTGCTAAAGAAGGCGGTGAGCCTTGTAATCACGCCTGCCACTTCCACGAAACGCATGACAACGCCTCCAAAATGAAATCCCAGGTTCACTAGACCCAGGGGAACCTCGGCAAAATTCGCGCAACTCCAGCAAATAACGGGCGACGGAGTGGCATGCGTGAGAGTGGGAGGCTGTGCAAGAGGAAGGGGTGAGCCTTGTACTCACGCCTGCTACTTCCACGAAACACATCACCACGCGGCCAAAACGGATTCCCGGGTGCACAAGATAGTCCCAGGGGAGTTAAGGGGTAGGCGCGCACCTCCTGCCAAATCACGGGAGCCGTAGTGGCACGCCTGCCAGTGAGAGGCTGTGCACTGTGAGGCACATGTGCTAAAGAAGGCGGTGAGTCTTGTACTCACGCCTGCCACTTCCACGAAACACATCACCACGCGGCTAAAATGGATTCCCGCGTGCACTAGATAGTCCCAGGGGAATTGGGGGTGGGCGCGCACCTCCTGCAAGTCACGGGAGCCGTGGTGGCACGCCTCCGAGTGAGAGGCTGTGCACTATGAGGCACATGTGCTAAAGTAGGCGGTGAGCCTTGTACTCACGCCTGCCACTTCCACGAAACGCATGACAACGCCTTTAAAATATAATCCCAGGTGCACTAGTCCCAGGGGAACCTCGGCAATAGACGCGCAACTCCGGGAAATCACGGGCGACGGAGTGGCATGCGTGAGAGTGGGAGGCTGTGCAAGAGGAAGGGGTGAGCCTTGTACTCACGCCTGCTACTTCCACGAAAGACATCACCACGCGGCCAAAACGGATTCCCGGGTGCACAAGATAGACCCAGGGGAGTTGGAGAGTAGGCGCGCACCTCCTGCCAAATCACGGGAGCCGTAGTGGCACGCCTGCCAGTGAGAGGCTCTGCACTGTGAGGCACATGTGCTAAAGAAGGCGGTGAGTCTTGTAGTCACGCCTGCCACTTCCACAAAACACATCACCACGCGGCTAAAATGGATTCCCGCGTGCACTAGATAGTCCCAGGGGAGTCGGGGGGTAGGCGCGCACCTCCTGCAAGTTACGGGAGCCGTGGTGGCACGCCTCCGAGTGAGAGGCTGTGCACTATGAGGCACATGTGCTAAAGTAGGCGGTGAGCCTTGTACTCACGCCAGCCACTTCCACGAAACGCATGACAACGCCTCCAAAATATAATCCCAGGTGCACTAGTCCCAGGGGAACCTCGCCAATAGACGCGCATTTCCGGGAAATCACGGGCGACGGAGTGGCATGCGTGAGAGTGGGAGACTGTGCAAGAGGAAGGGGTGAGCCTTGTACTCACGCCTGCTACTTCCACGAAAGACATCAGCACGCGGCCAAAACGGATTCCGGGGTGCACAAGATAGTCCCAGGGGAGTTGGAGAGTAGGCGCGCACCTCCTGCCAAAACACGGGAGCCGTAGTGGCACCCCTGCCAGTGAGAGGCTGTGCACTGTGAGGCACATGTCCTAAAGAAGGCAGTGAGCCTTGTACTCACGCCTGCCACTTCCACGAAACGCATGACAACGCCTCCAAAATAAAATCCCAGGTTCACTAGACCCAGGGGAACCTCGGCAAAATTCGCGCAACTCCGGGAAATAACGGGCGACGGAGTGGCATGCGTGAGAGTGGGAGGCTGTGCAAGAGGAAGGGGTGAGCCTTGTACTCACGCCTGCTACTTCCACGAAACACATCACCACGCGGCCAAACCGGATTCCCGGGTGCACAAGATAGTCCCAGGGGAGTTAAGGGGTAGGCGCTCACCTCCTGCCAAATCACGGGAGCCGTAGTGGCACGCCTGCCAGTGAGAGGCTGTGCACTGTGAGGCAAATGTGCTAAAGAAGGCGGTGAGTCTTGTACTTACGCCTGCCACTTCCACGAAACACATCACCACGCGGCTAAAATGGATTCCCGCGTGAACTAGATAGTCCCAGAGGAATTGGGGGGTGGGCGCGCACCTCCTGCAAGTCACGGGAGCCGTGGTGGCACGCCTCCGAGTGAGAGGCTGTGCACTGTGAGGCACATGTTCTAAAGAAGGCAGTGAGCCTTGTACTCACGCCTGCCACTTCCAAGAAACGCATGACAACGCCTCCAAAATGAAATCCCAGGTTCACTAGACCCAGGGGAACCTCGGCAAAATTCGCGCAACTCCGGGAAATCACGGGCGACGGAGTGGCATGCGTGAGAGTGGGAGGCTGTGCAAGAGGAAGGGGTGAGCCTTGTACTCCCGCCTGCTACTTCCACGAAAGACATCAGCACGCGGCCAAAACGGATTCCGGGGTGCACAAGATAGTCCCAGGGGAGTTGGAGAGTAGGCGCGCACCTCCTGCCAAAACACGGGAGCCGTAGTGGCACCCCTGCCAGTGAGAGGCTGTGCACTGTGAGGCACATGTCCTAAAGAAGGCAGTGAGCCTTGTACTCACGCCTGCCACTTCCACGAAACGCATGACAACGCCTCCAAAATGAAATCCCAGGTTCACTAGACCCAGGAGAACCTCGGCAAAATTCGCGCAACTCCGGGAAATAACGGGCGACGGAGTGGCATGCGTGAGAGTGGGAGGCTGTGCAAGAGGAAGGGGTGAGCCTTGTACTCACGCCTGCTACTTCCACGAAAGACATCACCACGCGGCCAAAACGGATTCCCGGGTGCACAATATAGTCCCAGGGGAGTTGGAGAGTAGGCGCGCACCTCCTGCCAAATCACGGGAGCCGTAGTGGCACGCCTGCCAGTGAGAGGCTGTGCACTATGAGGCACATGTGCTAAAGAAGGCGGTGAGTCTTGTAGTCACGCCTGCCACTTCCACGAAACACATCACCACGCGGCTAAAATGGATTCCCGCGTGCACTAGATAGTCCCAGGGGAGTCGGGGGGTAGGCGCGCACCTCCTGCAAGTTACGGGAGCCGTGGTTGCACGCCTCCGAGTGAGAGGCTGTGCACTATGAGGCACATGTGCTAAAGTAGGCGGTGAGCCTTGTACTCACGCCTGCCACTTCCACGAAACGCATGACAACGCCTTTAAAATATAATCCCAGGTGCACTAGTCCCAGGGGAACCTCGGCAATAGACGCGCAACTCCGGGAAATCACGGGCGACGGAGTGGCATGCGTGAGAGTGGGACGCTGTGCAAGAGGAAGGGGTGAGCCTTGTACTCACGCCTGCTACTTCCACGAAAGACATCAGCACGCGGCCAAAACGGATTCCGGGGTGCAAAAGATAGTCCCAGGGGAGTTGGAGAGTAGGCGCACACCTCCTGCCAAAACACGGGAGCCGTAGTGGCACGCCTGCCAGTGAGAGGCTGTGCACTGTGAGGCACATGTCCTAAAGAAGGCAGTGAGCCTTGTACTCACGCCTGCCACTTCCACGAAACGCATGACAACGCCTCCAAAATGAAATCCCAGGTTCACTAGACCCAGGGGAACCTCGGCAAAATTCGCGCAACTCCGGGAAATAACGGGCGACGGAGTGGCATGCGTGAGAGTGGGAGTCTGTGCAAGAGGAAGGGGTGAGCCTTGTACTCACGCCTGCTACTTCCACGAAACACATCACCACGCGGCCAAAACGGATTCCCGGGTGCACAAGATAGTCCCAGGGGAGTCAAGGGGTAGGCGCTCACCTTCTGCCAAATCACGGGAGCCGTAGTGGCACGCCTGCCAGTGAGAGGCTGTGCACTGTGAGGCAAATATGCTAAAGAAGGCGGTGAGTCTTGTAGTCACGCCTGCCACTTCCACGAAACACATCACCACGCGGCTAAAATGGATTCCCGCGTGCACTAGATAGTCCCAGGGGAGTTGGGGGGTAGGCGCGCACCTCCTGCAAGTTACGGGAGCCGTGGTGGCACGCCTCCGAGTGAGAGGCTGTGCACTATGAGGCACATGTGCTAAAGTAGGCGGTGAGCCTTGTACTCACGCCTGCCACTTCCACGAAACGCATGACAACGCCTCCAAAATATAATCCCAGGTGCACTAGTCCCAGGGGAACCTCGGAAATAGACGCGCAACTCCGGGAAATCAAGGGCGACGGAGTGGCATGCGTGAGAGTGGGAGGCTGTGCAAGAGGAAGGGGTGAGCCTTGTACTCACGCCTGCTACTTCCACGAAAGACATCACCACGCGGCCAAAACGGATTCCGGGGTGCACAAGATAGTCCCAGGGGAGTTGGAGAGTAGGCGCGCGCCTACTGCCAAAACACGGGAGCCGTAGTGGCACCCCTGCCTGTGAGAGGCTGTGCACTGTGAGGCACATGTCCTAAAGAAGGCAGTGAGCCTTGTACTCACGCCTGCCACTTCCACGAAACGCATGACAACGCCTCCAGATTGAAATCCCAGGTTCACTAGACCCAGGGGAACCTCGGCAAAATTCGCGCAACTCCGGGAAATAACGGGCGACGGAGTGGCATGCGTGAGAGTGGGAGGCTGTGCAAGAGGAAAGGGTGAGCCTTGTACTCACGCCTGCTACTTCCACGAAACACATCACCACGCGGCCAAAACGGATTCCCGGGTGCACAAGATAGTCCCAGGGGAGTTAAGGGGTAGGCGCTCACCTCCTGCCAAATAACGGGAGCCGTAGTTGCACGCCTGCCAGTGAGAGGCTGTGCACTGTGAGGCAAATGTGCTAAAGAAGGCGGTGAGTCTTGCACTCACGCCTGCCACTTCCACGAAACACATCACCACGCGGCTAAACTGGATTCCCGCGTGCACTAGATAGTCCCAGAGGAATTGGGGGGTGGGCGCGCACCTCCTGCAAGTCACGGGAGCCGTGGTGGCACGCCTCCGAGTTTGAGGCTGTGCACTATGAGGCACATGTGCTAAAGTAGGCGGTGAGCCTTGTACTCACGCCTGCCACTTCCACGAAACGCATGACAACGCCTCCAAAATGAAATCCCCGGTTCACTAGACCCAGGGGAACCTCGGCAATAGACGCGCAACTCCGGGAAATCACGGGCGACGGAGTGGCATGCGTGAGAGTGGGAGGCTGTGCAAGAGGAAGGGGTGAGCCTTGTACTCACGCCTGCTACTTCCACGAAAGACATCACCACGCGGCCAAAACGGATTCCCGGGTGCACAAGATAGTCCCAGGAAAGTTGGAGAGTAGGCGCGCACCTCCTTCCAAATCACGGGAGCCGTAGTGGCACGCCTGCCAGTAAGAGGCTGTGCACTGTGAGGCACATGTGCTAAAGAAGGCGGTGAGTCTTGTAGTCACGCCTGCCACTTCCACGAAACACATCACCACGCGGCTAAAATGGATTCCCGCGTGCACTAGATAGTCCCAGGGGAGTCGAGGGCTAGGCGCGCACCTCCTGCAAGTTACGGGAGCCGTGGTGGCACGCCTCCGAGTGAGAGGCTGTGCACTATGAGGCACATGTGCTAAAGTAGGCGGTGAGCCTTGTACTCACGCCTGCCACTTCCACGAAACGCATGACAACGCCTCCAAAATATAATCCCAGGTGCACTAGTCCCAGGGGAACCTCGGCAATAGACGCGCAACTCCGGGAAATCACGGGCGACGGAGTGGCATGCGTGAGAGTGGGAGGCTGTGCAAGAGGAAGGGGTGAGCCTTGTACTCACGCCTGCTACTTCCACGAAAGACATCAGCACGCGGCCAAAACGGATTCCGGGGTGCACAAGATAGTCCCAGGGGAGTTGGAGAGTAGGCGCGCACCTCCTGCCAAAACACGGGAGCCGTAGTGGCACCCCTGCCAGTGAGAGGCTGTGCACTGTGAGGCACATGTCCTAAAGAAGGCAGTGGGCCTTGTACTCACGCCTGCCACTTATACGAAACGCATGACAACGCCTCCAAAATGAAATCCCAGGTTCACTAGACCCAGGGGAACCTCGGCAAAATTTGCGCAACTCCGGGAAATAACGGGCGACGGAGTGGCATGCGTGAGAGTGGGAGGCTGTGCAAGAGGAAGGGGTGAGCCTTGTACTCACGCCTGCTACTTCCACGAAACACATCACCACGCGGCCAAAACGGATTCCCGGGTGCACAAGATAGTCCCAGGGGAGTTAAGGGGTAGGCGCTCACCTCCTGCCAAATCACGGGAGCCGTAGTGGCACGCCTGCCAGTGAGAGGCTGTGCACTGTGAGGCAAATGTGCTAAAGAAGGCGGTGAGACTTGTAGTCACGCCTGCCACTTCCACGAAACACATCACCACGCGGCTAAAATGGATTCCCGCGTGCACTAGATAGTCCCAGGGGAGGTGGGGGGTAGGTGCGCACCTCCTGCAAGTTACGGGAGCCGTGGTGGCACGCCTTCGAGTGAGAAGCTGTGCACTATGAGGCACATGTGCTAAAGTAGGCGGTGAGCCTTGTACTCACGCCTGCCACTTCCACGAAACGCATGACAACGCCTCCAAAATGAAATCCCCGGTTCACTAGACTCAGGAGAACCTCGGCAATAGACGCGCAACTCCGGGAAATCACGGGCGACGGAGTGGCATGCGTGAGAGTGGGAGGCTGTGCAAGAGGAAGGGGTGAGCCTTGTACTCACGCCTGCTACTTCCACGAAAGACATCACCACGCGGCCAAAACGGATTCCCGGGTGCACAAGATAGTCCCAGGGGAGTTGGAGAGTAGGCGCGCACCTCCTGCCAAATCACAGGAGCCGTAGTGGCACGCCTGCCAGTGAGAGGCTCTGCACTGTGAGGCACATGTGCTAAAGAAGGCGGTGAGTCTTGTAGTCACGCCTGCCACTTCCACGAAACACATCACCACGCGGCTAAAATGGATTCCCGCGTGCACTAGATAGTCCCAGGGGAGTCGGGGGGTAGGCGCGCACCTCCTGCAAGTTACGGGAGCCGTGGTGGCACGCCTCCGAGTGAGAGGCTGTGCACTATGAGGCACATGTGCTAAAGTAGACGGTGAGCCTTGTACTCACGCCTGCCACTTCCACGAAACGCATGACAACGCCTCCAAAATATAATCCCAGGTGCACTAGCCCCAGGGGAACCTCGGCAATAGACGCGCAACTCCGGAAAATCACGGGCGACGGAGTGGCATGCGTGAGAGTTGGAGGCTGTGCAAGAGGAAAGGGTGAGCCTTGTACTCACGCCTGCTACTTCCACGAAAGACATCACCACGCGGCCAAAACGGATTCCGGGGTGCACAGGATAGTCCCAGGGGAGTTGGAGAGTAGGCGCGCACCTCCTGCCAAAACACGGGAGCCGTAGTGGCACCCCTGCCAGTGAGAGGCTGTGCACTGTGAGGCACATGTCCTAAGGAAGGCAGTTAGCCTTGTACTCACGCCTGCCACTTCCACGAAACGCATGACAACGCCTCCAAAATGAAATCCCAGGTTCACTAGACCCAGGGGAACCTCGGCAAAGTTCACGCAACTCCGGGAAATAACGGGCGACGGAGTGGCATGCGTGAGAGTGGGAGGCTGTGCAAGAGGAAGGGGTGAGCCTTGTACTCACGCCTGCTACTTCCACAAAACACATCACCACGCGGCCAAAACGGATTCCCGGGTGCACAAGATAGTCCCAGGGGAGTTGGAGAGTAGGCGCGCACCTCCTGCCAAATCACGGGAGCCGTAGTGGCACGCCTACCAGTGAGAGGCTCTGCACTGTAAGGCAAATGTGCTAAAGAAGGCGGTGAGTCTTGTAGTCACGCCTGCCACTTCCACGAAACACATCACCACCCGGCTAAAATGGATTCCCGCGTGCACTAGATAGTCCCAGGGGAGTCGGGTGGTAGGCGCGCACCTCCTGCAAGTTACGGGAGCCATGGTGGCACGCCTCCGAGTGAGAGGCTGTGCACTATGAGGCACATGTGCTAAAGTAGGCGGTGAGCCTTGTACTCACGCCTGCCACTTCCACGAAACGCATGACAACGCCTCCAAAATATAATCCCAGGTGCACTAGTCCCAGGGGAACCTCGGTAATAGACGCGCAACTCCGGGAAATCACGGGCGACGGAGTGGCATGCGTGAGAGTGGGAGGCTGTGCAAGAGGAAAGGGTGAGCCTTGTACTCACGCCTGCTACTTCCACGAAAGACATCACCACGCGGCCAAGAGGGATTCCGGGGTGCACAAGATAGTCCCAGGAGAGTTGGCGAGTAGGCGCGCACCTCCTGCCAAAACAAGGGGGCCGTAGTGGCACCCCTGCCAGTGAGAGGCTGTGCACTGTGAGGCACATGTCCTAAGGAAGGCAGTGAGCCTTGTACTCACGCCTGCCACTTCCACGAAACGCATGACAACGCCTCCAAAATGAAATCCCAGGTTCACTAGACGCAGGGGAACCTCGGCAAAATTCGCGCAACTCCGGGAAATAACGGGCGACGGAGTGGCATGCGTGAGAGTGGGAGGCTGTGCAAGAGGAAGGGGTGAGCCTTGTACTCACGCCTGCTACTTCCACGAAACACATCACCACGCGGCCAAAACGGATTCCCGGGTGCACAAGATAGTCCCAGGGGAGGTAAGGGGTAGGCGCTCACCTCCTGCCAAATCACGGGAGCCGTAGTGGCACGCCTGCCAGTGAGAGGCTGTGCACTGTGAGGCAAATGTGCTAAAGAAGGCGGTGAGTCTTGTACTCACGCCTGCCACTTCCACGAAACACATCACCACGCGGCTAAAATGGATTCCCGCGTGCACTAGATAGTCCCAGAGGAATTGGGGGGTGGGCGCGCACCTCCTGCAAGTCACGGGAGCCGTGGTGGCACGCCTCCGAGTGAGACGCTGTGCACTATGAGGCACATGTGCTAAAGTAGGCGGTGAGCCTTGTACTCACGCCTGCCACTTCCACGAAACGCATGACAACGCCTCCAAAATGAAATCCCCGGTTCACTAGACACAGGGGAACCTGGGCAATAGACGCGCAACTCCGGGAAATCACGGGCGACGGAGTGGCATGCGTGAGAGTGGGAGGCTGTGCAAGAGGAAGGGGTGAGCCTTGTACTCACGCCTGCTACTTCCACGAAAGACATCACCACGCGGCCAAAACAGATTCCCGGGTGCACAAGATAGTCCCAGGGGAGTTGGAGAGTAGGCGCGCACCTCCTGCCAAATCACGGGAGCCGTAGTGGCACGCCTGCCAGTGAGAGGCTGTGCACTTTGAGGCACATGTGCTAAAGAAGGCGGTGAGTCTTGTAGTCACCCCTGCCACTTCCACGAAACACATCACCACGCGGCTAAAATGGATTCCCGCGTGCACTAGATAGTCCCAGGGGAGTTGGGGGGTAGGCGCGCACCTCCTGCAAGTTACGGGAGCCGTGGTGGCACGCCTCCAAGTGAGACGCTGTGCACTATGAGGCACATGTACTAAAGTAGGCGGTTAGCCTTGTACTCACGCCTGCCACTTCCACGAAACGCATGACAACGCCTCCAAAATATAATCCCAGGTGCACTAGTCCCAGGGGAACCTCGGCAATAGACGCGCAACTCCGGGAAATCACGGGCGACGGAGTGGCATGCGTGAGAGTGGGAGGCTGTGCAAGAGGAAGGGGTGAGCCTTGTACTCACGCCTGCTACTTCCACGAAACACATCACCACGCGGCCAAAACGGATTCCCGGGTGCACAAGATAGTCCCAGGGGAGTTAAAGGGTAGGCGCTCACCTCCTGCCAAATCACGGGAGCCGTAGTGGCACGCCTGCCAGTGAGAGGCTCTGCACTGTGAGGCACATGTGCTAAAGAAGGCGGTGAGTCTTGTAGTCACGCCTGCCACTTCCACGAAACACATCACCACGCGGCTAAAATGGATTCCCGCGTGCACTAGATAGTCCCAGGGGAGTCGGGGGGTAGGCGCGCACCTCCTGCAAGTTACGGGAGCCGTGGTGGCACGCCTCCGAGTGAGAGGCTGTGCACTATGAGGCACATGTGCTAAAGTAGGCGGTGAGCCTTGTACTCACGCCTGCCACTTCCACGAAACGCATGACAACGCCTCCAAAATATAATCCCAGGTGCACTAGTCCCAGGGGAACCTCGGCAATAGACGCGCAACTCTGAGAAATCACGGGCGACGGAGTGGCATGCGTAAGAGTGGGAGGCTGTGCAAGAGGAAGGGGTGAGCCTTGTACTCACGCCTGCTACTTCCACGAAAGACAACAGCACGCTGCCAAAACGGATTCCGGGGTGCACAAGATAGTCCCAGGGGAGTTGGAGAGTAGGCGCGCACCTCCTGCCAAAACACGGGAGCCGTAGTGGCACCCCTGCCAGTGAGAGGCTGTGCACTGTGAGGCACATGTCCTAAAGAAGGCGGTGAGTCTTGTAGTCACGCCTGCCACTTCCACGAAACACATCACCACGCGGCTAAAATGGATTCCCGCGTGCACTAGATAGTCCCAGGGGAGTTGGGGGGTAGGCGCGCACCTCCTGCAAGTTACGCGAGCCGTGGTTGCACGCCTCCGAGTGAGAGGCTTTGCATTATGAGGCACATGTGCTAAAGTAGGCGGTGAGCCTTGTACTCACGCCTGCCACTTCCACGAAACGCATGACAACGCCTCCAAAATATAATCCCAGGTGCACTAGTCCCAGGGGAACCTCGACAATAGACGCGCAACTCCGGGAAATCACGGTCGACGGAGTGGCATGCGGGAGAGTGGGAGGCTGTGCAAGAGGAAGGGGTGAGCCTTGTACTCACGCCTGCTAGTTCCACGAAAGACATCACCACGCGGCCAAAACGGATTCCGGGGTGCACAAGATAGTCCCAGGGGAGTTGGAGAGTAGGCGCGCACCTCCTGCCAAAACACGGGAGCCGTAGTGGCACCCCTGCCAGTGAGAGGCTGTGCACTGTGAGGCACATGTCCTAAAGAAGGCAGTGAGCCTTGTACTCACGCCTGCCACTTCCACGAAACGCATGACAACGCTACCAAAATGAAATCCCAGGTTTACTAGACCCAAGGGAACCTCGGCAAAATTCGCGCAACTCCGGGAAATAACGGGCGACGGAGTGGCATGCGTGAGAGTGGGAGGCTGTGCAAGAGGAAGGGGTGAGCCTTGTACTCACGCCTGCTACTTCCACGAAACACATCACCACGCGGCCAAAACGGATTCCCGGGTGCACAAGATAGTCCCAGGGGAGTTAAGGGGCAGGCGCTCACCTCTTGCCAAATCACGGGAGCCGTAGTGGCACGCCTGCCAGTGAGAGGCTGTGCACTGTGAGGCAAATGTGCTAAAGAAGGCGGTGAGTCTTGTACTCACGCCTGCCACTTCCACGAAACACATCACCACGCGGCTAAAATGGATTCCCGCGTGCACTAGATAGTCCCAGAGGAATTGGGGGGTGGGCGCGCACCTCCTGCAAGTCACGGGAGCCGTGGTGGCACGCCTCCGAGTGAGAGGCTGTGCACTATGAGGCACATGTGCTAAAGTAGGCGGTGAGCCTTGTACTCTCGCCTGCCACTTCCACGAAACGCATGACAACGCCTCCAAAATGAAATCACCGGTTCACTAGACCCAGGGCAACCTCGGCAATAGACGCGCAACTCCGAGAAATCACGGGCGACGGAGTGGCCTGCGTGAGAGTGGGAGGCTGTGCAACAGGAAGGGGTGAGCCTTGTATTCACGCCTGCTACTTCCACGAAAGACATCACCACGCGGCCAAAACGGATTCCCGGGTGCAAGAGATAGTCCCAGGGGAGTTGGAGAGTAGGCGCGCACCTCCTGCCAAATCACGGGAGCCGTAGTGGCACGCCTGCCAGTGAGAGGCTGTGCACTGTGAGGCACATGTGCTAAAGAAGGCGGTGAGTCTTGTAGTCACGCCTGCCACTTCCACGAAACACATCACCACGCGGCTAAAATGGATTCCCGCGTGCACTAGATAGTCCCAGGAGAGTTGGGGGGTAGGCGCGCACCTCCTGCAACTTACGGGAGTCGTGGTGGCACGCCTCCGAGTGAGAGGCTGTACACTATGAGGCACATGTGCTAAAGTAGGCGGTGAGCCTTCTACTCACGCCTGCCACTTCCACGAAACGCATGACAACGCCTCCAAAATATAATCCCAGGTGCACTAGTCCCAGGGGAACCTCGGCAATAGACGCGCAACTCCGGGAAATCACGGGCGACGGAGTGGCATGCGTGAGAGTGGGAGGCTGTGCAAGAGGAAGGGGTGAGCCTTGTACTCACGCCTGCTACTTCCACGAAAGACATCAGCACGCGGCCAAAACGGATTCCGGGGTGCACAAGATAGTCCCAGGGGAGTTGGAGAGTAGGCGCGCACCTCCTGCCAAAACACGGGAGCCGTAGTGGCACCCCTGCCAGTGAGAGGCTGTGCACTGTGAGGCACATGTCCTAAAGAAGGCAGTGAGCCTTGTACTCACGCCTGCCACTTCCACGAAACGCATGACAACGCCTCCAAAATAAAATCCCAGGTTCACTAGACCCAGGGGAACCTCGGCAAAATTCGCGCAACTCCGGGAAATAACGGGCGACGGAGTGGCATGCGTGAGAGTGGGAGGCTGTGCAAGAGGAAGGCGTGAGCCTTGTACTCACGCCTGCTACTTCCACGAAACACATCACCACGCGGCCAAAACGGATTCCCGGGTGCACAAGATAGTCCCAGGGGAGTTAAGGGGTAGGCGCTCACCTCCTGCCAAATCACGGGAGCCGTAGTGGCACGCCTGCCAGTGAGAGGCTGTGCACTGTGAGGCCAATGTGCTAAAGAAGGCGGTGAGTCTTGTACTCACGCCTGCCACTTCCACGAAACACATCACCACGCGGCTAAAATGGATTCCCGCGTGCACTAGATAGTCCCAGAGGAATTGGGGGGTGGGCGCGCACCTTCTGCAAGTCACGGGAGCCGTGGTGGCACGCCTCCGAGTGAGAGGCTGTGCACTATGAGGCACATGTGCTAAAGTAGGCGGTGAGCCTTGTACTCACGCCTGCCACTTCCACGAAACGCATGACAACGCCTCCAAAATGAAATCCCCGGTTCACTAGACCCAGGGGAACCTCGGCAATAGACGCGCAACTCCGGGATATCACGGGCGACGGAGTGGCATGCGTGAGAGTGGGAGGCTGTGCAAGAGGAAGGGGTGAGCCTTGTACTCACGCCTGCTACTTCCACGAAAGACATCACCACGCGGCCAAAACGGATTCCCGGGTGCACAAGATAGTCCCAGGGGAGTTGGAGAGTAGGCGCGCACCTCCTGCCAAATCACGGGAGCCGTAGTGACACGCCTGCCAGTGAGAGGCTGTGCACTGTGAGGCACATGTGCTAAAGAAGGCGGTGAGTCTTGTAGTCACGCCTGCCACTTCCACGAAACACATCACCACGCGGCTAAAATGGATTCCCGCGTGCACTAGATAGTCCCGGGGGAGTTGGGGGGTAGGCGCGCACCTCCTGCAAGTTACGGGAGCCGTGGTGGCACGCCTCCGAGTGAGAGGCTGTGCACTATGAGGCACATGTGCTAAAGTAGGCGGTGAGCCTTGTACTCACGCCTGCCACTTCCACGAACCGCATGACAACGCCTCCAAAATGAAATCCCCGGTTCACTAGACCCAGGGAAACCTCGGCAATAGACGCGCAACTCCGGGAAATCACGGGCGACGGAGTGGCATGCGTGAGAGTGGGAGGCTGTGCAAGAGGAAGGGGTGAGCCTTGTACTCACGCCTGCTACTTCCACGAAAGACATCACCACGCGGCCAAAACGGATTCCGGGGTGCACAAGATAGTCCCAGGGGAGTTGGAGAGTAGGCGCGCACCTCCTGCCAAAACACGGGAGCCGTAGTGGCACCCCTGCCAGTGAGAGGCTGTGCACTGTGAGGCACATGTCCTAAAGAAGGCAGTGAGCCTTGTACTCACTCCTGCCACTTCCACGAAACGCATGACAACGCCTCCAAAATGAAATCCCAGGTTCACTAGACCCAGGGGAACCTCGGCAAAATTCGCGCAACTACGGGAAATAACGGGCGACGGAGTGGCATGCGTGAGAGTGGGAGGCTGTGCAAGAGGAAGGGGTGAGCCTTGTACTCACGCCTGCTACTTCCACGAAACACATCACCACGCGGCCAAAACGGATTCCCGGGTGCACAAGATAGTCCCAGGGGAGTTAAGGGGTAGGCGCTCACCTCCTGCCAAATCACGGGAGCCGTAGTGGCACGCCTGCCAGTGAGAGGCTGTGCACTGTGAGGCAAATGTGCTAAACAAGGCGGTGAGTCTTGTACTCACGCCTGCCACTTCCACGAAACACATCACCACGCGGCTAAAATGGATTCCCGCGTGCACTAGATAGTCCCAGGGGATTTGGGGGTGGGCGCGCACCTCCTGCAAGTCACGGGAGCCGTGGTGGCACGCCTCCGAGTGAGAGGCTGTGCACTATGAGGCACATGTGCTAAAGTAGGCGGTGAGCCTTGTACTCACGCCTGCCACTTCCACGAACCGCATGACAACGCCTCCAAAATGAAATCCCCGGTTCACTAGACCCAGGGAAACCTCGGCAATAGACGCGCAACTCCGGGAAATCACGGGCGACGGAGTGGCATGCGTGAGAGTGGGAGGCTGTGCAAGAGGAAGGGGTGAGCCTTGTACTCACGCCTGCTACTTCCACGAAAAACATCACCACGCGGCCAAAACGGATTCCCGGGTGCACAAGATAGTCCCAGGGGAGTTGGAGAGTAGGCGCGCACCTCCTGCCAAATCACGGGAGCCGTAGTGGCACGCCTGCCAGTGAGAGGCTGTGCACTGTGAGGCACATGTGCTAAAGAAGGCGGTGAGTCTTGTAGTCACGCCTGCCACTTCCACGAAACACATCACCACGCGGCTAAAATGGATTCCCGCGTGCACTAGATAGTCCCAGGGGAGTTGGGGGGTAGGCGCGCACCTCCTGCAAGTTACGGGAGCCGTGGTGGCACGCCTCCGAGTGAGAGGCTGTGCACTATGAGGCACATGTGCTAAAGTAGGCGGTGAGCCTTGTACTCACAACTGCCACTTCCACGAAACGCATGACAACGCCTCCAAAATATAATCCCAGGCGCACTAGTCCCAGGGGAACCTCGGCAATAGACGCGCAACTCCGGGAAATCATGGGCGACGGAGTGGCATGCGTGAGAGTGGGAGGCTGTGCAAGAGGAAGGGGTGAGCCTTGTACTCACGCCTGCTACTTCCACGAAAGACATCACCACGCGGCCAAAACGGATTCCCGGGTGCACAAGATAGTCCCAGGGGAGTTGGAGAGTAGGCGCGCACCTCCTGCCAAATCACGGGAGCCGTAGTGGCACGCCTGCCAGTGAGAGGCTGTGCACTGTGAGGCACATGTGCTAAAGAAGGCGGTGAGTCCTGTAGTCACGCCTGCCACTTCCACGAAACACATCACCAAGCGGCTAAAATGGATTCTCGCGTGCACTAGATAGTCCCAGGGGAGTTGGGGGGTAGGCGCGCACCTCCTGCAAGTTACGGGAGCCGTGGTGGCACGCCTCCGAGTGAGAGGCTGTGCACTATGAGGCACATGTGCTAAAGTAGGCGGTGAGCCTTGTACTCACGCCTGCCACTTCCACGAAACGCATGACAACGCCTCCAAAATATAATCCCAGGTGCACTAGTCCCAGGGGAACCTCGGCAATAGACGCGCAACTCCGGGAAATCACGGGCGACGGAGTGGCATGCGTGAGAGTGGGAGGCTGTGCAAGAGGAAGGGGTGAGCCTTGTACTCACGCCTGCTACTTCCACGAAAGACATCACCACGCGGCCAAAACGGATTCCGGGGTGCACAAGATAGTCCCACGGGAGTTGGAGAGTAGGCGCGCACCTCCTGCCAAAACACGGGAGCCGTAGTGGCACCCCTGCCAGTGAGAGGCTTTGCACTGTGAGGCACATGTCCTAAAGAAGGCAGTGAGCCTTGTACTCACGCCTGCCACTTCCACGAAACGCATGACAACGCCTCCAAAATGAAATCCCAGGTTCACTAGACCCAGGGGAACCTCGGCAAAATTCGCGCAACTCCGGGAAATAACGGGCGACGGAGTGGCATGCGTGAGAGTGGGAGGCTGTGCAAGAGGAAGGAGTGAGCCTTGTACTCACGCCTGCTACTTCCACGAAACACATCACCACGCGGCCAAAACGGATTCCCGGGTGCACAAGATAGACCCAGGGGAGTTAAGGGGTAGGCGTTCACCTCCTGCCAAATCACGGGAGCCGTAGTGGCACGCCTGCCAGTGAGAGGCTGTGCACTGTGAGGCAAATGTGCTAAAGAAGGCGGTGAGTCTTGTACTCACGCCTGCCACTTCCACGAAACACATCACCACGCGGCTAAAATGGATTCCCGCGTGCACTAGATAGTCCCAGAGGAATTGGGGGGTGGGCGCGCACGTCCTGCAAGTCACGGGAGCCGTGGTGGCACGCCTCCGAGTGAGAGGCTGTGCACTATGAGGCACATGTGCTAAAGTAGCCGGTGAGCCTTGTACTCACGCCTGCCACTTCCACGAACCGCATGACAACGCCTCCAAAATGAAATCCCCGGTTCACTAGACCCAGGGAAACCTCGGCAATAGACGCGCAACTCCGGGAAATCACGGGCGACGGAGTGGCATGCGTGAGAGTGGGAGGCTGTGCAAGAGGAAGGGGTGAGCCTTGTACTCACGCCTGCTACTTCCACGAAAGACATCACCACGCGGCCAAAACGGATTCCGGGGTGCACAAGATAGTCCCAGGGGAGTTGGAGAGTAGGCGCGCACCTCCTGCCAAAACACGGGAGCCGTAGTGGCACCCCTGCCAGTGAGAGGCTGTGCACTGTGAGGCACATGTCCTAAAGAAGGCAGTGAGCCTTGTACTCACTCCTGCCACTTCCACGAAACGCATGACAACGCGTCCAAAATGAAATCCCAGGTTCACTAGACCCAGGGGAACCTCGGCAAAATTCGCGCAACTACGGGAAATAACGGGCGACGGAGTGGCATGCGTGAGAGTGGGAGGCTGTGCAAGAGGAAGGGGTGAGCCTTGTACTCACGCCTGCTACTTCCACGAAACACATCACCACGCGGCCAAAACGGATTCCCGGGTGCACAAGATAGTCCCAGGGGAGTTAAGGGGTAGGCGCTCACCTCCTGCCAAATCACGGGAGCCGTAGTGGCACGCCTGCCAGTGAGAGGCTGTGCACTGTGAGGCAAATGTGCTAAACAAGGCGGTGAGTCTTGTACTCACGCCTGCCACTTCCACGAAACACATCACCACGCGGCTAAAATGGATTCCCGCGTGCACTAGATAGTCCCAGGGGATTTGGGGTGGGCGCGCACCTCCTGCAAGTCACGGGAGCCGTGGTGGCACGCCTCCGAGTGAGAGGCTGTGCACTATGAGGCACATGTGCTAAAGTAGGCGGTGAGCCTTGTACTCACGCCTGCCACTTCCACGAACCGCATGACAACGCCTCCAAAATGAAATCCCCGGTTCACTAGACCCAGGGAAACCTCGGCAATAGACGCGCAACTCCGGGAAATCACGGGCGACGGAGTGGCATGCGTGAGAGTGGGAGGCTGTGCAAGAGGAAGGGGTGAGCCTTGTACTCACGCCTGCTACTTCCACGAAAAACATCACCATGCGGCCAAAACGGATTCCCGGGTGCACAAGATAGTCCCAGGGGAGTTGGAGAGTAGGCGCGCACCTCCTGCCAAATCACGGGAGCCGTAGTGGCACGCCTGCCAGTGAGAGGCTGTGCACTGTGAGGCACATGTGCTAAAGAAGGCGGTGAGTCTTGTACTCACGCCTTCCACTTCCACGAAACACATAACCACGCGGTTAAAATAGATTCCCGCGTGCACTAGGTAGTCTTAGGGGAGTTGGGGGGTAGGCGCGCACCTCCTGCAAGTCACGGGAGCCGTGGTGGCACGCCTTTGAGTGAGAGTCTGTGCACTATGAGTCACATGTGCTAAAAAAGGCGGTGAGCCTTGTACTTACGCCTGCCACTTCCACGAAACCCATGACAACGCCTCCAAAATGAAATCCGAGGTGCACTAGACTCTGGGGAACCTCGGCAAGGGACGCGCAACTCCGGAAAATCACGGGCGACGGAGTGGCAAGCGTGAGAGTGGGAGGCTGTGCAAGAGCAAGGGGTGAGCCTTGTACTCACGCCTGCTACTTCCACGAAACACATCACCACGCGGCCAAAACGGATTTCCGGGTGCACAAGATAGTCCCAGGGGACTTGGAGAGTAGGCGCGCACCTTTTACCAAATCACAGGAGCCGTAGTGGCACGCCTGCCAGTGAGAGGCTGTGCACTGTGAGGCACATGTCCTAAAGAAGGCGGTTAGCCTTGTACTCACGCCTGCCACTTCCACGAAACGCATGACAACGCCTCCAAAATGAAATCCCAGGTGCACTAGACCCAGGGGAACCTCGGCAATAGACGCGCAACTCCGGGAAATCACAGCGACGGAGTGGCATGCGTGAGAGTGGGAGGCTGTGCAAGAGGAAGGGGTGAGCCTTGTACTCACGCCTGCTACTTCCACGTAACACATCACCACGCGGCCAAAACGGATTCCCGGGTGCACTAGATAGTCCCAGGGGAGTTGGAGAGTAGGCGCGCACCTCCTGATAAATCACGGGAGCCTTAGTGGCACGCCTGCCAGTGAAGGGCTGTGCACTGTGAGGCACATGTGCTAAGGAAGGCGGTGAGTCTTGTACTCACGCCTGCCACTTCCACGAAACACATCGCCACGCGGCTAAAATGGATTCCCGCGTGCTCTACACAGTCCCAGGTGAGTTGGGGGATAGGCGCGCACCTTCTGCAAGTCACGGGAGGCGTGGTGAAAGGCCTCCGAGTGAGAGGCTGTGCACTATGAGGCACATGTGCTAAAGAAGGCGGTGAGCCTTGTACTCACGCCTGCCACTTCCACGAAACGCATGACAACGCCTCCAAAATGAAATCCCAGGTGCACTAGACCCAGGGAAACCTCGGCAATAGACGTGCAACTCCGGGAAATCACGGGCGACGGAGTGGCATGCGTGAGAGTGGAAGGCTGTGCAAGAGGAAGGGGTGAGTCTTGTACTCACGCTTGCTACTTCCACGAAACACATCACCAAGCGGCCAAAAGGGATTCCCGGGTGCACTAGATAGTCCCAGGGGAGTTGGAGAGTAAGCGCGCACCTCCTACCAAATCACGGGAGCCGTAGTGGCACGCCTACCAGTGAGAGGCTGTGCACTGTGAGGCACCTGTCCTAAAGAAGGCGGTGAGCCTTGTACTCACGCCTGCCACTTCCACGAGTGCAGGTAAACGCCTCCAAAATGAAATCCCAGGTGCACTACACCCAGGGGAACCTCGCCAATAGACGCGCAACTCCGGGAAATCACGGGCGACGGAGTGGCATGCGTAAAAGTGGGAGGCTTTGCAAGAGGATGGGGTGAGCCTTGTATTTACGCCTGCTACTTCCACGAAACACATCACCACGCGGCCAAAACGGATTCCCGGGTGCTCTAGATAGTCCCAAGGGAGTTGGAGAGTAGGCGCGCACCTCCTGCCAAATCACGGGAGCCGTAGTGGCACGCCTGCCAGTAAGAGGCTGTGCACTGTGAGGCACATGTGCTAAAGAAGGCGGTGAGTCTTGTACTCATGCCTGCCACTTCCACGAAACACATCACCACGCGGCTAAAATGGATTCCCGCGTGCACTAGATAGTCCCAGGGGAGTTGGGGGGTAGGCGCGCACCTCCTGCAAGTCACGGGAGCCGTGCTGGCACGCCTCCGAGTGAGAATCTGTGCACTATGAGGCACATGTGCTAAAGAAGGCGGTGACCCTTGTACTCACGCCTGCCACTTCCACGAAACCCATGACAACGCCTCCAAAATGAAATCCCAGGTGCACTAGACCCAGGGGAACCTCGGCAATAGACGTGCAACTTCCAGAAATCACGGGCGACGGAATCGCATGCGCGAGAGTGGGAAACTGAGCAAGAGGAAGAGGTGAGCCTTGTACTCACGCCTGCTACTTCCACGAAACACATTACCACGCGGCCAAAACGGATTCCCGGGTGCACTAGATAGTCCCAGGGAAGTTGGAGAGTAGGCGCGAACCTCCTACCAAATCACGGGATCCGTAGTGGCACGCCTGCTAGTGAGAGGCTGTCCACTGTGAGGCACATGTGCTAAGGAAGGCGGTGAGTCTTGTACTCACGCCTGCCACTTCCACGAAACACATCGCCCCTCGGCTAAAATGGATTCCCGCATGCTCTAGACAGTCCCAGGGGAGTTGGGGGATAGGAGCGCACCTCCTGCAAGTCACGGGAGGCGTAGTAACACGCCTCCGAGTGAGAGGCTGTGCACTATGAGGCACAAGTGCTAAAGAAGGCGGTGAGCCTTGTACTCACGCCTGCCACTTCCACGAAACGCATGACAACGCCTCCAAAATGAAATCCCAGGTGCACTAGACCCAGGGGAACCTCTGCAATAGACGCGCAACTCCGGGAAACCACGGGCGACGGAGTGGCATGCGTGAGAGTGGGAGGCTGTGCAAGAGGAAGGGGTGGGTCTTGTACTTACGCCTGCTACTTCCACGAAACACATCACCAAGCGGCCAAAACGGATTCCCGGGTGCACTAGATAGTCCCAGGTGAGATGGAGAGTAGGCGCGCACCTCCTGCCAAATCACGGGAGCCGTAGTGGCACGCCTGCCAGTGAGAGGCTGTGCACTCTGAGGCACCTGTCCTAAAGAAGGCAGTGAGCCTTGTACTCACGCCTGCCACTTCCACGAAACGCATGACAACGCCTCCAAAATGAAATCCCAGGTGCACTAGTCCCAGGGAAACCTCGGCAATAGACGCGCAACTCCAAGAAATCACGGGCGACGGAGTGGCATGCGTGAGAGTGGGAGGCTGTGCAAGAGGAAGGGGTGAGCCTTGTACTCACGCCTGCTACTTCCACGAAAGACATCACTACGCGGCCAAAACGGATTCCCGGGTGCACTAGATAGTCCCAAAGGAGTTGGAGAGTAGGCGCTAACCTCCTGCCAAATCACGGGAGCCGTAGTGGCACGCCTGCCAGTGAGAGGCTGTGCACTGTGAGGCACATGTGCTAAAGAAGGCGGTGAGTCTTGTACTCACGCCTGCCACTTCCACGAAACACATCACCACGCGGTTAAAATGGATTCCCGCGTGCACCAGATAGTCCCAGGGGAGTTAAATGGTAAGAGCGCACCTCCTGCAAGTCACGGGAGCCGTGGTGGCACGCCTCCGAGTGAGAGCCTGTGCACTATGAGGCACATGTGCTAAAGAATGCGGTGAGCCTTGTACTCAGGACTGCCACTTCCACGAAACGCATGACAACGCCTCCAAAATGAAATCCCAGGTGCACTAGACCAAGGGGAATCTCGGCAATAGACGCGCAACTCCGGGAAATCACGGGCGACGGAGTGACATGCGTGAGACTGGGAGGCTGTGCAAGAGGAAGGGGTGAGCCTTGTACTCACGCCTGCTACTTCCACGAAACACATCACCACGCGGCCAAAAAGGATTCCCGGGTGCACTAGATAGTCCCAAGGGAGTTGGAGAGTAGGCGCGCACCTCCTGCCAAATCACGTGAGCCGTAGTGGCACGCCTGCCAGTGAGAGGCTGTGCACTGTGAGGCACATGTGCTAAAGAAGGCGGTGAGTCTTGTACTCACGCCTGCCACTTCCACGAAACACATCACCACGCGGCTAAAATGGATTCCCGCGTGCACTAGATAGTCCCAGGGGAGTTGGGGGGTACGCGCGCACCTCCTGCAAGTCACAGGAGCGGTGGTGGCACGCCTCCGAGTGAGAGTCTGTGCACTATGAGGCACATGTGCTAAAGAAGGCGGTGAGCCTTGTACTCACGCCTGGCACTTCCACAAAACCCATGACAACGCCTCCAAAATAAAATCCCAGGTGCTTTAGACCCAGGGGAACCTCGGCAAGGGACGTGCAGCTCCGGAAAATCACGGGCGACGGAGTGGCATCCGTGAGAGTGGGAGACTGTGCAAGAGGAAGGGGTGAGCCTTGTACTCACGCCTGCTACTTCCACGAAACACATCACCACGCGGCCAAAACAGATTTCCGGGTGCACAAGATAGTCCCAGGGGACTTGGAGAGTAAGCGCGCACCTCTTGCCAAATCACGGGAGCCGTAGTGGCACGCCTGCCAGTGAGAGGCTGTGCACTGTGAGGCACATGTCCTAAAGAAGGCGGTGAGCCTTGTACTCACGCCTCCCACTTCCACAAAACCCATGACAACGCCTCCAAAATGAAATCCCAGGTGCACTAGACCCAGGGGAACCTCGGCAATAGACGTGCAACTCCGGGAAATCACGGGCGACGGAGTGGCATGCGCGAGAGTGGGAGGCTGTGCAAGAGGAAGGGGTGAGCCTTGTACTCACGCCTGCTACTTCCACGAAACACATCACCACGCGGCCAAAACGGATTCCCGGGTGCACTATATAGTGCCAGGGGAGTTGGAGAGTAGGCGCGCACCTGCTGCCAAATCACGGGAGCCGTAGTGGCACGCCTGCCAGTGAGAGGCCCTGCACTGTGAGGCACACGTGCTAAAGAAGGCGGTGAGTCTTGTACTCACGCCTGCCACTTCCACGAAACACATTACCACGCGGTTAAAATGGATTCCCACGTGCACTAGATAGTCCCAGGGGAGTTGGGGGGTAGGCGCGCACCACCTGCAAGTCACGGGAGCCGTGGTGGCACGCCTCCGAGTGAGAGGCTGTGCACTATGAGGCACATGTGCTAAAGAAGGCGGTGAGCCTTGTACTCAGGCCTTCCACTTCCACGAAACGCATGACAACGCCTCCAAAATGAAAACGGACGTGCACTAGACCCAGGGGAACCTCGGGAATAGACGCGCAACTCCAGGAAATCACGGGCGACGGAGTGGCATGGGTAAGAGTGGGAGGCTGTGCAAGAGGAAGGGGTGAACCTTGTACTCACTTCTGCTACTTCCACGAAACACATAACCACGCGGCCAAAACGGATTTCCGGGTGCACAAGATAGTCCGAGGAGACTTAGAGAGTAGGCGCGCACCTCTTTCCAAATCACGAAAGCCGTAGTGGCACGCCTGCCAGTGAGAGGCTGTGCACTGTGAGGCACATGTCATAAAGAAGGCGGTGAGCCTTGTACTCACGGCTGCCACTTCCACGAACCGCATGACAACGCCTTAAAAATGAAATCCCAGGTGCACTAGACCAAGGGGAACTTCGGCAATAGACGCGCAACTCCGGGAAATCACGGGCGACGGAGTGGCGTGCGTGAGAGTGGGAGGCTGTGCAAGAGGAAGGGGTGAATCTTGTACTCACGCCTGCTACTTCCACGAAACACATCACGAAGCGGCCAAAACCGATTCCCGGGTGCACTAGATAGTCCCAAGCGAGTTGGAAAGTAGGCGTGCACCTCCTGCCAAATCACGGGAGCCGTAGTGGCACGCCTGCCAGTGAGAGGCTGTGCACTCTGAGGCACCTGTCCTAAAGAAGGCGGTGAGCCTTGTACTCACGCCTGCCACTTCCACGAAACGCATGACAACGCCTCCAAAATGAAATCCCAGGTGCACTAGACCCAGGGGAACCTCGGCAATAGACGCGCATCTCCGGGAAATCACGGGCGACGGAGTGGCATGAGTAAGAGTGGGAGGCTGTGCAAGAGGATGGGGTGAGCCTTGTTTTCACGCCTGCTACTTCCACGAAACACATAACCACGCGGCCAAAACGGATTCCCGGGTGCACTAGATAGTCCCAAAGGAGTTGGAAAGTAGGCACGCACCTCCTGCCAAATCAAAGGAGCCGTAGTGGCACGCCTGCCAGTGAGAGGCTGTGCACTGTAAAACACATGTGCTAAAGAAGGCGGTGAGTCTTGTACTCACGCCTGCCACTTCCACGAAACACATTACCACGCGGTTAAAATGGATTCCCGCGTGCACTAGATAGTCCCAGGGGAGTTGGGGGGTAGGCGCGCACCTCCTGCAAGTCACGGGAGCCGTGGAGGCACGCCTCCGAGTGAGAGGCTGTGCACTATGAGGCACATGTGCTAAAGAAGGCGGCGAGCCTTGTACTCAGGCCTTCCACTTCCACGAAACGCATGACAACGCCTCCAAAATGAAATCCCAGGTGCACTAGACCCAGGGGAACCTCGGGAATAGACGCGCAACTCCGGGAAATTACGGGCGATGGAGTGGCATGTGTGAGAGTGGGAGGCTGTGCAAGAGGAAGGGGTGAGCCTTGTAGTCACGCCTCCTACTTCCACGAAACACATCACCACGCCGCCAAAACGGATTCCCGGGTGCACTAGATAGTCCCAAGGGAGTTGGAGAGTCGACGCGCACCATATGCCAAATCACGGGAGCCGTAGTGGCACGCCTGCCAGTGAGCGGCTGGGCACTGTGAGGCACATGTGCTAAAGAAGGCTGTGAGTCTTGTACTCACGCCTGCCACTTCCACGAAACACATCACCACGCGGCTAAAATGGATTCCCGCGTGCACTAGATAGTCCCAGGGGAGTTGGGGGGTAGGCGCGCACCTCCTGCAAGTCACGGAAGCCGTGCTGGCACGCCTCCGAGTGAGAGGCTGTGCACTATGAGGCACATGTGCTAAAGAAGGCGGTGAGCCTTGTACTCACGCCTGCCACTTCCACGAAACCTATGACAACGCCTCCAAAATGAAATCCTAGGTGCACGAGACCCAGGGGAACCTCGGCAAGGGACGCGCAACTCCGGAAAATAACGGGCGACGGAGTGGCATGCGTGAGAGTGGGAGGCTGTGCAAGAGGAAGGGGTGAGCCTTGTACTCACGCCTGCTACTTCCACAAAACACATCACCACGCGGCCAAAACGGATTTCCGGGTGCACAAGATAGTCCCAGGGGACTTAGAGAGTAGGCGCGAACCTCTTGCCAAATCACGGGAGCCGTAAGAGCACGCCTGCCAGTGAGAGGCTGTGCACTGTGAGGCACATGTCCTAAACAAGGCAATGAGCCTTGTACTCACGGCCGCCACTTCCACGAACCGCATGACAACCCCTCCAAAATGAAATGCCACGTGCACTAGACCCAGTAGAACCTCGGCAATAGACGTGCAACTCCGGGAGATTACGGGCGACGGAGTGGCATGCGTGAGAGTGGGAGGCTGTGCAAGAGGAAGGGGTGAGCCTTGTACTCACGCCTGCTACTTCCACGAAACACATCACCACGCGGCCAAAACGGATTCCCGCCTGCACTAGATAGTCCCAGGGGAGTTGGAGAGTAGGCGCGCACCTCCTGCCAAATCACGGGAGCCGTAGTGGCAAGCCTGCCAGTGAAAGGCTGTGCACTGTGAGGCACATGTGCTAAGGAAGGCGGTGAGTCTTGTACTCACGCCTGCCACTTCCACGAAACACATCGCCACGCGGCTAAAATGGATTCCCGCGTGCTCTAGACAGTCCCAGGGGAGTTGGGGGATAGGCGCGCACCTTCTGCAAGTCCCGGAAGGCATGGTGGCACGCCTCCGAGTGAGAGGCTGTGCACTATGAGGCACATGTGCTAAAGAAGAAGGTGAGCCTTGTACTCACGACTGCCACTTCCACGAAACGCATGACAACGCCTCCAAAATGAAATCCCAGGTGCACTAGACCCAGGGTAACCTCGGCAATAGACGCGCAACTCCGGGAAATCACGGGCGACGGAGTGGCATGCGTAAGACTGGGAGGCTGTGCAAGAGAAAGGGGTGAGCCTTGTACTCACGCCTGCTCCTTCCACGAAACACATTACCACGCGGCCAAACGGATTCCCGGGTGCACTAGATAGTCCCAAGGGAGTTGGAGAGTAGGCGCGCACCTCCTGCCAAATCACGTGAGCCGTAGTTGCACGCCTGCCAGTGAGAGGCTGTGCACTGTGAGGCACATGTCCTAAGGAAGGCGGTGAGTCTTGTACTCACGCCTGCCACTTTCACGAAACACATCGCCACGCGGCTAAAATGGATTCCCGCGTGCTCTAGACAGTCCCAGGGGAGTTTGGGGATAAGCGCGCACCTCCTGCAAGTCACAGGAGGCGTGGTGGCACGCCTCCTAGTGAGAGGCTTTGCACTATGAGGCACATGTGCTAAAGAAGGCGGTGAGCCTTGTACTCACGCCTGCCACTTCCACGAAACGCATGACAACGCCTCCAAAATGAACTCCCAGGTGCACTAGACCCAGGGGAACCTTGGCAATAGACGCGCAACTCCGGAAAATCACGGGCGACGGAGTGGCATGCGTGACAGTGGGAGACTGTGCAAGAGGAAGGAATGGGTCTTGTACTCACGCCTGCTACTTCCACGAAACACATCACCAAGCGGCCAAAACGGATTTCCGGGTGAACTAGATAGTCCCAGGGGAGTTTGAGAGTAGGCGCGCACCTCCTGCTAAATCACGGGAGCCGTAGTCGCACGCCTGCCAGTGAAAGGCTGTGCACTGTGAGGCACATGTCCTAAGGAAGGCGGTGAGTCTTGTACTCACGCCTGCCACTTTCACGAAACACATCGCCACGCGGCTAAAATGGATTCCCGCGTGCTCTAGACAGTCCCAGGTGAGTTTGATGATAGGCGAGCACCTTCTGCAAGTCACGGGAGGCGTGGTGGCAGGCCTCCAAGTGAGAGGCTGTGCACTGTGAGGCGCCTGTCCTAAAGAAGGCGGTGAGCCCTGTCCTCACGCCTGCCACTTCCACGAAACGCATGACAACGCCTCCAAAATGAAATCCCAGGAGCACTAGACCCAGGGGAACCTCGGCAATAGACGCGCAACTCCGGGAAATCACGGGCGACAGAGTGGCATGCGTAAGAGTGGGAGGCTGTGCAAGAGGATGGGGTGAGCGTTGTATTCACGCCTGCTACTTCCACGAAACACATCACCACGCGGCTAAAACGGATTCCCGGGTGCACTAGATAGTCCCAAGGGAGTTGGAAAGTAGGCGCGCACCTCCTGCCAAATCACGGGAGCCGTAGTGGCACGCCTGCCAGTGAGAAGCTCTGCACTGTGAGGCACATGTGCTAAAGAAGGCGGTGAGTCTTGTACTCACGCCTGCCACTTCCACGAAACACATCACCACGCTGTTAAAATGGATTCCCGCGTGCACTAGATAGTCCCACGGAAGTTGGGGGGTAGACGCGCTTGTCCTGCAAGTCACGGGAGCCGTGGTGGCACGCCTCCGAGTGAGAGGCTGTGCACTATGAGGCACATTTGCTAAAGAAGGCGGTGAGCCTTGTACTCAGGCCTTCCACTTCCACGAAACGCATGACAACGCCTCCAAAATGAAAGCCCAGGTGCACGCCTGCTAGTGAGAGGCTGTGCACTGTGAGGCACATGTGCTAAAGAAGGCGGTGAGTCTTGTACTCACGCCTGCCACTTCCACGAAACACATCGCCACGCGGCTAAAATGGATTCCCGCGTGCTCGAGACAGTCCCAGGTGAGTTGGGGGATAGGCGCGCACCTCCTGCAAGTCACGGGAGGCTTGGGGGCACGCCTCCGAGTGAGAGGCTGTGCACTATGAGGCAATAGACGTGCAACTCCAGGAAATCACGGGCGACGGAGTGGCAGGCGTGAGAGTGGGAGGCTGTGCAAGAGGAAGGGGTGGGTCTTGTACTCACGCCTCCTACTTCCACGAAACACATCACCAAGCGGCCAAAACGGATTCCCGGGTGCACTAGATAGTCCCAGGGGAGTTGGATAGTAGGCGCGCACCTCCTGCCAAATCACGGGAGCCGTAGTGGCACGCCTGCCAGTGAGAGGCTGTGCACTGTGAGGCACCTGTCCTAAAGATGGCAGTGAGCCTTGTACTCACGCCTGCCACTTCCACGAAACGCATGACAACGCCTCCAAAATAAAATCCCAGGTGCACTAGACCCAGGGGAACCTCGGCAATAGACGCGCAACTCCGGGAAATCACGGGCGACGGAGTGGCATGCGTAAGACTGGAAGGCTGTGAAAAAAGAAGGGGTGAGCCTTGTACTCACGCCTGCTACTTCCACGAAACACATCACCACGCGGCCAAAACGGATTCCCGGGTGCACTAGATAGTCCCAGGGGAGTTGGAGGGTAGGCGCGCACCTCCTACCAAATCACGGGAGCCGTAGTGGCACGCCTGCCAGTGAAAGGCTGTGCACTGTCAGGCACATGTGCTAAGGAAGGCGGTGAGTCTTGTACTCACGCCTGCCACTTCCACGAAACACATCGCCACGCGGCTAAAATGGATTCCCGCGTGCTCTAGACAGTCCCAGGTGAGTTGGGGGATAGGCGCGCACCTTCTGCAAGTCACGGGAGGCGTGGTGGCACGCCTTCGAGTGAGAGGCTGTGCACTATGAGGCACATGTGCTAAAGAAGGCGGTGAGCCTTGTAGTCACGCCTGCCACTTCCACGAAACGCATGACAACGCCTCCAAAATGAAATCCCAGGTGCACTAGACCCAGGGCAACCTCGGCAATAGACGCGCAACTCCGGGAAATCACGGGCGTTGGAGTGGCATGCGTGAGAGGGGGAGGCTGTGCAAGAGGAAGGGGTGAGCCTTGTACTCACGCCTGCTACTTCCACGAAACACATCACCACGCGGCCAAAACGGATTCCCGGGTGCACTAGATTGTCCCAAGGGAGTTGGAGAGTAGGCGCGCACCTCCTGCCAAACCACGTGAGCCGTAGTGGCACGCCTGCCAGTGAGAGGCTGTGCACTATCAGGCACATGTGCTAAAGAAGGCGGCGCGTCTTGTACTCACGCCTGCCACTTCCATGAAACACATCACCACGCGGCTAAAATGGATTCCCGCGTGCACTAGGTAGTCCCAGGGGAGATGGGGGGTAGGCGCGCACCTCCTGCAAGTCACGGGAGCCGTGGTGGCACGCCTCCGAGTGAGAGTCTGTGCACTATGAGGCACATGTGCTAAAGAAGGCGGTGAGCCTTGTACTCACGCCTGCCACTTCCAAGAAACCCATGACAACGCCTCCAAAATGAAATACGAGGTGCACTAGACCCAGGGGAACCTCGGCAAGGGACGCACAACTCCGGAAAATCGCGGGCGACGGAGTGCCATGCGTGAGAGTGGGAGGCTGTGCAAGAGGAAGGGGTGAGCCTTGTACTCACGCCTGCTACTTCCACGAAACACATCACCACGCGGCCAAAACGGATTTCCGGGTGCACAAGATAGTCCCAGGGGACTTGGAGAGTAGGCGCGCACCTCTTGCCAAATCACGGGAGCCGTAGTGGCACGCCTGCCAGTGAGAGGCTGTGCACTGTGAGGCACATGTCCTCTAAGAAGGCGGTTAGCCTTGTATTCACGCCTGCCACTTCCACGAAACGCATGACAACGCCTCCAAAATGAAATCCCAGGTGCACTAGACCCAGGGAAACCTCGGCAATAGACGCGCAACTCCGCGAAATCACGGGCGACGGAGTGGCATGCGGGAGAGTGGGAGGCTTTGCAAGAGGAAGGGGTGAGCCTTGTACTCACGCCTGCTACTTCCACGAAACACATCACCACGCAGCCAAAACGGATTCCCGGGTGCACTAGATAGTCCCAAGGGAGTTGGAGAGTAGGCGCGCACCTCCTGCCAAATCACGGGAGCCGTAGTGGCACGCCTGCCAGTGAGAGGCTGTGCACTGTGAGGCACATGTGCTAAAGAAAGCGGTGAGTCTTGTACTCAAGCCTGCCACTTCCACGAAACACATCAGTACCCGGCTAAAAGGGATTCGCGCGTGCACTAGATAGTCCCAGGGGAGTTGGGGGGTAGGCGCGCACCTCCTGCAAGTCACGGGAGCCGTGCTCGCACGCCTCCGAGTGAGAGTCTGTGCACTATGAGGCACATGTGCTAAAGAAGGCGGTGAGCCTTGTACTCACGCCTGCCACTTCCACGAAACCCATGACAACGCCTCCAAAATGAAATCCCAGGTGCACTAGACCCAGGGGAACCTCGGCAATAGACGTGCTACTCCAGGAAATCACGGGCGACGGAGTAACATGCGCGAGAGTGGGAGGCTGTGCAAGAGGAAGGAGTGAGCCTTGTACTCGCGCCTGCTACTTCCACGAAACACATCACCACGCGGCCAAAACGGATTCCCGGGTGCACTAGATAGTCCCAGGGGAGTTGGAGAGTAGGCGCGCACCTCCTGCCAAATCACGGGAGCCGTAGTGGGACGCCTGCTAGTGAGAGGCTTTGCACTGTGAGGCACATGTGCTAAAGAAGGCGGTGAGTCTTGTGTTCACGCCTGCCACTTCCACGAAACACATCGCCACGCGGCTAAAATGGATTCCCGCGTGCTCTAGACAGTCCCAGGGGAGTTGGGGGATAGCCGCGCACCTCCTGCAAGTCACGGGAGGCGTGGTGGCACGCCTCCGAGGGAGAGGGAGTGCACTATGAGGCACATGTGCTAAAGAAGGCGGTGAGCCTTGTAGTCACGCTTGCCACTTCCACGAAACGCATGACAACGCCTCCAAAATGAAATCCCAGGTGCACTAGACCCAGGGGAACCTCGGCAATAGACGTGCAACTCCGGGAAATCACGGGCGACGGAGTGGCTTGCGTGAGAGTGGGAGGCTGTGCAAGAGGAAAAGGTGAGTCTTGTACTCACGCCTGCTACTTCCACGAAACACATCACCAAGCGGCCAAAACGGATTCCCGGGTGCACTAGATAGTCCCAGGGGAGTTGGAGAGTAGGCGCGCACCTCCTGCCAAATTACGTGAGCCGTAGTGGCACGCCTGCCAGTGAGAGGCTGTGCACTTTGAGGCACATGTGCTAAAGAAGGCGGTGAGTCTTGTACTCACGCCTGCCACTTCCACAAAACACATCACCACGCGGCTAAAATGGATTCCCGCGTGCACTAGGTAGTCCCAGGGGAGTTGGGGGGTAGGCGCGCACCTCCTGCAAGTCACGCGAGCTGTGGTGGCACGCCTCCGAGTGAGAGTCTGTGCACTATGAGGCACATGTGCTAAAGAAGGCGGTGATCCTTGTACTCACGCCTGCCACTTCCATCAAACCCATGACAACGCCTCCAAAATGAAATCAGAGGTGCACTAGACCCAGGGGAACCTCGGCAAGGGACGTGCAGCTCCGGAAAATCTCGGGCGACGGAGTGGCATGCGTGAGAGTGGGAGGTTGTGCAAGAGGAAGGGGTGAGCCTTGTACTCACGCCTGCTACTTCCACGAAACACATCACCACGCGGCCAAAACGGATTTCCGGGTATACAAGATAGTCCCAGGGGACTTGGAGAGTAGGCGCGCACCTCTTGCCAAATCACGGGAGCCGTAGTTGCACGCCTGCCAGTGAGAGGCTGTGCACTGTAAGGCACATGTCCTAAAGAAGGCGGTGAGCCTTTTACTCACGCCTGCCACTTCCACGAAACGCATGACAACGCCTCCAAAATGAAATCCAAGGTGCACTAGACCCAGGGGAACCTCGGCAATAGACGCGCAATTCCGGGAAATCGCGGGCGACGGAGTGGCATGCCACGATGGTCGGTTGCTAGGGAATTTTTCTCCAGGACGCTACTTTGATCACGTGATCATGCGTCATTTCGGCGATGGCTTCTCCAGACTTAATAAGATGTAAATTATGTACATAAATCGCTGCGTGTAGAGTGCGCTCATTTCATGCCCATTGCCTTTGATAACACGTATGCATACATTATAATACTTTAATTTTCCGAAAACTGCAAGGGAGGTGTGTTCCGGCTTTTTGTACTCGAAATATAGGCTGGTATATCCCACTCACTAAAAAGCTAAAAAAACCTTTAGGGGTGGTTTTACAGAGCACATACAGTCATGAATCTGTATTATAACTACCTCTGAAGTATTGTCATGACAAAAATAAAGATTTGAGTTTAAAACTTTATGTATATTCTCTCTATTCGGTTCACACGAACACGAAAAAGCCTGTGGGACCCCTGTCTGAGAGAGATTTTGCTTATTATTATGCAATATATCCCACAAACCCTTGGCATCGTAAACTCAGAATGTAAATTGACGTAATGGCGTCGAAATGTGGCGAAGAAGAAGAGGAAAGCAGGTATGTAGAACGAGTTTAAACCCCCATTTTGAAAAACAGTTTTCACCGTCCGCCATTTTGAAATTCGCGACATAATCCTTTTTATACCAAAACTGTTTCTGTTTGTTCTAGAGTCGATAAACTGTGCTCGAAGAGCAGAAAGTGCAGTAAAAGCAATTATCACTCTGGCAGGTGCGATTCGAAGAGAGCGGTTGTGAACCCATTTTGGAACCGTTCTCCGATACAGGTGGGAAATGCGATCAAGAGAGAAGCTAGAGATGCTGCTGAAGCTATCACAAATGATTGTGATCGGAAGAAAATTCGTGTAGAGGAAAGGGAGGCTAGTGTTCATGCTAGAGAATCAGAACTAATAGAGAAGGAGAGAAAGATACATGAAGTAGAAGAGCGAGCTAATGCAACAAGACTTGAATCAGGTTGAATTTGACTTCGTGTTCTAAATTTAGATACATCAGTGCATACATCCTTAAACATCTGTTTGTGCCTCCACTCAATAAACATGTATATCAGCATCCCTTTCTATTGTCGATCCACATGTATTCTTATAGCAGACATTTCCGCTTGGTGGCTTAAAATATTGTGTCATATAAGTTAAGTAAGCTCATTATCATATGCGACAAACATAAGCTTACATAGTTTTATTTTCTATGTTTTAGAGGAAGTAGAAAGGCGGAAGGAGGCGATTGAGGAGGAGCTTAGAGAGCTGGAGGGGAGGTTAGACAGTATTGTGAAAGAGTATGAGAAAGTTAAGACACTTTTGGAACAAAGGCATCATGCCAAGGCACGTAGAAAGAGTAGTGCAACTACATTTGAAATGGTTAACAACCCTAAATCAAGCACACGATATAGACGGCGACAGGAAACTAGGAATATCCTAGAATTTATTCATGGTGGGGAGCAGGGTGCAATTTATGGTGCTTGGGATTTTATTGCATCATGTGCAAAAAAAGAGATCATGGAAAAATTAATAACTTGTTATAAAAGGGGTCGGTTTTTACAGGGTGTGTTTGGGAAGGCAATGAAAGAGTATGGAACCAGTGAAGAAGCCTTAAAGCAGGCTGTTTCTATAAAGTATCAAGCATTTTTGTCTAGGAGAAAGTTTCAACTAATCTGTAAAACCCAAAGTTCTGTGTTTAATGCTGAAGAAGATGTTTGGTTACCCAGGAATGTTAAGTGTGCAGGTGTGAATGTTACTATTCCTCGTATAGCATCAGATGAGAAAATAGACAAGTTTGTAAAGAGTTTAGATATAGGGCATGTATGTGCAATTCCCAATTACTCTGGTGTATCTAGAACTGTCACTGGTTTAGTTTTCATGATACTTGATTTGCATTTGCGTTTACCTTATTTGAGGAACCAGCTCATCTGGTTTAATGAAAATACCAATCATTTTATTGTACAGTTTTCTGATGATGGTGCCCCAGAAACTAGTGATCTGAGTATGTCTATTGGGTCATTAACTGTTTGGAATTTTGGGGATCATGTTAGGAGTAGGGATTTTCAATATCTTTTGCATTGCCTAAGTGTAAATGAAAAAGACAGGGTAATGGAAGACCTTTGGAAACAACACACAGAGGAAATGTTAATGCTAGAGGGTAATGTGTTAACTATTTGTGGTGAGCAGTGTACCTTAGAGTTTCAACCTAGTGCTGATCAGTCTTGGCAAAGTTGGGCTAATGGCGAGTTAAATCAGGCTGCTACTTACCCTTCCCCTTATGCATTTGTTCACAAAGGTAGTTTGGGTACTATGGGGGCATGTATAGGACATTCATTCTCAGATACCTGGAAACCACCCTCCATGGAGAAGAGGAAAGCAGATCTTTTAAAACTAAACCAGTATCGAGATTCACTAAGCAAGTCTCTTAGTCAAGCCAAGAAGCATGAAAAAGAATTATCTTTCATGGCAGAGAATGGAATTAGACAAGTTGTTTATCCCAGGATTGGTGAGTTTGCAGATCGTCAAAGACCAGAGCCAGTGCATAGTGAGATTAATGCTTGGCAGCATCTGCTAAATGTTATCTACCGTGAAGCTTTACAAAGAGATTTGATTGAGGACTTTTTAGAGGTTCTGAGTTCACCTTTACACGTTCAGGATAGTCCTCGGGAGAGAAAAACAGCTTCATCTATATTGTCAAGTTACCCCGAGGGTGCTGGAGATAGAGTTAGGCAGTCAGAACTAGTTAGAGAGCAACATAAGGTATTTCAGCAAGCAATAGGTAGTACTGCAGCAAGTGGCAGTGTCAGAGGTAATTCAGATAGGAAAGGCTGTCAGTTAGCATTTCTTTCAAGAAAGATTAGGGAACACTACAATGACAAAGACAAAAGGAGCAACAATATCGCTACAAGGTTGATAGGTGAACAAGCTGTTTCATTAGCCAGGTATTCATTTAGATTAATTGATGCCCTCCGCACGAATGATGAGTCTGGTCCTCAGAGGGTTAAGCGCCTGGCCCTTGGTAAAGCAGCTCAGTATCTCCGAGACTCTGGGATGCTCTTCAGCAAGGTTGAGGCAAATTCAGTTGGAATGAATCAACTAAAGCACTCTTGCACCATGTACTTCAACCTTATCTCTCTCTTCTTCCCAGATGCTGTTAACTTAACAGTTTGGACAATTGGCTATGCCATACCCTACCATACAGAATTGCTCTACAGACAGTACAAGGTTGGTTATGGTATTATTTCTTTGCAGGCAAAGGAATCAAAGCATTCAGGTGTGAAGCAGGACCTAAATTTAACCAATAGGTCTCGCTCAACAAGCAATGTAGGTAAGTGGTGGCAGCTAATGCGCACTAATTATGTCAGGGCATTTTATTTGCCTGAACATCAGCCTGTGCCGTCTACCTACATATCCCACTTTGAGTCTCGACTTCCACCTCACTGCAAGGATACCCTTAACTTCTGTGAGTGTGGACGATCACGAGATGAAGCTTCCCTTTGTTCATTTTGTGAGGAGTCTAAAGATATTGTAAGGTGTGCCCAAGAAATGAAGTTAGATGAAAACCTTATAGCTATCTTTAAGCCAATCAGGTGTGAAACATGTGAAATGAGATTCCCAGATGTGGTCCTCCTTGAGTCTCATCAAAAGGTTGCACACTCGTCAAGAGAACAACTGGCTAGGCCATCTAGTAAGATTAACCCTCAAATGATGAATGTCAAGGAACTGAAAGAAGAACTACGTGTAAGAGGAGCATCGTTAACTGGGGATAAAGCTCATCTTATTAGAAGATTGGAAGGGCTTCTTGCAGCAGAAGTTAGTTAGACATTCATCATTCCATAAATGTCCCTTTTTAGAACAAAAAAAAAAAATGAGGGGACTTCAAGGAGAAAATCACAAAGCCTAGTTCTAAATCATTCATATTATTGTTTTCATTATTATAATGAATATTATGTCATTGATCCAAATTTTATAAAAATAGTGTATGTATATATGTGACAACTCTAACATAGGAGCTTAAATAAAGTGAATTGATGAGTTCCGGGAAAAAATTAAAGCTGGATCTGTCCATCTCAACACAACTGCTGTAATTAAGTATCAAATTTGGAAAAAATATGTTTCATAAGATCATGATTTTGCAGCTCTAGTCTTAATATGATATTCATGTATGTACTTTCTTGAAAGTGTCAATAGTGACATGAGTCACAGGGCCCCAAATGTTACCTTTGTGAACAAAAAAAGTAATATTATTGATTTAAGGCACTTAACAAAGAAGTCATTTCCTGGTGTTGCTGATAATAAGTGCATTAAGAAATAATCCCATACAAAATATTGAAAAGATACTGAACATTACCCACCCTTACAACACAATACAAAACCAACAGCGTTTTCTAAAGCATCAAGAACAGCCTGATTTTGCTCTCCTGACAGTGCTACTTCATGCCACTCTAGTTATTTAAACCCTCTAAGTCTCAATATCCACATGCAAATTCTCCTCACTGATATCCATACATTTCCTTAGTTGTAACTGAGTGAAATTGGTGAAATATCAAAGCATTTTCCCTAAGGGGATTTTTTTAATTCCCTTAACCTTTTCTCTTGCTAATGTACTGGCAATTTTGATAAAATACTGACAATTTTATAGTATCTATCACCATCATTAGGTTTTTTTTTTCTTTCTTTTTATTAAGAAATTTGAATAGATATTTGAACTTACAAGCCTAATAAATTAGTGACATAAACCAGTGATCAATACATGTTGTGGTTCAATTTTGTCCTTGCTTTCAATTTTATCTTCCTTTCGTCCAAAACTCGTTACCATACATTACCATACCACAAGACTAAGTAAAATTAAGATTGAACCAAAGAACCAAAACAATATTATTACTTCACAACGTAATACAAGCGAAATAAACAAGATTTAATTTGCTGAAAAAAAATGCAGACCTATTCAATGTTCATAAGTTTTTGTATTTGATTATCAATAGCAAAATCCTCCTCGTTGTACCTTTGAATAAAAGCAGAAAGGGTCAAACGATTTGTTGTGATATTGTAGCGTAGTGTAATGGGAGTATTCTTTGTAACAACTACAGAAGATCGCCCTGCATAGTGATATTTCCCGTCTGTCTGCTTTTTGAATTTCCTCTTGTGTAAATAGTTTTGCCCAGAGAATCGAGAAGGACAAAATATTTTTCTGGCGGAGGCCTGCTTTTTAATCAAAATTTCCACTTTCTTCCCTTTCCCTGATAAATCAACTTCACAGCCATATCCTCGAGCAAGAGTCATGATGTGTCTGAATACCATCCAAGGGATAAAAAGAGTTGTTGGATTGGTGAGCCCAGTTGCCTTTGAGTGAGTTTGCTTGTGCTTCAAGCTTTCCCCTAATTCCCGCAAATATGAATCGACGAGAGGTCCAGAAAGTTCGAGTTTATTTCCACACACCTCCTCGTGAAGAGAATCCATCTCCCCCATTCCATAGTTTGGCTTGTTTTTAGCCTTTCTCAAGGACTTTATCCATACTTTTTCCACGGAAAATTTCATTTCTACAGTACTGGTGTTCCAAAATAGGTCTTCTCGCTCCGATCTATCGTTTTTAGCCCTTAAATCTAATTGCACAAGCTCCCCTTGGTCCGCCATATTTTTTACGTGTGTTTTTCAAGACAGGTACTGGGGGTAAACCGCTGTCAATAGATGAGCCCGCACAAACGGGAGAAAACTCCTTAGTTACCGACCATCGTGTGCGTGAGAGTGGGAGGCTGTGCAAGAGGAAGGGGTGAGCCTTGTACTCACGCCTGCTACTTCCACGAAACACATCACCACGCGGCCAAAACGGATTTCCGGGTGCACTAGATAGTCCCAGGGGAGTTGGAGAGTAGGCGCGCACCTCCTGCCAAATCACGGGAGCCGTAGTGGCACGCCTGCCAGTGAAAGGCTGTGCACTGTGAGGCACATGTGCTAAGGAAGGCGGTGAGTCTTGTACTCACGCCTGCCACTTCCACGAAACACATCGCCACGCGGCTAAAATGGATTCCCGCGTGCTCTAGACAGTCCCAGGGGAGTTGGGGGATAGGCGCGCACCTTCTGCAAGTCACGGGAGGCTTGGTGGCACGCCTCCGAGTGAGAGGCTGTGCACTATGAGGCACAAGTGCTAAAGAAGGCGGTGAGCCTTGTACTCACGCCTGCCACTTCCACGAAACGCATGACAACGCCTCCAAAATATAATCCCAGGTGCACTAGACCCAGGGGAACCTCGGCAATAGACGCGCAACTCCGCGAAATCACGGGCGACGGAGTGGCATGCGTGAGACTGGGAGGCTGTGCAAGAGGAAGGGGTGAGCCTTGTACTCACGCCTGCTACTTCCACGAAACACATCACCACGCGGCCAAAACGGATTCCCGGGTGCACTAGATATTCCCAAGGGAGTTGGAGAGTAGGCGCGCACCTCCTGCAAATCACGTGAGCCGTAGTGGCACGCCTGCCAGTGAGAGGCTGTGCACTGTGAGGCACATGTGCTAAAGAAGGCGGTGGGTCTTGTACTCACGCCTGCCACTTCCACTAAACACATCACCACGCTGCTAAAATGGATTCCCGCGTGCACTAGATAGTCCCAGGGGAGTTGGGGGATAAGCGCGCACCTTCTGCAAGTCACGGGAGGCTTGGTGGCACGCCTCCGAGTGAGAGGCTGTGCACTCTAAGGCACATGTGCTAAAGAAGGCGGTGAGCCTTGTACTCAGGCCTGCCACTTCCACGAAACGCATAACAACGCGTCCAAAATGAAATCCCAGGTGCACTAGACCCAGGGGAACCTCGGCAATAGACGCGCAACTCCGGGAAATCACGGGCGACGGAGTGGCATGCGTGAGACCAGGAGGCTGTGCAAGAGGAAGGGGTGAGCCTTGTACTCACGCCTGCTACTTCCACGAAACACATCACCACGCGGCCAAAACGGATTCCCGGGTGCACTAGATAGTCCCAGGGGACTTGGAAAGTAGGCGCGCACCTCTTGCTAAATCACGGGAGCCGTAGTGGCACGCCTGCCAGTGAGAGGCTGTGCACTGTGAGGCACATGTCCAAAAGAAGGCGGTGAGCCTTGTACTCACGCCTGCCACTTCCACGAAACACATCACCACGCGATTAAAATGGATTCCCGCGTGCACTAGATAGTCCCAGGGGAGTTGGGGGATAGGCGCGCACCTCCTGCAAGTCACGGGAGCCGTGGTGGCACGCCTGCAAGTGAGAGGCTATGCACTATGAGGCACATGTGCTAAAGAAGGAGGTGAGCCTTGTACTTACGCCTGCCACTTCCACGAAACGCATGAGAACGCCACCAAAATGAAATCCCAGGTGCACTAGACCCAGGGGAACCTCGACAATAGACGCGCAACTCCGGGAAATCACGGGCGACGGAGTGGCATGCGTGAGAGTTACAGGCTGTGCAAGAGGAAGGGGTGAGCCTTGTACTCACGCCTGCTACTTCCACGAAACACATTACCACGCGGCCAAAACGGATTCACGGGTGCACTAGATAGTCCCAGGGGAATTGGAGAGTAGGCGCGCACCTTCTGCCAAATCACGGCAGCCGAAGTGGCACCCCTGCCAGTGAGAGGCTGTGCACTTTAAGGCACATGTGCTAAAGAAGGTTGTGAGTCTTGTACTCACGCCTGCCACTTCCACGAAACACATCACCACGCGGCCAGAGGTTGTTGCCGGGTGCACTAGATAGTCCCAGGGGAATTGGGGAGTAGGCCCGCACGTCCTGCAAATCACGGAAGCCGTAGTGGCACGCCTGGGAGTGAGAGGCTGTGCACTATCAGGCACATGTGCTAAAGAAGGCGGTGAGCCCTGTAGTCACGCCTGCCACTTCTACGAAACGCATGACAACGCCACAAAAATGAAATCCCAGGTGCACTAGACCCAGGGGAACCTCGGCAATAGACGCGCAACTCCGGGAAGTCACAAGCGACGGAGTGGCATGCGTGAGAGTTAGAAACTGTATAAGAGGAAGGGGTAAACCTTGTACTCACGCCTGCTACTTCCACGAAACGCATGACAACGCCACCAAAATGAAATCCCAGGTGCACTAGACCCAGGGGAACCTCGGCGATAGACGCGCAACTCCGGGAAATCACGGGCGACGGAGTGGCATGCGTGAGAGTGAGAGGCTGGGCAAGAGGAAGGGGTGAGCCTTGTACTCACGCCTGCTACTTCCACGAAACACATCACCACGCGGCTAAAATGGATTCCCGCGTGCACTAGATAGTCCCAGGGGAGTTGGGGGGTAGGCGCACACCTCCTGCAAGTCACGGGAGCCGTGGTGGCACGCCTGCGAGTGAGAGGCTGTGGACTATGAGGCACATGTGCTAAAAAAGGCGGTGAGCCTTGTACTCACGCCTGCCACTTCCACGAAACGCATGACTACGCCACCAAAATAAAATACCAGGTGCACTAGACCTAGGGGAAACTCAACAATAGACGCGAAGCTTTGAAAAATCACGGGCGACGGAGTGGCATGCGTGAGAGTGAGAGGCAGTGCAAGAGGAAGGGGTGAGCCTTGTACTCACGCCTGCTACTTCCACGAAACACATCACCACGTGGCCAAAATGGATTCCCGGTTGCACTAGATAGTCCCAGGGGAGTTGGAGAGTAGGCGCGCACCTCCTGCCAAATCACGGGAGCCGTAGTGGCACGCCTGCGAGTGAGAGGCTGTGCACTATGAGGCAAATGTGCTAAAGAAGGCGGTGAGCCTTGTACTCACGCCTGCCACTTCCACGAAACGCATGACAACGCCACCAAAATGAAATCCCAGGTGCACTAGACCAAGGGGAACCTCGGCAATAGACGCGCAGCTCCGGGAAATCACGGGCGACGGAGTGGCATGCGTGAGAGTGAGAGGCTGGGCAAGGGGAAGGGGTCAGCCTTGTACTCACGCCTACTACTTCCACGAAACACATCACCACGCGGCTAAAATGGATTCCCGCGTGCATTAGATAGTCCCAGGGGAGTTAGGGGGTACGCGCACACTTCTTGCAAGTCACAGGAGCCGTGGTGGCACGCCTGCGAGTAAGAGGCTGTGCACTATGAGGCACATGTGCTAAAGAAAGCGGTGAGCCTTGTACTCACGCCTGCCACTACCACGAAACGCATGACTACGCCACCAAAATGAAATCCCACGTGCACTAGACCTAGGGCAACCTCGGCAATACAAGCAAAGCTCCGAAAAATCACGGGCGACGGAGTGGCATCCGTGAGAGTGAGAGGCTGTGCAAGAGGAAGGGGTAAGCCTTGTACTCACCCCTGCTACTTCCAGGAAACACATCACCACGCGGCCAAAACGGATTCCTGGGTGCACTAGATAGTCCCAGGGGAATCGGAGAGTAGGCGCGCACCTCCTGCCAAATCACGGGAGTTGTAGTGGCACGCCTGTCAGTGAGAGGCTGTACACTGTGAGGCACATGTGCTAAAGAAGGCGGTGAGTCTTGTACTCACGCCTGCCACTTCCACGAAACACATCACCACGTGGCCAGAACTTATTCCTGGGTGCACTAGATAGTCCCAGGGGAGTTGGGGAGTAGGCCCGCACTTCCTGCAAATCACGGGAGCCGTAGTGGCACGCCTGCGAGTGAGAGGTTGTGCACTTTGAGGCACATGTGCTAAAGAAGGCGGTGAGCCTTGTACTTACGCCTGCCACTTCCACGAAACGCATGACAACGCCACCAAAACGGAATCCCAGGTGCACTAGACCCAGGCGAGCCTCGGCAATAGACGCGCAACTCCGGGAAATCGCGAGCAACGGAGTGGCATGCGTGAGAGTGAGAGGCTGTGCAAGAGGAAGAGGTCAGCCTTGTATTCACGCCTACTACTTCCACGAAACACAACACCACGCGGCTAAAATGGAATCCCGCGTGCACTAGATAGTCCCAGGGGAGTTGGGGGGTAGGTGCGCACCTCCTGCAAGTCACAGGCGCCATGGTGGCACGCCTGCGAGTGACAGGCTGTGCACTATGAGGCAAATGTGCTAAAGAAGGCGGTGAGTCTAGTACTCAAGCCTGCCACTTCCACGAAACGCATGACAACGCCACCAAAATGAAATCCCAGGTGCAACAGACCCAGGGAAACCTCGGCAATAGACGCGCAACTCCAGGAAATCACGGGCGACGGAGTGGCATGCGTGAGACTAAGAGGCTGTGCAAGAGGAAGGGGTAAGCCTTGTAGTCACGCCTGCTACTTCTACGAAACACATCACCACGCGGCCAAAACGAATTCCCGGGTGCACTAGATAGTCCCAGGGGAGTTAGAGAGTAGGCGCGCACCTCCTGCCAAATCACGGGAGCCGTAGTGGAACGCCTGCCAGTGAGAGGCTGTGCACTGTGAGGCACATGTGCTAAAGAAGACGGTGAGTCTTGTACTCACGCCTGCCACTTCAACAAAACACATCACCACGCGGCCAGAACTTGTTCCGGGGTGCACTAGATAGTCCCAGGAAAATTGAGGACTAGGCCCGCACTTCCTGCACATCACGGGAGCCGTAGTGGCACGCCTGCGAGTCAGAGGCTGTGCAGTATGAGGCACATGTGCTAAAGAAGGCGGTGGGCCTTGTACTCACGCCTGCCACTTCCATGAATCGCATGACAACGCCACCAAAATGAAATCCCAGGTGCACTAGACCCAGGGGAACCTCGGCAATAGACGCGCAACTCCGGGAAATCACGGGTGAAGGAGTGGCATGCGTGAGAGTGAGAGGCTGTGCAAGAGGAAGGGGTGAGCCTTTTACTTACGCCTGCCACTTCCACGAAACACATCACCACGCGGCTAAAATGGACTCCCGCGTGCACTAGATAGTCCCAGGGGAGTTGGGGGGTACGCGCACACTTCCTGCAAGTCACAGGAGCCGTTATGGCACCCCTGCGAGTGAGAGGCTGTGCACTATGAGGTACATGTGCTAAAGAAGGGGGTGAGCCTTGTACTCACGTCTGCCACTTCCACGAAACGCATGACTACGCCACCAAAATGAAATCCCAGGTGCACTAGACCTAGGGGAACCTCGGCAATAGAGTCGAAGCTCCGAAAAATCACGGGCGACGGAGTGGCATGCGTGAGAGTGAGAGGCTGTGCAAGAGGAGGGAGGGAGCTTTGTACTCACCCCTGCTACTTCCAGGAAGCACATCACTACGCGGCCAAAACGGATTCACGGGTGCACTAGATAGTCCCAGGGGAGTTAAGAGGTAGGCGCGCATCTCCTGCCAAATCACGGGAGCCGTGGTGGCACGCCTTCGAGTGAGAAGCTGTGCACTATAAGGCACATGTGCTAAAGAAGGCGGTGAGTCTTGTACTCAAGCCTGCCACTTCCACACAACGCATGAGAACGCCACCAAAATGCCACGCGGCCGTGCCTTTTGTTTGAGACGCGCGCTTTGTGCGCCGTGGTACCCATGTGACAGGTCTACAAGCTCAGTGAGTTTCAGCTTCTCTGCCCACGGATCCCATCTTTGCCAGGGGCCTGAACATGCCACCAGCGCGCGTTTTCTTCAACTTTGCAGGCATGCCACGCCGCCCTGCCTTTTGTTTGAGACGCGCGCTTTGTGCGCCGTGGTACCCATGCGACTGGTCTACAAGCTCAGTGAGTTTCAGTTTCTCTGCCCACGGATCCGATCTTTGCCAGGGGCCTGAACATGCCACCAGCGCGCGTTTTCTCGGATTTTGCAGGCATGCCACGCCGCCGTGCCTTTTGTTTGAGACGCGCGCTTTGTGCGCCGTGGTACCCATGCGACTGGTCTACAAGCTCAGTGAGTTTCAGCTTCTCTGCCCACGGATCCGATCTTTGCCAGCGGCCTGAACATGCCACCAGCGCGCGTTTTCTCGGACTTTGCAGGCATGCCACGCCACCGTGCCTTTTGTTTGAGACGCGCGCTTTGTGCGCCGTGCTAGCCATGCGACTGGACTACAAGCTCCGTGAGTTTTAGCTTCCCTGCCCACGTATCGGATCTTTGCCAGGGGCCTGAGCATGCCACCAGCGCGCGTTTTCTCGGACTTTGCAGGCATGCCACGCCGCCCTGCCTTTTGTTTGAGACGCGCGCTTTGCGCGCCGTTGTAGCCATGCTACTGGACTACAAGCTCAGTGAGTTTTAGCTTCCCTGCCTAGGTATCGGATCTTTGCCAGGGGCCTGAACATGCCACCAGCGCGCGTTCTCTCGGACTTTGCAGGCATGCCACGCCGCCCTGCCTTTTGTTTGAGACGCGCGCTTTGCGCGCCGTGGTAGCCATGCGACTGGACTACAAGCTCAGTGAGTTTCAGCTTCCCTGCACACGTATCGGATCTTTGCCAGGGGCCTGAACATGCCACAAGCTCTCCTTTTCTCGGACTTTGCAGGCATGCCACGCCGCCCTGCCTTTTGTTTGAGACGCGCGCTTTGCGCGCCGTGGTAGCCATGCCACTGGACTAGTAGCTCAGTGAGTTTCAGCTTCCCTGCCCACGTATCGGATCTTTGCCAGGGGCCTGAACATGCCACCAGCGCGCGTTTTCTCGGACTTTGGAGGCATGCCACGCCACCCTTCCTTTTGTTTGAGACGCGCGCTTTGCGCGCCGTGATAGCCATGTCACTGGACTAGAAGCTCAGTGAGTTTCAGCTTCCCTGCCCACGTATCGGATCTTTGCCAGGGGCCTGAACATGCCACCAGCGCGCGTTTTCTCGGATTCTGCTGGCATGCCACGCGGCCGTGCCCATTGTTTGAGACGCGCGCTTTGCGCGCCGTGGTACCCATGCGACTAGTCTACAAGCTCAGTGAGTTTCGGCTTCCCTGCCAACGTATCCGATCTTTACCAGGGGTCTCAACATGCCACCAGCGCGCGTTTTCTCGGATTTTGCAGGCATGCCACGCGGCCGTGCCCATTGTTTGAGACGCGCGCTTTGCACGCCGTGGTACCCATTCGACTGGACTACAAGCTCAGTGACTTTCGGCTTCCCTGCTTACCTATCCGATCTTTGCCAGGGGTCTCAACATGCCACCAGCGCGCGTTTTCTCGGATTTTGCGGGCATGCCACGCGGCCGTGCCCATTGTTTGAGACGCGCGCTTTGCGCGCCGTGGTACCCATGCGACTGGTCTACAAGCTCAGTGAGTTTTAGCTTCCCTGCCCACGTATCCGATCTTCGCCAGGGGTCTCAACATGCCACCAGCGCGGATTTTCTCGGATTTTGCTGGCATGCCACGCGGCCGTGCCCATTGTTTGAGACGCGCGCTTTGCGCGCCGTGGTATCCATGCGACTGGTCTACAAGCTCAGTGAGTTTTGGCTTCCCTGCCCACGTATCCGAACTTTGCCAGGGGTCTCAACATGCCACCAGCACGCGTTTTCTCGGATTTTGCAGGCATGCCACGCGGCCGTGCCCATTGTTTGAGACGCGCGCTTTGCACGCCGTGGTACCCATGCAACTGGACTACAAGCTCAGTGACTTTCGGCTTCCCTGCCCACCTATCCGATCTTTGCCAGGGGTCTCAACATGCCACCAGCGCGCGTTTTCTCGGATTTTGCGGGCATGCCACGCGGCCGTGCCCATTGTTTGAGACGCGCGCTTTGCGCGCCGTGGTACTCATGCGACTGGTCTACAAGCTCAGTGAGTTTCAGCTTCCCTGCCCACGTATCCGATCTTCGCCAGGGGTCTCAACATGCCACCAGCGCGGATTTTCTCGGATTTTGCTGGCATGCCACGCGGCCGTGCCCATTGTTTGAGACGCGCGCTTTGCGCGCCGTGGTACCCATGCGACAGGTCTACAAGCTCAGTGAGTTTCGGCTTCCCTGCCCACGTATCCGATCTTTGCCAGGGGTCTCAACATGCCACCAGCGCGCGTTTTCTCGGATTTTGCAGGCATGCCACGCGGCCGTGCCCATTGTTTGAGACGCGCGCTTTGTACACCGTGGTACCCATGCGACTGGACTACAAGCTCAGTGACTTTTGGCTTCCCTGCCCACCTATCCGATCTTTGCCAGGGGTCTTAACATGCCACCAGCGCGCGTTTTCTCGGATTTTGCGGGCATGCCACGCGGCCGTGCCCATTGTTTGAGACGCGCGCTTTGCGCGCCGTGGTATCCATTCGACTGGTCTACAAGCTCAGTGAGTTTCAGCTTCCCTGCCCACGTATCCGATCTTCGCCAGGGGTCTCAACATGCCACCAGCGCGGATTTTCTCGGATTTTGCTGGCATGCCACGCGGCCGTGCCCATTGTTTGAGACGCGCGCTTTGCGCGCCGTGGTACCCATACGACTGGTCTACAAGCTCAGTGAGTTTCGGCTTCTCTGCCCACGTATCCGATCTTTGCCAGGGGTATCAACATGCCACCAGCGCGCGTTTTCTCGGATTTTGCAGGCATGCCACGCGGCCGTGCCCATTGTTTGAGACGCGCGCTTTGCACGCCGTGGTACCCATGCGACTGGACTACAAGCTCAGTGTTTTTCGGCTTCCCTGCCCACCTATCCGATCTTTGCCAGTGGTCTCAACATGCCACCAGCGCGCGTTTTCTCGGATTTTGCTGGCATGCCACGCGACCGTGCCCATTGTGTGAGACGCGCGCTTTGCGCGCCATGGTACCCATGCGACTGGTCTACAAGCTCAGTGAGTTTCGGCTTCCCTGCCCACGTATCCGATCTTTGCCAGGGGTCTCAACATGCCACCAGCGCGCGTTTTCTCGGATTTTGCAGGCATGCCACGCGGCCGTGCCCATTTGACATTTGCATATTCGAAATTTCATTCGCGAGCACCCGTAGCGCTTTTAGCATATATCAAAATCTATCTAAGTCTAAAAGCAACTCGCCTGTTCAACACCACACCTAAAACCCCCACTCTACAAGCTCTAAAACTCCACGCGCCATGCTTATTTATTTGCGCATTTAACATAGAGAGTTGCTTTTACACTTTCCACCTGGCCCCCGTCTCCTATCACTCCATTCTTTTAATGATACACAAGGCTTACGGACTTCCAGGCTTCATGATGCCCTTCCGTCACCAGGCGGCCCTAAATCAACCAAAACAACATAACTCCACCCTTTATTCCTTTCAACCCGCCCGTCATTACTAAAACTTCACTTCACTACACTTTGCCGCTCGAATGCAACGTCACAATTCCTTCACGCGTCATCACCTACATACGGGTCGTTACGTACATTTATTCGCATCAACCATCCGCACGCTACTGTATATTGCCATCTAAATGTTTATTCACAGGCCCGGACCGCTATTCTTGCGCAAAGAACTAGCTGCAATTCATCTCCAATCGCAGGATTTCTGTAAGTAACTTGCTCACTTATAACAACCTTGCTTAGGCTTCAACTTTACTCCATATGGTTGGCCATAAACCAACGCCATTTAGATAATGCGCGCTCTTCATTCGGGTACAGCGTATTTATAACATTTATAATTCTTCACAAATGTCTAATCTTCTACAGCACCTAGGAATCTTTAAACTTGCAAGCGACTTTTTTTTCCAAACAACTACAATTTTCTAGAAAATATTATGCTTCTTCATTCTTCAACTCAAGTCAAAGTCCTTGTCGTTTTCAAGTGAAAATTTCATATCATACCATAAAACAGCCAACGAATGTTTCAAAACTTTTTGCAAACTTCAACGAGTATAAAGTTTCCAAATTTTAAGCGTGCTAAAGCATAGTTAGTAGAAGGGACCAACTATGCCTACAGTTAGTATTTTTGGATCACAATATTCAGCTTTCTACCTATTTCTTAGAGCGCGAAATGTTTCTGTTTCTTCACGTACCTGTTACCTTTCATCAAGTTTTATTTTCCGCCTAATCCCATTTTGCCTTTGCCCTTTATTTTCGCCTAATCCCCGTTTGTAAAGCCTTCCCACACGTCCTTATTAAAGTCGGTGCTTGATAGTACCGTTTCCTATGACTGTAAATGAACAAGAGCGACATTTTGGTCACAAAAAGTTCTTTATTTCATCCTTGAACAAACAACGACAAATTAAGCCCTTCACTACGCTTTCTTATAAACAGAATTGTAGCAACCAAATATCTTGATGAAAATAAAGATTCTCATGCCTAAATAATTTTAACAATTTCACCATTTTCAGCATTCAAGGTATCTGCTGACTGCCCTTTTAATTGCAACGTAGTTTTACCTGTGTCAACAGTCGTTAATTTTCATGCTTCCCTTGCGTAAAATTGAATAAAAGAGCAGCTTCACCAGACCGCTCATTCATTTCGGCGGGTTCATTTTACGCCTCTAAATATTTCTCGTTTTAAAGTTTCTCGCTACTTGAGAGTCCCGCTTTTAAAGATTCCCCATTCCCTGTTTTCAAGATAGCCACTTGACTTCACGTGCAACACCTTTTCCAAAGTCCATACGAAAACATTGAAGTCCAACTTCTTTTTTTTACAGCGCAACGAAAAACTCTAATGAAATTTCATTTTCATTTTCCTACACGATTCAAAATTGGTTGGCACTAAGGTACACGCACTACAATACTCAAACTTATTAGGTAGAAGTTATCTTGGTCTAAAACTCAATTCTCCCCAATTTTTTTTACCAGGAAATGTGGAGCAATTGGAGGTCACAATTAATTATCATCAATTCTTGGGAGTTAAAGGGCTAAAAGACCCCAAATGGATGTTTTAATTTATACTCATGGTTGGTCTACTGGAAATTTTATAGGCACTTTAATTAATTCCATTAGTAGAGGGGATAAACATTCATGTAATAAACATCAGAAAAAGTCAATCTTCACTCTCTGCAGAGGTTACAATATTTAAGTCAAGTATTTTTTAATGTCTCTAAATGCTTCAAAACCCACCTGAAAATTTTACTCAGTTTTTCCTCACTTTTGCCATTGATGATAATACTGAGGTATAAGGCCTGCTTTCAATGGTTTCATTTCAAAAAGCAAAACTTACAAAACCTGCATGAGGAGTCAAGCAGCTACATTTTATAAGAGTCTTACTTCCACTTGAACTACCTATGGCTTTTTTCTTTCCTAAAACGGCTGGTTATTTTGAAAATAGAAAAGTATAGGTGTTCCTTTCTAATGGCCCTTACCAAAACCACATGTATATCTTTTACATATATCTGCTACATATGTATCTCACATATGTCACATACATGTAACGTATCTGTCACATACATATGTAGCAGATATATGTAAAATATATGTCACATACATGTAACATAATTTATCTGACATATGTGTCACATATATGACACACGTCTCAAATGTAGCAATTTAGAACCTATGTCCAGTTATGTGGCATATATGTCAACATATCAATTTTACACAAATAAATATAAAATATATGCCACATATATGTGACATACATTTGACATATGTGACAAAAAGTATTAATGGGAGCGACCTTCTCATTTTCTTTTCAGTTTTAAGTTTTTCTATTTATAATTATAACAGTTCTCAATGGAAAAAATTTGCTAAAACGATTATAGTACAACAACGACAGAATCATTAAAAATTCATGTCAATTGAGGTTAATTAAAGAAACTGTGATTACAATCATGTATTTCAAAAATGATCTAAATACAGTAGAAATTGAAGTAGTGTTGTAAATGGAAAGCAAGTTGTTGGCGCCATGAAGTTAAAAGAAGAGACAACAGTTATTGACTGGCCACTACAAGGCTTGAGCGGCCATTTACGATTCTCAAAGTTAGTGGTGGGTAGAAATTGTAATATTTGGTATGTGATCAAACCTGTGAAGTGAATCGGTCACTTGCATGACACAGTTTCTTAAGCTTATGCTTTACAATGAAATAAATCTATCCATAGACTAAAGGTTTCAGGATTATTTTTCTTGCGTTTGGCAAGCTGCGAGGCCACCAGAAAAAAGAAAAACAACTGCTTCAGTCTGCAGTTTGGGATAACTTCAAAGCAATTAATTACTACAGTTTCAACAAGAATTTCATTTTCAAAAATCAATTCTTTTAATGTAATTAAGCCTTTCACTCCCAAGAGTGTTCAGTCCAACTTTAGAAGAAATCTCTCAATTTTAACTTGCAGAATCAACAAAAACAAACAACATATCGCATGAAGATGCTGCTTGACACCTTACATTTTAATTTTAATACGCAAGAGTTCTATCCAAAGAAGTTACAAATGCATTTAATTAAGTCAAAGCCTGACTCAAGGAGGAAAGGATAAAATGATATTTCTATCATCATCCCAAATCAATTGATTCTTTTCAAGACTATCTTTTCACTGATAGTATTTCTTGCAATAAACATGACCCAACTTATTGCATTTCATGATAAAGAATCAACAGATTTTGTCAAACAAAATTTACTGATTCAGTAGGACTATTTTTAATTAACAGCTGTAATTGAGGATAATTCTTATGAAGTTTTTAAGAATAGAAAAAGAAAGTTCATCCTATTACTACATATTGCAGTTAATAGACAACAGCAAATAATCAACATGTAAAGCTCAGTTAATTAAGCATGTAAATAAATTTCATTGACTACTTGAATTTATAGTTGAGAGATAATGCAAGCCATGTATTTATTTGATATAAGTTGCCTTCAAGTATTCCTAAAATTCCCAGTCATTCTTAAACATTCCTTGAAATTCCTTGGAATTTCCAGCAAGTTTTTAAATTCAATGTATTTCAGGGAAGTCATTGGTGCTCTCAGTTGAAATTCCTAAGAATTCCCAGGAATTCCTGGAAATTCAATTTGTTCACTAACCACAAGGGCAAGTGGTTGGAAACCAGCTAGGAAAGTAGACAATTTTGTTGATTACATTTATTAACATGAATTAATATGATATGATTGGATGCTCACTAGATAAACTATTTGCTGTTATGATTTGCACAAGTTGCTTACTTTTATAATTATTAAATAGTGAAGTCCATTTTTTATGATAAATTTGTTACATTTTATGACAACCATTTTTTTTTGTGGGCTTTAATCCCAGCTAGAGACATGGTAAGACACTGCTGATTTGTATGAAATCTGTTTTCTGTTGTACATGATTGAATGATGAACTCCATTTTATGGATATTCTTTCTTTTGAAACAATAACTCATTTTGGTTAAGGATCCCAACATTATGAGAGTCACTTCTAATTTGCATGGAATTTTTTGTAATAACTTTATAAAATAATCGAATGATGGATTTCATTGTAAAATATATTTGTTTTTACATTAAAAGACAATTTTGAAGCGGTCTTTTACAAATTTTGCTTATTTAATTGTCATGGACAGTTGTACCAAATTAATTAACAAAATGAATTTCATACTTATACGTTTCAATGCCTATCTGACTTGACCAAGTATATAATAAAGCTGAACACATGCCATATGAACTAGAGGGTGCATGCTTCTTATTGCATATTAATTTGACTGGCTGCATGTATGCATGCCATTCATTTATAATAATTATCTTGAATACATTCTAAGTATCATAACTTAAAGTATACTTTAAGTACCACTCAGTTTGCCACTATTGCTTCTACTCATGAACTATACTTCAAGTGCACTGCAAAATTTTAAGTACCTTTCAAGTATACTTCAAGTATACTTTTGGGTGTTCCACTTTAAGGTCGGACCAAGTGTACTACAAGTATACTTTTAGTAGCACTGTAAACCATACTTAAAGTCTACTGAAAGTATACTTAGTGTATCTTATTTGCAGTACACTTTCATTACAGAATTAGTATACTAAAAATATACTTAATTTTGGTAAGGGTACAGTTACAAGTAATAAAGTTCATCTTATTGTCTCGCTGTTTTGGAAATGCCTCTCTTGCTTTTGGTACATTTGTCCCGTACTGTTTTATGGACTTTCAAATTGTGACACTGTTCTCCTCTTTCAACTTTTATTGAACAAATGCTGTAAATGAAGAAGGATTTATAGCAGTTAGACAATTTCCAAAGCTAATATAATGATTTTAGGCAGCTATTAATCACTAAATGTGTCTGTCATATTTTTTGCATCATTAACTATCAAACACATGACTAGAAGCTCCTGTATTTTACTTGTGTAACATCAGAAACTTTTTAATTATCCCAAGAAAAATTCCACATTCATAGCCAACAGGACTTGAAATTCTTAGGAATTCCAATTCAGAGCATCAATGCCTTCCCTGAAATATTGCGAATCTCAAATTTGCAGGAAATTCCAAGGAAATCTAAGGAATTTCTAGGAATGTTGAAGAATTACTGGGGATTTTAGTACATGAGAAGTTTACTGAAAGTACACCAATGAACCCAACATCAACAATAAATAACATGATTTTCTCTTGAGCAGTATACTTAAAGTGTACTTAAGAAAGGGTACTGCAGATGTACTTTAGTAAGTGCAGCACTATTGAAGTATTATTGAAGTATGATTGCAGTATAACCATTACTTCTAGTATACTTAAAGTATACTTCAAGGCCATCTTTTTTGGCAAGGGGTGTTACATAATGTGTTAATTTACCTTGTTAGATATTACATCTATGTTAAATATACGTACAATTGCTCCAAAATCTATACATATATGTCACACACATGTCAAGTAATTTCACATATATATGTTACAGATACATAAATGTCACATATATGTAACATATATGTAGTTTAGGTGAGGGTTAAGATGTCTTTGAGGGTCTTATATAACAAGCCTGCCATAATTTTTCACTAACATGAGGCTATGAGTCGTATTTGGCCTGTCAGCACCTTTTACTCATTGATATTTTCATATCAAAACCATTAATAAGGTCATGTATCACAGCCCCGCGAGACTATGAGACATATTTGGCCTGCTTTAACTCGTTGAAATTTTTAGACAGCAAAACAAAGAGACCATCACACCATCATGGGCCTAGAAAGTCACACAAGCCACACCGCAATTTTTTGTAACACTCATAATAGCTCCCTGTAGGCCATTGTAGCTCATTGTAGGTCATATTGTAAATCGTTGTCGATCATTTTAGGTCAGTCCTTGTTTCCATGGTAGCTCATTGTAGGTCATTCCTTGTTTTAGTAACTTGGTCATGACATGTGAGACATACAGCAACATTTCCTGTGTGCTTTTAAATTGTCACAAATTGTCACACAATAGTATTCTGAAGGTGGTGTTAGGTGGTTTTAGATGGTTGTAGTTGGTGGTTGTGGGTGGTTGTAGGTGGTTTTAGATGGTTGTAGGTGGTGGTTGTAGGTGGTTTTAGATTTTTGCAGGTGGTTTTAGGTCATTCCCTTCTTTTAGTACTTACGGGAATTATCCTATTTTGTATGAACTGACCTAATTATTGAGATGTTGTGATTTTAATTCTTTCTACTCATTTACCTTAATTGTTCATTTATATTATCCACAAATTCACCAGCGAGATCTTCTTAAATAGGCCATTTTACAGTTGTGTTCTTAGTTCCTAAGCCTTTGATTCAGAGTGAGGCTAAAGACGACCTTGTTGTGATAGAGACCTCTATCGAGCTAGCATGATAACAAAGTGATTTACATTTGAAAGGCAGCAAGGTTTGTATCATAACAAGGTCATCCCTAGCCTCACTCCCGTTCAAAGGCTTGGTAACCAAGCACACAACTGTAAAATGGACTATTCAATCTCCTTTACTGTCTACCATAGAGTTCTTATGATGTCGGCTTGGAGAATTTTCTACTGGACCAACCTAAAATCCCCTGACTTATGTTTTCCTAGTTATTCTCGCTACTTCTCTGATACATGTTGAATATTAGATATCGTAGGGAGAAATTCTGTCTTGGTCACAATAAAGGATGATAAAGGATGAAGATCTGTACGATTAAAGTTGAGTAAATAAGTCCATCAATCAATCAATCGATCAATAAGAACTCTACTAAAGGGTGATAGAACTGTAATATGGGCAGGTTCTCTCCTGGCGCAGTGATGATATGCCATGTCTATAAACAGATTGAAGTCACTGGAGATAGTTTGAAAATATCTGGTACTGTGCTAGTCTTGGTGGACTCCATAGAAATTTATGCCATAAAGGTTTTTGAGAGATTCTCAGAAGCAATCCTCATCAATTCATTTGGAATATGCAGTGGAGTTCTGCTGTCATCTCATTTAGAGAAGAGATTACAAACCTGTCCTTGAGTCATCTCAGTTAGAGCAAAACTCCAGGAAGGAGGAGATTTTCTGTATTTAAGGGGGTTGCAAACATAATTCCCTAGGGAGCTGGCAAGTGTAGGGCTTATCAATGTATATCTTTTTTTCTTTTTTTGATTGAAGCAGTGTATTTTTAAAAGGAATCATCCTATTCTGTATGAACTGACCTAATTATTGAGATGTTACGATTTTTCGTTCTTTGCAGTTATCTTAATTGTTTGTTTATCTACAACTTCACTAGCGAGATCTCCTTAAATTGAATCTCCTTTACTGTCTGCCATGGAGTTCTTATGATGTCGGTTTGGAGAATTCTGTATTGGATCAACCTAAAATCCCCTGATTACTGTTTTTAGCTATTGTCAGTACTTCTCTGCTAGATATTGAAAATAGATATTGTAGGGATAAATTCTGTCTTGGTCACTTACGGGAGTTAAACGACAAAACTCCAGGGTGCAGAACATTTTCTGTATTTAAGGAGGTTGCAAACATAATTCCCTAGTGAGCAGGGAAGTGTAGGGCTTATAAATGTATATTTATGTTTTCTTTTTTTGATTGGGCCAGTGTATTTTTACAAGGAATCGTCCTGTTCTGTATGAATTAACTGACCTCATGATTGAGATGTTGCAATTTTTCGTTCTTTGCCTTTATCTTAATTGTTCATTTATCTACAACTTCACTAGCGAGGTCTCCTTACCTTGATTCTCCTTACAGTCTGCCATAGAGTTCTTATGAAGTTGGTTTGGAGAATTTTTTATTGGATCAACCTAAAATCCCCTAACTGATGTTTTTAGCTATTGTCAGTACTTCTCTGCTAGATATTGAATAGATATTGTAAGGAGAAATTCTGTCTTGGTCACTTATGGGAGTTAATTAAATGACAAAACTACTGGGAGGAGAAGATTTTCTGTATGTAAGGGGGTTGCCAACATAATTCCCTAGGGAGCTGGCAAGTGTAGGGCTTACACAATCAAAATATTGATCAAGCTAGCGGCAATACCAGAATTTGTTGTATAGAATTGATTGTTGGCGATAATTCTTGTCGGGCCGGATTGCTCTTTAGTGTTACGATGAAGGAGTGTTAATTCCGATTGATTTCTACATTGATTTTATGTTGACTTTTTTTCTGTATTTTGTTTTTCCTTTTTACACAGAACACAGTGGAGTATTTTGGGATGAAGTGAGGTGGTTGCAAAGCTTGAAAGATAGTGCGGAGCCAAGAAAAGTATTTTGTAAGGACACAAGAGGAACTAATGACAGTGATATATATATATATATCTAGCTAGCGGATACTAGCTAGCTACACTATTTACCTCCGAGTTGCTCGGAGGTAAATAGCAAACGATATTCGGAGTTTGACCTGCCAATCAGAGCGCGCCTTCAACGCTATCCACTGTTTTAGTATATACTAATTGGTCATAGTCGATGATAGTGCATGATAGTTGGTGGTCAAACAGAAGCGCGCGCTTCAACTATCATCGACTGTCATCAACTATCATCGACTATCATGCGCCGTTTCACCAAGGCTTAACGCTTCACTACACGCCGGATTAGGTTTCCCACGATTGAAGTGAAGGAGGAAAATTCGTCGGAAAACAATAGGGTCACGACCTCTTCAGACAGCTTTTCTTATCAATTTTTCCCTCTATAACTTTCATTCAAGCGTCGTAGTCTTCAATATCGTTGTGCGGTGCATGGGCGAAAGGAACTCGCACTCGATTGATTTTCCAAAAGCAAAAGGGTGTACAATCCAGTTCAATTCCAGTACTCTCTAATAATTAGTGGTGCGATCGATGTAGATGATACTTTTTGTTAATGATACAGGAGGCCTGTCGAGCACAGACGTATTGGAAAGTAATTGAGTTGTGTCACTGCTATCTCAACAAATCGAGTACATTTGTAGTACTCACTTTCCTTTGAGTGTTTGAGAGCTTCAACTTGCAGTGCAATGTATTTGCAATTTCAGCAAAACATTAAAGTTCACAGAAATCTGGGTTTTGGTTGAAAAGTTTTTCTCACGAATCACAGCCGGCGTGAACGACACTGAAACACAAAATGTAACTGTCGCGTTGAGAAAAGTAAGATAATGTTATCACTAGGGCTTTGGTCGTCATAACCTGGGGGGATTTTTAGCAGAGGAAAGAAGGTTATTTTCAATCGTCACTCTTCAAAATATCATCACATGTGCCTTATGACTTGAAAAATTTTATTCAAATCTGATCATTTTATTTTCCTCAAACTACCCCTAAACCTCAACAGATGAGAATTCTACCATAACTGGAGAGGTGTGAACTAAAAAAGAAAAACCAGCCTGTTTCCTAAAGGTGAATAAAATCAAATAACATCCTGAGCCTCCTGTTGTAATAATAGTTAAATAAATCAATTATTATCCAGATAAAAATTATATTCAACTTCATCTATCCTTGCTACCCAAAAACATCAGATACACCCTTCACAACCTTACTTTTCAACTTATTAAATAAGAGGTATCTTAAAAAATTTTATGAGAACCTGTACAGCTGATCAATCACAGTGACACTAGCTCATTGATATAGTGGCACTTCTCTCCCTTTTATTCGGCCCTCGTGAAATATTTTATCTTATCCGTCCCGGATGATGCCTTTGAGTGGTGAAAGCTCAGACTTCTACAATATTTTACAGTAATTCAAGGCAACAGTGTTTTTCTTGGTTTTTTTTTAACAGCTGATAGTATCAGAGAGGACAAAAAGAAATTGTTTCCCAAGGCTTGTATCCCCTGGGAACAAGACTGAATGAAGTCAGATTAAAATAATGAGGAGAGTTTTGTTGACCTCTTTATGAAAATGTATGATTTACTCCTATTAGGGTTTAGAGAAATTAGCCTGAACTCAAGTAGTTTGAGGCCTGGGTTTTATCTTGGTTTGAGACCCCCAGCAGAGTTTCAAAACTTAAAAAAATGGCTGCCGTTACCGCACGGCGCGTTCAAAGTTTAGATCAGAGCCTTTACACATTTAGAAGGCGAACATGGATGTATCTACCGAAATTTTTTTAGAAGACGTTGTTTTAGTGCAGATGTGAGGTCTACAGCTGAGGTGAGTGGTATTTTTGTGTTTCATTCGGCGAATTAGCTCTAATTTGCCGTAGCTTCCATAATGCCCTGAGGCGTAAATCCAAATAACGAACGTTTCATTTAAGGAAATCGCATTTTTTCCTTTACTAAATTACAGATTACAAATGCTTTGGTATGTTTCGGAAATTTTCCATTCTCGTCAGTGTACGATGAGGTGGAAACTGATAAACCGCGGTGTGAAAACTTACCCGTAGCGTAAATTTTGTTGTTTACCAAATTTAAATGCCTCGGCTCAATCCCGAGTTAGAAATTTAACGAAGATTTATAGTACAATTTTGTGGGTAAATGTATTTATATGAGCTTCAACAAAGCGAGTTCCTTACTCAATCTACACGGCATGTAAATGAGAGAGAGCAAAAAGCTATGCGTCAACAGTTGTGTTCTTATACATGTGTAGCGAAATTTAAAGTATACATATCAATGTTTTAGATTGAATCGATCCCAAGAGAGGTGACAAACTAAATTGGGATGTCGTCTTTAACCTTAGTTAACAATGACTGATTTGCCAGCCTGTGACGAATAACACAGACATTCTCAATCATACATGAACATGGCAAATAGGAATCTGACCATTACCTTTTCTTAAAGTGCACCTACACTCAAAAAATTTTTTTCGCTTAACGAAGTAAGCTTATTTTTTTGAGTATTTCTGCGCAAAAATTTTTTTATTTGCTCAAATCTTCAATTTTCTATGCCCAGTCAAAATACGGAAAATCGGCCGCCATCTTGCCCCACGACCGAGTTTAAAGAAGAATGGCTCTAGCGGGTAATGTGACGTCAAATCGAGAACACGAAAGTCTGCATCTCACACATTTTCACTTGTTTGGGAAGATTGTCGTCGATATCGTCCGAAATATGCCGACTAGGTGTGTTGTATGAAGATTGTATGGAGCGCGATACCCTCTTCCAAATTTCGCACGTTGCTACATCCTTCTACAGCACACTTAGTCGGCATATTTTCGGACAATTATCGACTACAACCTTCCCAAACAAGTGAAAATGTGTGAAAAGCAGACTTTCGTGTTCTCGATTTGACATCACATTACCCACTAGAGCCATTCCTCTTTAAACTCGGTCGTGGGGCAAGATGGCGGCCGATTTTCCGTATTTTGACTGGGCATAGAAAATTGAAGATTTGAGCAAATAAAAAAATTTTTGCGCAGAAATACTCAAAAAAATAAGCTTACTTCGTTAAGCGAAAAAAAATTTTTGGGTGTAGGTGCACTTTAACTATGATTTTTACTTAAATTCTTATTCAACTTCCACATTCGTCAGGGTATGTTGTCCAACTTGTGAAATTAAAGCCATCTAAGTTATGGTAGAATTTTAAGCCAAGTAATGTAAACTGTTGCCTGAGACTTCTTTTCTAATCTCATATTCACAGTGTATTTTTTTAAATCCATAGGGACAAGATAGCTCAACAGCACAGCTATTCTGCAGCCAAACATAATCTTTGACTCGCTTATGATGAAGGTGAGCAATTAGTAAGTAAGTGTTAATTACCAGTAACAAATTCGCTCTCAATCTGAAGCTTTCGGTGGTAAAAATGATGGACAACAATCACTCTCAAGTGACTTATTACCTTTTTTAAATGACCTGACTAAATCATTTAAGGTAATAAGATTAGGTAAGAATGCTTGATCAAAATACTTTACAAATGTACTGTAATCATCGTCCAGGATTGTAGCAATTTCAGAGCAACTTTTTTCTTGTCAAGAGTACTGGTTACCTCATCTGATAACTCATAGTCATTAGCATTGGGAAGCCAGTTATTCTGCATTAAGAAGGTTGCATCCCATACTTTTGTATCAGACTGTAGTTGCTTAGTGGCCTTCATGACAAGAACTTGTATTTTTGCCGGGTGGTTTTCATACCTGTTGGCACAATATCTGGATTTAGGGTTGCAGTTTAGGTTGTTGTGTAATTTTTCAGGCTGTATGACTTCAGGTGTTCCGCTTTGGGGAATTTTTTACCCTCCTTCTGCTTCATCAATGGTTTCAGAACAATGGTTATCAGTGGCCTTATATTTCTTGAGTAAAAGACCTATTGAGGTAATTATACTTTTTTGTAATTGTGCTTCATTTTTCTACCTGTAAGTATTTAGTGACCTTCAAAAGATTTATGTAAAGAAAAACTTACTTTTGCTCACATGTAAAAGGGGAAATTCTTTGAAATTTTCCATTTAGAGCTGATATCTCTCTTCCAATTGCTGCCTTTTATACGCCTTTTCTGATTCCTTGTCCTTTCTTGAAAACTTTTTTTGGGCAAGGGACTTAGTATTCCATAAATAAACATGAGCGAATCAATCCCTGGTCAATTGCCATGTCAATATACATTTTGTTTCTATTTTATTTTTCACTCAATTTTTTCTTTGCCTTTTTTTGTTATTTTGTACGACATGAAATTGGACAGACGCCTCCAACTGAGCCGGCAGGAAATCAGAGCAAAGTGCGCATGCAAATTAACTCTCCATTAAGGTGGGGTGAGAGGGGAGAATTTGAAGTTTGAATAACCTTGTTTTTCACCCTTTTCTTTCTGCCAGGCGAGTTGAAAATCCCCGTTTATTTCCTACCAACAGATTTTCATAAGACCTGAGAGCGGGGTTATAATTTTTAAACACGTGGAGCACTAATACTAGCAGTTATTTCTCCCTTCCACCTCCCACCTCCTGCGGCTCAATTTTGTTGCATGTTGTGGGTTTATTTTGCTGTCATGTGAAGAGAAAAATTAAAGCTGTTGTATATTTGACTTCATGGGAAACAACAACCCATGCAGTGAGTCCCACAGTACATCTCTTAATTTATTTTAGCATCTTTTATTTTCTTTCGGTCACGGACGTAGAAATTACTAAAAAAGCAACAAACAATTTGAAGTAATACTCTTGAAGCATTTCAGTATCTTACAACTACAGGAGATGAAAACGTACAATACTAGAACAGTAAATAATAATTCCTTCGTTTTTTGGCTTGCTAAGCCAGCAGATTTACTTTCCCATCAGTTATTTGTCCGGTGATCGACCTGATAACTATATGCACCATATTTGATTTCCGCCTTCTTGGTCAGCGGTATAATGTGGTAGTCAAGTCCTCTTCATGTATTATGTTCGAAAAGAAACATCCCTATATTTAACAATTATTCCACGAGTGCGCGTTGGATATGAGATGATAGATAGCCAACGAGGCGCGTAGCGCCGAGTTGGCTATAATCATCTCATATCCAACAAGCGCGAGTGGAATAATTGTTTTATTAAAAACGCCCTCAAGAAATATTATTTTGTAAGAAGAAAATGGATTTTTTAGCTCCCTTTTGATTTTGATAGGTGACCTTTGATATTATGGCGGTAAGACGTGTTCCGAGCCTGTCCGTAATTTTATTAAGTTTTTCGCTGTTAGCTTTGTTCTCTGTCAACTTATACTCTCTCAAGCTCTCGAAGAATGCTCCAGTGTATTACGGGGATAAATTCTTCAAGTATTTCAACTCATACCTGGTCGATTTCAATCTAATTTCGCCAAGGCATATGTCAAGGATCGGCGGCCATTTTGTCACCTCACCTCACAAGAAGTTTCAGAGGTCAAGAGTGGCGTACTATTCAAACTGTACGGCTTCCTTCAACCCGGTTGCCCTTTCTGTGGTTAGAAGTGGAGACATTCATCCTCATCCAGGACCTCACAGACAATGTAACTCAAGAAAACCTGATCCACCATTGGGAAAGAATACTCTTAAAATATCTTCCTTTAACGCAAGAAGTATCGTCAATAAAAGACTGGAGCTTCAGAGTCATGTAGCGCTGATGAACCCCGACATAATTGCGATAACCGAAACATGGCTTCATGAGGGAATAGCCGACAACGAAATCCTTCCATCTTCATATAATGTTCTTCGAAATGACCGTGGAAGTAGGGGTGGCGGTGTACTTTTAGCCGTTAAATCTAATATATCATGCTCAAGACGTCCTGATTTGGAAGAAGATATTTGCGAACTCTTATGGGCCGAAATTCCACTGAAAACTGGATCGTACTTCCTAGGAGTATTCTACCGCCCTCCTTCAAGTGACATGAACTATCTAGAAGGCCTTAAAAGGTCACTAGAAAAAGTTACAGTGGTATCCGATCACACTAATGTTGTTCTATTGGGTGACTTTAATTTTCCGGATATTGATTGGGACTTGATATGCCCTTCTCAACCAAATGTCTTATCAGACTATTTCTGCGATAATATTGTGAACTTCTATGGTTTCTCTCAATTGATCGACGAGCCTACGCGTCAAGATGCTATCCTAGACCTTGTGATATCTAATCGTCCAGAATCACTTAAAAACATCCAAATTTTGGACGGAATTGGCTCTTCAGACCACAATGTTGTCTCTCTCAAGTTGACATGCAAAGTCACTCGTCCATATCAACGACCAAAACAAATCTTTGACTACAAAAATGCTAATTGGGATAACTTTCGTCTTGAACTATCAAATATCCCAAGGGACGCTATATTGAACGACAATGACACAATGGAAGAGGTTTGGTTAAATTGGAAGTCTGCATTCTTTAAAGCCATTGAAAACAACGTTCCTTCGAAGAAAATAAAATCAAGACAAAATGTGCCCTGGATCACTTCTGATATACGCAAGCTTTTCCACAAAAGAAAACGCCTTTGGAAGAAAGCCAAATTTACCCAGCTTGAAGTTGATTGGAATAAATATAAATCGTTAAGGAATAAAGTTAAATCGGAACTTAATAAGAGTTATTACCAACATGTTCACTCATTAATTGATTCCAAAAACCCTAAACGCTTCTGGTCTTTTATAAAATCCAAAACGAAAAACAAATCAATACCTGTCACTATGAAATGGTCGGATCGTGGTGTCACGGCTTCTACTGGCAAGGACAAAGCAGAGTTATTTTGCAAATTTTTCGCGTCGGTGTTTACCCGCCCTGACCCAGCTACCGATGTCGATGAGGATGCCCATTCACATGGTTCAGGCTTCGTTATACCAGATCTCATGTGCTCTAGTGCTAATGTGGGAGAGCTTTTGCTTACCCTTGATGTGAATAAAGCCACTGGCCCGGATGGTTTGTCTGCGCGTTTGCTCCGGGAGGCAGCCTCTGTAATTTCTGATCCACTGTCAAAGTTATTCAATATGTCTCTGAATAGAGGAAAACTACCTCGTGACTGGAAGTCTGCCAACAACACCCCAGTTTACAAAAATGGTGGTAAAGAATATGTTTCTAACTATCGTCCAATTTCTCTAACATCGCTTGTAGTTAAGACCCTAGAGAAGCTAGTCACAAGACATATTATGGCTCATCTAGAAGATCATGACTTGTTAAGCCCTCATCAATATGGCTTTCGAGCTGGTTTTTCCTGCACATCCCAACTTATTCGCCTATTTCACTCCTGGGCATCAGCCTTAGATAAAAACAAAATGTTTTAAAACATCAGATGTCGTCTTCTTGGACTTTGAGAAAGCGTTTGACTCAGTCCCACACAAACATCTCATCTCTAAGCTTGGCCGATATGGTATCAATGGTCAGATTCTCGAGTGGCTAGGTGATTTCCTGCAAGATCGTTTCCAACGTGTTGTTCTGGAAGGTGAAAGCTCAGACTGGTCCATGGTTTACTCTGGTGTCCCTCAGGGAAGTATTGTTGGGCCAATGTTGTTCTTGTTGTATGTCAACGATATACCTGAGAACTTATCGTGTTCACGTGAAATGTTTGCCGATGATACTCTATTGTTTAACTCAGATCATCCATCATCTGTTCATCAACCTGTGTGTGAAAGCTTGTCTCAGATCGTAGACTGGTGTAAAAAGTGGCTTTTGAAACTTAAAGCAACTAAATCCAAATGTATGAAAATCACGAGATCTAGATCTGTAACACCTTGCTCGTACAACATCAATTCAATCCCACTGGAACAGGTTAAAACACACAAACATATTGGAGTCATTATATCATCTGACTTATCTTGGAAACCGCATGTTCTCTCTGTTGCTGCTAAAGCAAATAAGATACTTGGCCTACTAAAGCGCACATTTGGGAAAAGCTCTGAAGCAATATCAATTGGATACAAGTCTATGGTTCGGCCAATTGTTGAGTATGCCTGTCCTGTGTGGAATCCACATCAACAATATCTTTCTGATAAGCTTGAAAGAGTGCAAAGGAATGCTTTCAGGTGGATCCTTGGTAGTTCTATCGACTATAGTGAACGTTTGAAGTATCTTGGCTGGCCAACACTCAACTCGCGTCGTGAATTTCTTAGTTTAGTGCAATTATTCAAATTCATTAATGGTTTTTCAAGAGTAGACTTATGTAATTACTTAACTTTCTCCAATAGTCGGACGAGATCTACCAACAATGTCAAAATCTGGACGCCTTATGCTCGAACAAATATCCTCAACAACTCTTTTTGGTATAAATATATAAAAATCTGGAATGACTTGCCAAGTGACATAGTTAGCTCTAGCTCTGCTAGTAAGTTTAAAAAAAAACTGAAAGAACACATTTTTAAATAATATCAATAATATTGCACCAATATCCATTTATCAATTAACTTGTTTTTTCAATAATTTTTACCTTTACATTTTAGTTTTATTTTTATTGCATATTGCTTTTATTCTGGGGGGTGCCGTCAATGAGAATTTAGTTCCTCTCTGGCTTGACCCTTTTTGCCTTTTTGCATCTCGATGTTATTTCTATTGTTATCTGTCTGTATTATTATTATTATTATTATTATTATCTTATTATTTAGGCAAATGAAGTTATTATAAATAAATAAATTAAGCTGACGCGTACGCTTACCATATATGTAGATTATGGTATATTGGCTGATATACCATAATGGCTAAGCCAATAAAAAGTCTTGAATTGCATTATCCAATGATCCAGTTTTTAATAATTAACAATTATTCTACGAGCGCGCGTTGGATATGAGATGATAGATAGCCAACGAGGCGCGTAGCGCCTTGTTGGCTATAGTCATCTCATATCCAACAAGCGAGAGTGGAATAACTGTTTTATTAAAAAAAACGCCCCCAAGAATCTTCTCGACTTTATTTTGTGAGAGGAAACCGGATTTAACAATGTACCGAAATTATATTGTGGTATATTGGCTCATATACCATAACGGCTGAGCCAATAAAAAGTCTTGAATTGCATTATCCAATGATCTAGTTTTTAATAAAACTGATTACTACTCACATTCATTTTCACTGAAATATGGACAAAACTTCTGAAAACTTTAATGGTAATTTTACCGTCACAAATACAGTAGGCAACTCCTATATAGCATATTAGTCTAGGCAAGTTGTGTACAGAGAACAAAACGCTAATAATTTCAACAAAAAGTAAGCTTCTGAGAATAATGACAAACTCTTCAATAACAGCTAGCCACAGTAAATGTCACAGCCATCCATTCTGTCTATAGTACCAGTTATTGGGTCACTTCACATTACCTTAAACGGAAGAGAATATAAGAAACAACGACTTCAAGAACATGAAACACAGCAAAGTGAAATGTAACTAAGCTGATTTGAAATTCATTGCGCCATTCGTTTCTAATAACACAAGAAAGTGAAGGAAAGAAACGGCACCAGTTTTACTGATGAGACAAGGCCCACGCAATTTTTGGAGGTAAATGGACTAGTTAGACCGAAAGCTACATAGACAAACAATTAATAAACTGACAATAGTGAGGGATTTGGGGGCCAATTGATAAATAAGTTTTACCTAAGTTTTTCCTCTAGTTAGCCCATGAAGCTCGAAACGGCAATAATAAAAATTACCTCCAAAACACGGTAAAAAAATAAGCGAAAAACGTAGTTGATTGAGTTAAGACCATAACCATTGTTAAGACACATGCCAACCTACCATGTACAACAGACTTGGAGAGTAAAAAGGACAAAGACGGTTTTGGGTCATGATTTGGAAAATCCACCAAAACCTCCCTAAAAATAATTCGCCGACGGTTGTAGTAAGAGCGACTTACGAACGAATCTTACCAACGGTCAAACATTTGGTGACAACAGACAAAACATTGATTCGGCTCATATTCTCAAGTTAGTTAGGCCTTATGGTGAAATAAAGCACTGCATACTTCGTTTGGCTGAATAGCGATATATTTTCGAGAAAATCGATAATAACTGAATTTCGACCAAATGCCGGTTTTGAAGCTCAAAATTTCAGACTAATCTCGGAGCGTCGCGCCACGAATTGAAAACACTTGGACCGATAACAACTACCAAATCTTGAAAACAACATCAAAACATAGCAATTTAAGCAATTCTTGATGGTTTATTTACACAATCTAACTGAATTTAACCGACCTTCTTCTAACAAGATTAAAAATAGGTAAAAACTAACCCGTTAACCTTATTTTACTATGTGCTATACAAAATAATCGACTGAAAATCTGGATTTTGGAAGGCGAAGTGTAGTTTTTTTCGATCTCCAAAGGATTTTTTAGGGAAATGATTCAGTGCGATTTTATCAAATTTTAAAGTTGGATAAAATGAGCTGATTTGACGATGCCGTCAGTTGTTCGAAAGTGTTCACATTCAAACACAAACTCCATTGTTTCGCATTTTACATCCAATCTACATCTTATTTAATATAACATCATCTTACCGTCCATATTGCTGCATCACAAAAGGGGATTGCAGTCCTAAAGTTGTTGCATTGTTCCCTCAATAGCGATAGAACTTGGCAGGATAGTCAACACCTGATAATAATTGTTGACAAAGCGTATCTCGGGATTTCTCTATTCCCACTCCGTTGAAACACTTTGCGTAAGAGATCTTGTATAAGTCTACAACCGAACCCATTCTCAAAGACCCAGGGGCTGAGTCGATTTCAAGTTGGGGCATGAAGAGCCCGTGGGGACATTGTCTTACAAAACTAGTTCCAAACGGTCGCAGTCGTTCTGCCATCTGATTGGTGCCAGGAAATCTTTGTGTTTTTCTGCCCAATCAGAGTAACGTGTACTTTAGAAACCTTTCGTGTGTTTTAACACGGACATCTATGCGCTCAGTTGCTCGCTATGATTGTTTGGACCGAGCAACGGTGATTTGCTTGAGGTGAAAAGTTTCAGTCTCAGCACACAATGTAAGAGAGATCGATCAGATTGTCCGTGAAAATTTTACAGGAAATTATACTGAATACTTTCGCAGGTATCACGAGAGAACGTGTTTTAAAGTTTGCGAGGTTTTTATACAACACGATGGTTGAAGTCATTGATATGTCGCTTTAAACGTTAAACGACATTTAAGCTTAAATCTTTCTAGATTTTTTGCGTAATTTGCTATGACTGAAACTTTGCCAATCCCGTGAAGTTATTTCGTCGCACGGGCCACGCAGGTATGTCGAGCAACTGGCACTTTCGCCTACGTAGCTTTCTGTTTTCTGTGCGCGCCAAAATCTAATCTTCGCTTTGTAGTAAAATCGTTCACAATAGGGCCAAGGTTGCAGAGAACGTTAAGTTCGTAGACGACCTCCAGCAAGCGCTAAGAGAAAGCTTAGCTGTGTTTCCGGTTAGCTAATTAACATCTGAACAAAAAATTATTAATGCAGTAAATGGTTTGAACCCGGGGGTAACATGTGAAGGTGTCGTCTGATCGTCCGGGTGAGTGTAGTCCTGCGAAGGACTGTTGTCGGTGGTAGTGACTGACGTTTCGACAACCTGTGCGGAAGTCATCATCAGAGTCGAGTGAATGATTGTCAAGTGGATGATCAACACTCATTCACTTGACTCTGATGATGACTTCAGCACAGGTTGTCGAAACGTCAGTCACTACCACCGACAACAGTCCTTCTCAGGACTACACTCACCCGGACGATCAGACTACACCTTCACAAAAAATTATTAACGAGAACATCGTGAGGAGAGATGTTTTCGGGCAGTTACCGAAGTGGTTTGGAAAGAGTTTAATCTTTCAACTGCTGCCTACAGTGTTGAAATTCTTGAGCTGGGAAGACCACGGATTCTCTTCTAGTCCCTTGGTCATTGTCATTTCACCTCTTCTGTCGATTGTTGAAGACCAAGTTAAATACCTTTGATCATTGGGAATCGATCCGATGCTGCTTTCAATGGGAAAAACAAAACCAAAGACCAAGAAATATTGGATGGAAAGGGCGGGTTTGCTTTATTGCAAATGTCAGCTTAGTAGTACAGGGTCATCTACCCACATCTAATAAACAACAGTTTCCACGCTTAGCTTTTCTTTTTTTTCAAGCGTAGATTGGATTAGATTTTGGCACGCACGGAAAGATACGCTAGTACCAGTTGCTCGACATACCTGCGTGGCCCGTGCGACGAAATAACTTCACGGGATTGGCAAAGTTTCAGTCATAGCAAATTATGTAAAAAATCTAGAAAGATTTAAGCTTAAATCTCGTCTAACGTTTAAAGCGACATATCAATGACTGCAACCATCGTGTTGTATACAAACCTCGCAAACTTGAAAACACGTTCTCTAGTGATACCTGTGATACTATTCAGTATAATTTCTGGTAAAAATTTTCGCGGACAATATGATCGATTTCTCTTACATTGTTTGTTGAGACGGAAACTTTTCACTTCAAGCAAATCTCCGTCGCACGGTCCAAACAAACATAGCGAGCAACTTAGCTACCAGGATATATGTCCGTGTTAAAACACACGAAAGGTTTCTAAAGTACACCTTACTCTGATAGGGCAGAAAAACACAAAGATTTTCTGGCACCAATCAGATGGCAGAACGACTGCGACCGTTTAGAACTAGTCTTGTAAGACAATGTCCCCAGGGGCTCTTCATGCCCATACTTGAAATCGACTCAGCCCCTGGGTCTCCGAGGATATAACCGAACCGTGAACCAAATGTAAGCGCAATGTTGCTAGTTCAGAAACATGATTCTCACGTGCAGAATAACGCTAATTAATTCCAAATGAGGACTACTGAGATAAAACGCAAAAATAAAAAATTGGACTATGAAGCAAGTGGTTTCAAGAACTAAGGTCGTCTGTTACATATACGAAACAGGAGCAAACAGTTATCTAACTCCTATCATAATTTAATGTATCATAATTGAATGTTTATGGTACTTCGGGGGATATCGATAAAGCTCATTTTAGGTATAAAAAAAAGCGAAAGATCTGCAAAGGGCATAGCCCATAATACATCACTGCAGATGTGCGACAAAGAAAAGTGTTGTGTTCGAATATTTGTTTATTTAAAGGAAGTTTTATAAGGGTCAAACCTGCAAAACCACAACTTTCGCTGAAATATTTGTAAAGCCAACGTTCGAAATCTTTATATTTAGACTACTTCTTCTCCAGAGGCTTCTGTGCCTTGTTAAGTTACTCGTGCCGGTTGTAAGACTACGACTCACGGAGCACGTTCATATTTTTCGCACGCACCTTTTCCCGGCAGCAGTCCGAAAAAAGCTCACATCTGGAAATAAAACCATTTCTACGTAGCTCGGAACTCAAGAAACGCTTCGAGTAATCACTGCACCAGCTGACACCGCAGACTCGACTGCGAGTCAGTAAACCTACATCAAATACTTACATTTTGGAAACAGTGGCTTTGAAAAATCAACTCAACTAGTTAGTTATTTAGTATTCTTTTCCAAGAAGGTAGCCAAATAGTGATCTATCCCCCTCAAATAAGGTCGGGTCCAAAGCTAGCAATGCATTATATGACGAAACATTATAGAGCGTGGCTGATGCGGAATGAATGCCCAATTGCTCTCAATCCGCCTTGAACAGGCAAGAAGAGGTATAATTACTGTTTCCTGTTTTCTGGATCGTCTGTTGAAGTCACAGTGTACTCTTACTATAGCTATGAACGAGCTGTAGATATCCCTATGAGGAGAACGACAAGCAATGCTGTTGCAGAGTTCACATCTTTTCTCTGCAACTCATTTTATCAGTAAACGAAAATGCCAGTTTGAAGCACCCGTGTCACATTTTCTCATAGCGTAACACCCGGTATTTCTCAATTGAGAATGTGGGTAGCACCCAAGTGAAATGATCGTCTGGGCCATCTGAGCCGTCTTATGCCGCTTATTTGAGGCATTGTCTGGAGCAGCCAATGAAATCGCTTTATGGAATAATCCACGTTCGCCCGCGAGCAACAAATTCCACAACATGCCGTCTGGTAAGCCTTCAGCGAGATAGTGGTTTTTCTTCGTGAGGAAATACATTGGCGAAACGTACTCGTATCTCAGATGAACAGAGAGGTATTTTAGAGCGGTTTTTTGCAGGAGGGATGGTGGGAACGGCAACCATGTACAAGGAGATGGTTTTAAAAGCGTCAACGGACACTGGTTTGACGAAGGCACAAGTCCAGGTAAGCTTATTAAATCATTTGGTTAACCTCGGCTGTAGCTTTATACCAGGTTGTGCCGCATTTTATCTCAATAATTCCACAAATCAAACAAAACTAGCAATTCGTATACATCGCAGATGCATTTATATGTCAATAATAGCCTAACGCTTAAAGTTAATTGGATGTTATTTAGATCGTGATGAGGTACAGTTTCTATACTATCAGACAGTTAACTCTGCTTTAATTACTCAAGCTCAAGATCATTTACGTTCATCATACATGTGTATTTGCATTTCAAGGTAATCCATCGATTTCAAAAATTTAAGGTTTTTATTTGAAAACATTAAAAACATAAGAACATCATATGCAAAGAGAACATCCAATAAATTAATGCGGAAGTCTTATTGAAATCTGATGACTACATTGACCGTCACCGAAATTATGCACCAATTAATTAAAATTTAGATAGCTCTGAAACACGATTTGACTTTTACTTTGTGTGTTATTCACGTTGTCATTCTTGTATCATAATAATATTTTTAACTGATACCATAATTAAATTTGGCAACAGCTGGTATTGTTTGTAAAATATTTTTCTTCTTTTCCAATAAACTTGCGTGTCACTTCCCGTCTCGATCAGGCTTTTCTACATGCGGGTGGAAGCCAACATGAAATTATAATTTGTAATTAATGAATAAAGTTTTTTTTATTTGTTTTGTTTTGTTTTGTTTGACTACAACTGTACGAATTTAAGATAGTTGTATTATTATTATTATTAGTGTTTTTATTATGCAAACCCACAAGCTCATTTTGTCAAAGCAAGGTTCGGTTTATCCTAGGTTAGGAAGAAGTAGAGGGTGTCTGTTGTAGGTCTAATAATAATAATAATAATAATAATAATAATAATAATAATAATAATAATAATAATAATAATAATGATAAAGGAGTTTCCATAAAGAGCGGTTCCGGTACCTGTAGGACCTCTTCCTGCCATCTGTTTGGATTTCATTAGTGAAAATAAAAAGTGATTTTAGTGGTCACAGCCGTCTATTAAACCTTCAGTGGCCGCTTATAAGTATTGTTATTGAAACCCCTGATAATAACACCTTTATTTAGACACGATAGTGTTTAGAGCTGAACAGCCTGTGGGGTTGTGTATAAATCCAAATAAACTGTAAATGAGGTAAATTCAAATGATTATGGTTTTTGAGGAGAGGGGAAAACTGGAGTACCCGGAGAAAAACCTCTCAGAGCAGAGTAGAGAACCAACTAACTCAATCCACTTATGATGCAGGGTCCAGGAATCATACCCGGAACACATTGGTGGAAGGCGAGCACTCTCACCACTACGCCAACTCTGCTCCCTCTGTCTGTTGTCTAAAGCATATTAAATACTATATTCAAGCATGTACGAATACTGTAACTAGTGGCAAGGCATTATTGCAGTATTTCTCAATATTTCTGATGCATACCTCCTCTTTCTCCTCTCCTCTTCCTTTTTCCTCATGATAACACTTTTATGGTCTTTGATCAAAATTAATATAATTAAAAATAGTTTATGCATGTTTATTCAGCTGTCATCAGTGATAATTATTACTAATTTTAGCATAATGAGTAATATAACACTTACACTGAATGATTTTTGCAGAAGTGGTCGGGAATCAGAAAAGAAAAAGGCCACAAGTATCATCTTCTTCTGCAGATGCCACATTAAAAAGATTCAAAGGTGTCTAAGGACCAAATTCTTACAATTTAATTTGTGCTGAATTCTTTAAAACAGGTACTTGTACTAGAAGGAAAATATATTTGATTTACAGATACTCAGTCATTTTCTTACAATGCTGATATTGTCATTACTTTTCATTTCACTCCTGTTTTATCTATACTTACTACATTGTATAGGTGCGGTCAGTTGTGGCTTAATGTAAGTTATAAGTAGGAATTAGCATTAAATACAGCTGTAGGTATGGCCCTGGATTCAAATACTTTTTAAAGCAGGGATAAAGACGATATTGTTAAAAGATGGAAATTGACAGTTCACAGACAGGTTTATAATAATCCATTACTACAGATTGTTAAGACCCTAGATAGTTTTCCAGCCTGGAAAATCAAGTGCACAGCTGCCTATTTCCCCCTGGGTTCCAGCTATTATCTACATTCCTTGTCAAACCTGAGTTTTTGGTTTCATGTTTGTTTTTATGTACACTATACTCACATGTAAATCGATAGCAACACTGTAAGGATCACAAATTTCTCAAATTAATTCAAAGTTTACTGTTTAACGTAATGGTTATGAGTTCTTGTAAATGCACAATGTTTGTGCAGGAGGTCAAGGGTTCGAGCCCCGGCTGGACCAACACTCAGGGGCTTAAAATAGTTGAGAAAGATATGCTACCTTTCTATAACATAAAGAAATGCTTAGATATTCTAGTTTTCTCGGATAGGGACAATGAAATGGAGGTCCTGTCTCCTGCAGCGTTAGGGGCAGGAGACGTTAATTTCCCACGCACCAGAATACTGTGTGATGGATGTCCTCCCTTGGGGTGGGATGGGTGGTAAACAGGACCCCCATTGATACCAGTGTTTACAACACTGAAGGGGCTATCCTGTATGTCTACTCTAGACTCTCTTCCAGATAGGAGGGGGTCTCAGGACAAATACGTGTATACATACATACCAATACAAGTTGATCCAGTACTGCCTGACAAATGACTAAAACCTGTATAATGGGTTGTAAGTAATGTCAGTTGCATACAACCCATTATGTTGTATAATGCGTAATGTCATGATTAAGTATTGTTACTGCTTGACATCATAGCTATTAATATTAGGAACAATGGTTTTGATTTGTGTTATTGTAGCCTATAAAAGTAATTGTTTTCTCACTCAGACATTCTTTTCAGAACTGCTCTAGCTTGCATGAAGTTTTGGAAAGGAAACAGGCCTTTCATTGATACCTTGACATTTTTCAAGTGGTCAAATGTAGGCTTTATTGCAGATCACAATACAATTTATAATTATTTTGAATCATCAATGTGTTGATAGCTCATTGTTGGGAAATGACTGATCTTTAATTTAGTAATCAGTAAGTGTTATGTGGCTGTAATGTGGTCTTGACTGACATCAATGCATGTGATTAGTGCACTTGGTCATATATTTTTCATGAATCATATATGTTCTTTTACTGAGTTGCAGATGAATGTAAAGGTCTTACCTACCAACAGAAGAATAAGAAAGCATCTGAAAAGTGGTGAGAAAGAAGTGACATGGAGAAAAAAAAGTTTGTGGATTCTGCAAAAGTTAATAAAGAATTAAATGTCAAAGTATCAGAACTCACGGAGGAGCAGAAAAGAAAACTAATTGATAGACACAGAAAGAAACTTTTGGAAGAGGTACTATTAATACAGCTGTGTATGTTCACCCTGATAGAGTTAAGATGCCTACCTTCAAAAAACATTAATAATACTAACGGTAATTATGAGTTATTCATATTGAGCATTTCCTTAGGGGATTTAAAAGAAGTATTTTCGGGTCAGACCTATATCTTAATAATTAAGACTGAAGATAATATAACCTTTTTAATTGCCTTATTTTATTGCATGTATAGATCCTGGTTCTTGAAGATTTGGGTTGTCAGACATCCACATTATATCTGGATATCAGTGGTGAAATGTACAACCTTGGATCTAGGGCTGGAACAGCATTTCTTGCAACTAATCAAGAGATAAGCATAAAATTTCGAGAATATTTTGGTAAGAAGACAATATTTGCTTTCAAACAGTGAAATTTTATGTGACAAGTTCACCATAATTATTCACTTTGAGTGAGGTTAAGAATATGGAATCGAGTGTACTATTTTGCATTTTAAACCAAAGATGGCATCTGCAGCCAATATCCTATTTGTGGATTGTGGCCATATAATAGATGATAGGTTCTTAACCAACCCTTGATCAACCGTTTTCCTCCCCAGTCCTGCCTCTCTCTTGTTTTATGGTGTACATTGTGTATATTTTCTAGTGTTTGATTGCCCTCGCCTTAGCAGGCAATACATTAAGATTTTAATAAAGCAATTACCCTATATGAGTTACCCTTACAAACAGAGCACTGCAGATATTTCATTCACTGTTTAAGGTTTGCCATTTTGTGGGAAAACTGGAACATAAAACATCCTTTTTGTGGGTGTTGGTGGACCTCGTGAAGTGTCCATTAATGGAAGCTAAGAACTATGAAAAATGAATGTAACAGTTTGGCACTTTGTTTCAAGGAAGGGAGCATGTCTTCAAGAGCTGCATCAAAGATGATGTTAATAAGTAAGATCAAGATGCGGACACTGCTGTGATCTTAGCAAACAGGACAATGTCTTGATTGAGTCACCTATATAACAATTTTGCCATCTACCTTAGAGTCTGAGACAAGGAATTTCAGTGAGGGGTTGCATCTCATGGGACTACAGTACAAAATCCTATTTGACAGGGACTGGTTTTGATACCAAGAATAATTTATTTTCAAGTACTCCAGAGTTTTTAAACATTAATGTTATAGGTGTTGTGACTTTTTCAAAATTATGGTACATGTATGTAAGTTGAACCACAAAGAAGTGTATGGGCCATTTAATAGAATCCTCATGTGAAACTTACATGTAGCTACCATTTATATCTTGTTTACATATTAAGGCTTTTGTTCACTTTCTGTTTTATAGGTGCAAATAATCAGCAATTTACTATTGCTCATGTGCAAGACCTTTTCAACAAGAAATACAGTATTTAAAAAACTGCAGAAGTTGTCATTAAACAACCACGTTTTGTATGTAACTGATGGTTTGAGTTACAAATGGAATGTACTAAAGGAATGTAAATTTCAGTTTAATGCATGTATGAATTATTTCAGAAATAGAATTTTTCTGGTTTAGTTAAGAAACAGAATTAATTACAGTGATGTTTTAAATAATGATCAAGTACTGGGAAAGAACATTATCCGCACTGGCCATGGCCCTCTTTACTTTGAGTGTTGTGCAAATTTGGATTCTGGGGAGCCATTTTGTTTACCAGGGGCCATTCGCTCTGTTATTTTAGTTACACTTAGTCAACAAGGATTGTGTACTGTGTAAAAAGGGCTCAGTTAAGGACCAAAACAGTTACAGTAATTACTTCCTCAAAGACATGGCTTTTGCTAGAATGTTATGAATAATTTGTTGTTTTTCTACTGAGGCCAACTCAAAACCAAAATTCACTGCTAATTTTTTACTTAGATATGCAAACATTTGTAAGTAGCGAGCAGAATGGTCATGAGTGAAAGTTGTCTAAAGTTCCATCATCTGCCTTAGTTGAGCTCTGAAGGAAGTCTTAGGGTAATAATTTACTGTAAGTAAATTTAAGGTATTTTTTGCAGTCACAAATTTGATTAATTAAAATTTATTAAATTAATTTGCTGAACATTTCACTGATAAATGAACTTTAAAAACCCTCCATCTGGTTTGAAATCAGGCTAGATTGCTGTATCAAAGTTAGGTCAATTTAATTCCATAAAGGTATAACCAAAATGCAACTGTTCATTCACATCATGCCGCATTAGACCAATCAATGGAAATGAAATCATCGATCAATTTAGCTACATTACAATAAAATGTTAAATAGTATAATCTAAGTGAAGAGAATGACCCAATATTGATTCTAGAACCTAAGTGATAATAATTAGCCTGAGAGAATACACTCTTGATTGAAATGTCAAGACCAAGTATTATGCTGGAGCCAGAAAGTGTTTTTGTTAATGAAAGTCATTTAACCCTTTAAGCATACTTTTGAATGTTAACTCTATAGTTCATTTTCAAGGAATTGCTTTTTCTTTTGCTTTTATTTGCTTTTTCTTTAAATGCCTTAAAGGTTGTATTAATTTAATGTTTTGTCATGTGTAAATTTTAAGACGTCTAAATATAACATCAGAAATGGTGAAGTTACACTGGGGAAAGGCCTTTTTGGAACTGATGTTTTTAAGTATTCTTTTTTTAATCATATTGTAGACCTGTGGAATTGTCTTCCACTACACATTAGAATGATTGAATCTTTCTCATCATTTAAGAACAGTATTAATGAATTTTATCAAAACAAATTTAATGGAAATAAGGATAGATTTTTGTAATTAATTAATAATTATTGTCATGTTAATTATACTATTTGAGCTACTATATTATATGTAAAAATTTTTTTTCTCTTCATTGAGGCAGTTTATTTTTATGAGGAATCTTCGAATTCTGTATAAACTGACCTAATTATTCAGATCTTTTGAATTTTTTATTTTTTAAATAATCATTAATTTATCTTTAATTTGTATATTATGTTAAGACCTGTATAATTAAAATTGAGTATATTAAAAAATTAAATTAAATTGTTACTGCGGACGTGTCACGTATAGGATTAAAACAACACATCATTTATCTTTAATGCTCTCCACTGAACAAGTTTCATATCAGTATATTAAGTGTACTTCACCAGGACCCAACTTATATGGTTTCTATTCTTATGAAACGTACCCATAGTAAAGTCACTTTGAATTTTGTGATTCGTTGCAAATTATTTCACAACTATAAAATATCGTCGTTTAATTAATACAAATCACCTTTGAGGGAAAATTTCCTTGGTTTCTTCTCATTCTTTCTTTTCTGATAGTAAATATTTGCTGTTTTTTAAAAAATTGAATTGTACTGTATTGAATTAATTATATTCAATGTGAGAGCAATCGTGCGTTCGGAGAAAAGAGAAAGGCAAATCACTGATGGACACTAATAGCTTTGACCTTAGTTTGAGCTGAACAATCAACTCTGATTTTACAGTTACGAAGCTAACTACACTTGCTAGGGAGATTATTTTTAGTAGCATTACTTATTTCTTTTTTGGATAGATTGTAAAGATTGTGATAACTGTCAATCATACAGTTGTTCATGACTTTTTTGATGAGGTATTTTACGTCGCACCGATTTTGAGCTTGTCGCTTGTTTTCAAAGATGGAACACTTGGCAGGTCTGAATGGGACCTCCTTTTGAAATTCAGCTGAGATTTTGGATGCCACGCTCAGAGATCGTATGGCGACAACCATCATCCAACATGTATCGTTAATAACTGCAATGTATTATGTCATAAATACGCCAGTCTGATACGGTGGCCCAGAGGGGACATGCTGCAAATAAAAAAGAGTTGCTGCAAATAAAAAAGAGTTGCTGCAAATAAAAAAGAGTTGCTGCAAATAAAAAAAACCAGTTGCTGCAAATAAAAAAAACGAGTTGCTGCAAATAAAAAAAACCAGTTGCTGCAAATAAAAAAAACCAGTTGCTGCAAATAAAAAAAAACCAGTTGCTGCAAATAAAAATGTAAATGCTGCGCGCGCATTTTTTACGAGTAGGACTGGGAGCAAGGAAGCGATTCACCATGCTTTTCCAGGTTACATTTCTAGTGCCTAATTAATCTGTGGATAATGTTTTGTACGTCTTGTCAGGAAGAAAACCATCCATACGATGCGAAATATTGCTTTGTTTGTGGTGAGAAACTACCTCAAGGTTCTAAAGATATTTACAGTCCTATCGAGTTATACTTTCATCGAGGTTATCGTTACCAAGCAATTGTTGATTTACTTTCTCTTCTAAGTTTCACGGCATAGATATACATGTAAGAACACTTAAACGAAAGCTACATGAAATGGGTCTAAAGAGAAGAGGAAACGAAATCGATATAGACATAGTTAGAGAAACCATTAGGCGCGAGATGCAAGGAGCTGGAGAGTTAGCTGGCTATAGGTATATCTGGCACGCTCTTCGATTGAGACATCATATGCACGTGTCACGTGCTCTTGTAAGCAAAATTATGAAAGAAACTGACCCTGCTGGAGTTGAAGAAAGGGCAAGAAAACGTCTAAAGAGAAGAAATTATATATCAAGAGGACCTAATTATTGCTGGCATATCGATGGTGAGTACTAAGTCATTACATAAAATTTGTTACTTACACATGTAACCGTGGTGCACTTTGGATAGAAACTGGCAGGGATGCTCGTCAAAAATGGTCAAAATGATCTCTAAACGGTATTGCGAGATATTCAAAGTGAGAGTTATAGTTTAAGGTTTGTACCCTTATAATAATGCCCATTTAGCCTGTGTTGCTGGCAGTCTGAAGTTAGCTAAAGAAAGGAGAGGAAGCACCACAGACTGCAATGCATGGCTAAGGTCTATACTGGAGGGTATGGGAATGTATTGATTTTAGCCTTAATTTGATCAAACTCACACAGTGTTTTGCAGTTAATAAATCATAATTGGTTTATTATCAGTATTGTGTTGTCACACGCATGTGATCATAAAATTGCATACTAGCATTAAATAATAATAATAGCATTATATAGCATATAAATTAATAAGAAATACTATTAGTAATATTTGATTTACTCCACTTGATTTTTTTTTCTTTTGGTAATATTGAGCTTGTTTGAAATTCTTTTTGTAGGTTATGATAAGCTTAAATCCTATGGCTTCCCTATACATGGTGCTATTTGTGGCTACAGCAGGAGAATAATATGGCTTGAACTGGTTCGATCTAACAATAATCCAAAGGTTACTGCCATGCTATATCTTGATGCTGTTGAAACTTTGCAAAGTTGCCCTAGAGTTGTGAGGTCAGATTGTGGAACAGAAAATGGTGTTATTGCTGGAATGCAATGCTATTTCAGAGCAGATGGTATTGATGAATTTGCTGGAGAGAAATCTCATCAATATGGTTCTTCACCATCAAATCAGAGAATAGAGGGATGGTGGTCCTTTTTCCGAAGGAATCGATCAAGTTGGTGGATAGACTTTTTCAAAGATATGGTCCAGTCAGGAATACTTGAACTTGGAAACACATTTGACATGGAATGCCTATGGTTTTGTTTCTCAAAGGTTCTAGAAAAGGAACTTGACAACGTAAAAGACCACTGGAACACACATTACATGAGAAAATCAAGACATGACACAGTTGCAGGTGTACCTGATATTTTGTACTTTTTACCTGAAAACTCAGGGTTAATGGACTGCATGGTTCCAGTACCCACAGAAAAACTAAAGGAAATGGAGAATGAGTGTGGGATTGACGGCGATGAAGGCAATAGTGAAGTGGAGGAATATCTCAACTACTTTGAACATATCATTGAAACAAATAATTGGAAGATGCCTTCAAATGAGGAAGATGCATTTGATTTATTTCAGAATTTTAAGAATTTGCAGATTTGATTCGTAAGTACTTCAGTGGTAAACATAAAATTCCAGTACAACATCCATGATGTATCTTTTTTTATTATACAACTTGTAAAATAAGTAAAACTGTAACAAATAGACAAATGATATGCATTGAAGTTGTAAAGCTAACTGACTTTTACGACAAGGATATTGTTCAAGTACTTAACAATAGACAGTGAGTTAAAGCCTCCCAAAGCCATGTGATTCTAACACTGCAGACTCCAGCATTTCTTGCATTTCTTGTTCTGTATTGATATGAATTGGCAGTTTGATTGTTGTATCACATGTAGAAGCTGTTGGACGACAGCGACACCCAGGTACACAACCATGCACAAATAGGACCTTCAGCTTCTTTGGAAAGCCAAGTGGTGGTGGATGGCAGCATCCTGTTAGCCATTTCAGGAGATCTTTCAGCTTCAAACTATTGCCTAGAAGATACATAGAAAAAATTTTAAAAAAATCGGAAATATTTCATGTCGACCTGCCAATGGCTAGGAATCTTACACATTGAATAAAAACAGAACTTTTTGTCTTTTTATTATTGCATAAACACTTTTTCTGTATATACAATCATAATTAATTCAGACAATCACCAATTAGATTCAAAAGTACTAAAGGCTATTTAGCACCATTTTGTTTTGTTTTCTTTAAAAACAATCTGAATGTTTCTTGTTGTTTTTGAAATCCAATTTTTGATAAAGATTTCCAGTCTGAAAACATGGAACCAGAAAACATATATATATATTCATCATAGAAATGATTATAATAATAATGATCATGTAATTTAAGGAGGCTTGTTAATGGATCACTAGCTCTGTGAGGCTGCTCCTGCCAGCTTTTTTTGGTAATGTTTATAAAAGAATAAAAAACTAAAGAAGTAATCCTATACAGTATATTAAATTTCTTTCTCATTAAATTCACTATTAGTTACAGTGTAGTGAGTGAGTGGCATAGTCACACGTCTAACAAAATACTTTGAAATCTCAGATAAAAATTAAAAAAACCTAACCTTACCTCTTTCAAGATTGTCCACAACATCACAGAAGAACTTATAGGTGGTAATCTCGAGGTCTTTCTCCAGCTGTAATAGGCTATACTCTACTTCCAAATCATCAAGAAATTCATCCACTGTCATCTCAAAACAGTTACTACATTTGAAAAGTGGCTCCCAAATACTGGGACTTTTCTTGATAGAGGAAAGTAGTCCACTGGTGTGGAGTCCACTTTCCAGTTGCAGTAGTGCTGGTAAATATGGTGTTAATTCTTTCATGCAAATTGATCTATAGTTAGAGTGAAAATATATGTTAGAATAGAAGTAAATCACACATAATTTGACAGAGATTTAGGCACAATGACAATAATAGGGGGCATGAAACACTGCAAGAAAAAGGTTCAAGTCAATTCACTATATTTTTCAGTAACACAAAAAGTTATTGGATCTAAAAGGACAACTGCACATTTTCATGCTTTTTTAACACAACACTGTACACTAAAATAAGGCCAACTCTGCAAACTCCATGTTTCCCTTGTTAAACTTTGTTGTGTGCAACAACACCATTTTGACTTTAATTGTATGTCACACAAAAACAGAGTATGTATTGTATAGTTAGTTACAGTATTTCATATTAGTTAGTATTATATCTGAAAATAATCTACATACTGTACAATTGCCTTGGCAGATGTGATTGTTTCTCTTTGTGGAATACTTCTGTACCCAATCATTCCAAGTACTTCGAAAGTCCTTTCACTCATGAGAGATTCTCTCACCTCAGCATCTGTGGTTGCCTTTGATAACTAAAGTATAAATTCATAAAACCATCAAACAAAATTATTTACCTAAAGTATACTGCTATTAGGCTTACCACTGTAATCAGAGGTAGTACTGCCTAGTAACAATGTTACATATTTGTATACCAGTGCAAGAACCACACACTGCCTATCAATCATTCCCATTAATATTCTTTATCTTACCAATGATCTAGCTTACATTATCAACAGCTTCTTTTAGTTTAGAATCCTTGATGTCGATTGGGGATAGCTCCTTTCCCAGGATATAGTTTGCCATTGGTGGTGCCAAGAAGTTGGGAGCTGGTCCACCCTGTAAGATTGACATGCCCATTATCTCTCCACAAAGCTTGAAATCATTGCTGGCCAAAGCAACAGCCGATGTTGTTGGATAGCCACTATCAAAATACTTTGTCTGCATCATTGATAACAACTCTGGAATGAAGTGAAAAGGTCATAATCAAATTGCATTTTATGCTGCTGTCAGTACTAGTCTTTTAACATTTATTAAATCTTTCAGTACCAGACAAACACTTTCAGTACATACCTGTAAACAATTCCCTTTTCGGTCCACCATCATCTACACATGGCTCCCCAACAAAGACTACTTTAACAACAGATGTGGGTTGGATTTTTTTTTGCCTTGCACTTTTAAAATCTTCCCACAGGAACTTTCTTCGTAAAGAGACCCTAGTCACCTCTATTGTTGGCCATCCACCCATAACTTTCGTGATTTCGTCTTTTAAGATCCTTTTTGCCTCTTTAGGATCATAGTCAGCCATTGATGTGGTTTCATTGTTTGAGTCAGCTTTCAAGTCATAAGGCTGCTCATCCTCTAACAACCATGCTGAGCAAGATGCAGCATGTTCCTCAACATCTGAGGAACAAAACAACTCCAAACAGATTGGACATTCAACCAAGCCAGATGTCGATGGCTGTTGATCATCATTAGGAGATGTAGGAGTAGGCATAAAAACTACTACTTGGCTGGATGTATTTGTTGTACTAGTGTTAGTTAAAGCACTTGCAGTTGTTGGAGTGGGAAAGGAAGTGGTAATGCTTTTCGCACAATCGTCCTCAACAACAGCAAACAATCTAGAGGAAGTGGGAGTAGAACCAGCTGGATTTGTTATGCTAGTGTTGTTGCCATTTTCAATGCTTAGAGAAGTAGAAGTAGAAGTGGTAGTGCTGGAGCTGGCTAGCTTTTGGTAGTCATCTGAGCCTTCAGAGTATTCATCATCGAACAATCCAGAAGTAATATGCTCAAGGTAGTCGCTATGGGTGGCTAGATACAGAGTTATTCTGCTGTATGGCTTTCCCAGCTTATCCTTGTATAACTTAAGCACAAATTCCTCATTTGTGCCAGGAACCTTCTCAGCAATGCGTTTATCTGGATAAAGCAGTTTGAATCCCGTCGGTCGATTGAGAATATCAGTGTTGAATACACTGTGTTTTTCCACTGCTTTTTCTCGTAACTCGTCATATTTGGTTAGAGGCGACACTTTCAATGGAAGGTTGGAGCCCCGTTTCACTCTTATTTCGCCGTCTTTGGTAGCCATCAAACCTATCTGAATTGTAACATCTTGAATACTTGTAGGGATAGTGTTTAACTTGGATTTCTTGTGAAAATGTTGCGTGCGATTATCTTCTTTCCGCTTGCGAAATTCAGCGAACGACTTCTTGTTTGGCGCACCAGTGGGCTTTGCACCTTCCGAATACTTAGTTCCACACTTTGAGCAGTAATTGGCATCTTGTGCCAACTTTTCCTGTCCACAACCAGAGCAAAACATGTTCACAAAACTAGATTTATAACAGAGCTTTGCGAACAAGCTGTAGACGTGTGAAATCGTGAACACGCGTCATCGCTTCATGGCTCCCAGTCCTACTCGGAAAAAAATGCGCGCGCAGCGTTTACATTTTTATTTGCAGCAACTCGTTTTTTATTTGCACAGCAACTCGATTTTTCATTTGCAGCAAATCCTTTTTTATTTGCAGCAATTTGTTTTTTATTTGCAGCAACTCGTTTTTTATTTCCAGCAACTCATTATTTATTTGCAGCAATTTGTTTTTTATTTGCAGAACTCGTTTTTATATAGCAATTTTTTTATATTTGCAGCAACTATTTTTATATGCAGCATGTCCCCTCTGGGCCACCGTAGTCTGATACTGAGTCATCGCTGCAAACACAGGACATAACTTTAGATATAGGGTGGGTGAAGAGCAAAGAAAATGATTAATAAAACTGGGTTGAGTGAGCCACTGGCTACCCCCAAATTTCATATATTTAGAAAATATAAACAGAAAAATGAGGTTGATTTTGCGAGGTTCCAGTGATTACCTGTACACCCCGCACTAACAGGCCGGTTAATGACCCCAATTTTCCAAAAATTAGAAAATAGCTGAAAATGGGGTTGTTCTTGCGAAGTTTCCAGTGATTACCTATACCCCCCACCAAAACACCGGTGAATGACCCCAATTTTCAGACATCTAGAAAATAACGAAAAACAGGGTCGAGTTCAGAAGTTTCCAGTCATCATCCATACACTCCGGACTAACACACCGGTTAAGGACTCCAACTTCAGATATCTAGATACTAAGAACAAAAAATGGGGTCGATTTTGGGAGTTGCCAGTGATTACCCATACACCCTGCAACAACACTCTGGTTTAGTGACCCCAATTTTCAGATATGTAGAAAATAGCAACAAAAAATGGGGTCGATTTTGTGAGTTTCCTGATTGATAAGCTATACACTCCGATTTAATGCTCCGGACCGAATTTTCAGATATTTCAGTTGAAAATAACAACATAAAACAGGGTCGATTTCGGGAGTTTCCAGTGATTACTCATACACCTCACACTAAAACACAGGTTAATGACCTCCATTTTCAGATATCAAGAAAATAGCAACAAAAAATAGGGTCGATTTCAGGAGTTTCCAGTCATTATCCATACACTCCGCACTAACACACCGGTTAAGTACCCCAACTTCAGATATCTAGAAACTAACAACAAAAAACGGGGTCGATTTTGGGAGTTGCCAGTGATTACCCATACACCCCACCCCTAACAAACTGGTTTGGTGACCCCAATTTTCAGATATCTAGAAAATAGTGACAAAAAACGGGGTCGATTTCGCGAGTTTCCTGAGTGATAACCTATACACTCTGCTTTAATGCTCCGGGCCCAATTTTCAGATATTTCAGAAGAAAATAACAACAGAAAACAGGGTCGATTTCGGGAGTTTCCGGTGATTACCCATACACCTCGCACTAAAACACCGGTTAATGACCTCAATTTTCAGATATCTAGAAAATAACAAAAAAAAACCGGGTCAATTTCGGGAGTTGCTAGTGATTACACATACACCCTGCCCTAATACACTGGTTAATGACCCCAATTTTCAGATATTTACAAAATAACAACATAAAACAGGGTCGATTTCGCGGCACCTCGCCCTATCACACCAGTTAATGAGTTTGCAATGCTTAATTTTCACATGAAGACTTCTGTTACTTACAGTTTGTATAGATTTGAAATAACAACAGAGAACGGGGTTTATCTCGCGTTTGTGGTGACTAGTGATACACCCCACATAACTGACATCCCTTAATAACCCCGAATTTTCAGATATGACTAAAAATTATGACTTTGCTAGTTTTCAGCACTTATTTCAACAGAGAGTCTGAATGGGGGGGGGGAAGAAGGGTCCACTTGTCGGTTAATATTCAGTCAATTAGTCGGTAGTATTTTTCACCCTTTGTTGCTTGTCGGCTAAGCAGCACAATGGGTTGACCAGTCCAGTTTGTAACTTCTTGGATAATGTGGAATAAAATGCGCAAAAAGGGCCTGTTTTAAGTACTCCATTTTCAAATAATTGGAAAATGATTGAAAGTGATAACCTATATACCCTGCATTAGAAGATTGTTTAACACCTATTTTTAAATCTTTGGAAAACTATCGTCTAGGACTCGATTTTGTTTGTTCAACTACAGAAACTGGGTCATTAGGCCACTTGGGTAGAAAGGGACTACCCGCAGGTCAAAAAGAATGTTGTCCTAGCTTCTTGAACCATTTTAGACCGAAGGGTCACTTATCGGTATCTAATCTACTTGGGCTATCCAGGCATGTTCGATATCTTAAAAAGTTTGAGGGTTCTCATTGTTGATTCTGTAGAGTCCAGGAAGATAGTTTGAGGTTTGGAATTACAGCTTTATTGTAATTACAGCTAGTAATACGCTACGGCTGTGAATTTATAAATTAGTATCAAACCGCAAGTGGACAAAAGAATGTTACATCCATATTCGCAAATGTATATGCACTACTGATAGTAACTGTTTTTCTTGAATGTATAACATTTTTTGAATTACATTGATTTATTGAAATAGTACAAGGCTGTGATGTACTTTGCAAAACTATCCTCACTAAAAAGTAACTGAAAAATATGCATAACTTTGGAAGCGCGGTGGCCTCCTGGTGAGTGCACTCGCCACTCCGGATTGAGTGGTCCGGGTTCGATCCCTGGCCGAAGACATTGTGTTGTTTTCTTTGGCAAGACACTACTCTCACAGTGCCTCTCTTCACCCAGGGGAATAAATGGGAACCAGCGAATTTAATGTTGGGGGTAACCCTGCGATGGACTTGCATCCCATCCAAGGGGGAGTAGAAATGCTCTTACACATTTCTTGCTACAGAAACCGGAGTTGAGCGCCTGCCTCAATGAGCCAACTGACTTGCATCAGGCCTTACTTAATGCATAACTTTGAAACGGTCATAATTACTTTAATTATTGGTGAAAGTCCTCATCATTCCACCCCCTTATAGGTGTGCTATGACACTCTAAGTCCTCAAAGAGACTAAAGTCATAAAGATTTTCAACGTCGATTGGTGTTTCTATTTCAACTTCATTGAAATGTAAGTAGATTTCCTCAGGCTCTTCAAAAGTAGGAGAAGTAACTGAGTCTCCACACATACATCTCAGTAACTTTAGGTCCTTTTTGTAGACATCAACTTTCTGTTGAAGGAGTGACCGCAAACCTCCATTCACATTTTCCCCATCCAAGTAAGAAGTGATGACATTTATTTGCTCAGCAATAAACGTGAAAAATCGAAGCATTTCTTTTTTCACCAAGGTCTGTTCCTCCTTACATCTGTCTCCCAAAGACATCAAGTGTACCAACTTTTTCTCTATATCAGCTGGCACATTGTTGGTATCATTTGAAAAATGAAGTTCACAGTATATAGGTCACTGCCTGGATCTTCAATGTCCTCAAACGTGACTACCTCATCTCTCATCAGTCTATTCAATGTGGCAAGGCCCTGATTCATTGAATTGACCACTTTGTCAATCTGATTGGCCAATTTTATCGCAATGGCTTGGCCATCTGATATGAAAGACTTAATTAATAACCTGAAAGTTCTTGTATTTCAAAACGCAATCTTGGAAGCCACTACATTTAGAATAATCTAATACATTTTGTATATCCCCTGATCTCTTCAGTCGTGCTTTGCAATGAAGCTGAAAGATGACAATCAATACTTGGCACTCTACTAAGTCTTTAGTTCATTCAAAGGAATCTACTGTTAACCTACACAACTTGACAACTGTGTCTGTTCATGCAAATCAATGAAAATGGAAAGCGTTGTGGAGGTCGTAATTACAGCTGAGTTGGAAGAATTCTTTTTCTGTGTTATAAATATCTACGTACTCAAACACTCAACTCTCTTGTCAGAGAATGATATCCTGACCTGGTGAAACCAGCTCAATGAAGTTTGAGACTGCATCTTACATAAAAAAAGTAAAGACCTGCATATTTTGCTTTTAACTCCAAGAGAAAAATTCTTTCTGATGCCATCTTATGTAATCTCATTACCTCAATGTCCTGCTTCTTTTTACTCAATTGCTGCTGTGTAGTTCGAAAGGTAGCATCATTTTCTTGCCAGCGTAGTCTGATGCCATGCTTTTTCTCCAACCCCAAAAGGGTCTTCTCATTCCTAAAAAAAAAAAACCGTGCTCAGACTCAGTCCAATATTAGAAAGTTCAGCATGCAAACAACTTAACATAGGTTGTTAAATCAGATACAATGAAATATATGAAGTTCATATATTTTGAACTGCGGTATTAGATACATATGATACACGATCCTCGTAGTAGATAGCGCTATTTAAGCAATAGCGAAAATCAGACCTGAAAAAAATCAGGCCTGTACGGGATTCGAACCACTGACCTCTGCGATACTAGTGCAGCGCTCTACCAATTGAGCTAACAAGCCAACTGGGAGCAGGCCGTTGAGTTGATTCATAATAAACCCGTGAAAGTGATAAATCAGCTACAATGAAATATATGAAGTTCATATATTTTGAACTGCGGTATTAGATGCATATGGTGCACGATCCTTGCTGTAGATAGCGCTATTTAAGCAATAGTGAAAATCAGACCTGAGAAAAATCAGGCCTGTACGGGATTCGAACCACTGACCTCTGAGAGGTAGAGTGCTGCACTAGTATCGCAGTGGTTCGAATCCCATACAGGCCTGATTTTTTTCAGGTCTGATTTTCGCTAGTGCTTAAATAGCGCTATCTACTGCGAGGATTGTGTATCATATGTATAGGTTGTTAAATGAAACAACCAGCTGTTGAGGTAGGCCAGTTCTTGGAACCTTCCAGTCTACTCTGATGTGTAAACATTGTTTTTACTCCATAAACAGCTGTGACCAGTTTTGCGAACCACTTTCTAGTCTTTCCTTCGTTAAAGCTACACAAAAACTGAAAATACCTTGACATTTTTCTCTCCAGCATGTCTACTTGGGAAGGTTCTTGTTCTTTAGCATATGCAATGTGGGATTTTAGTTTAGAAGCTCTCACCAAAAGCTCAACATAGGTTTCATCCCACTGAAGAGACAAATCTAGAACAGATATTTACAATGTACTAGTAAATACTAACATACTAGAGACGGATGCTATTCTACAGCAACAATTTACTATTAATGGCACTAACATTTAATACTAGTACTTACAACGTACACGTAAATGAAGTCAAATACTTTTCAGTTCACAAGCTTAAGGGCCCTAGAATCACAAGATTATGCTGTTGGAGGATGACACTTCATGTTCTCGTTTCACTGATAAGGTCACTGGGAGTTCAGTGCCTGATCCTAACAACCCTTACATTCATTTGTACTTTTGCAATTGACAACCTTTATTTACAGTATAACATACCTTTTTCTCTTGGGACTATCTCTGACATTTCATTGTCCATCCACTGCCTTACTGTGTCCAAGTCACACCCATCTGAAAAATAAATACCAAAACACTGCTCACAAAATGCGGTTACTTTATTGCATTCAAGTTGGCACTCTAATATATTCAACAAGAGTAATGTGGCCCCTATTGTCTATATGTACATGTAGTAATCCACTATAATGTGGACACAATTATTTTTTCTTGTGGAGAATATCTCCCTATGTTTGATTCCAATTGCTTATGCACTTTAACTTTTTGAAGTAATATGAAACTGATAAATCTGTAAAGTAATTGTGGTTTTAATTTTCACTTTCAATCTCCTGAAGACAGAAAACTTAATTTTGTCAAAATGAACATTAACAATGAGAAAATCATATTATATTCTAATCACACTGAAACGATTATAAAATGGTTTGTAACTAATCTAAATAATCCCAAAACACAGAATAGGAGCGGGCATCTTGTTTATTGATGCAGTGAGTGTAAAGCGTTACAAAAACAGCATTATAGTTTTACAAAATCAGACAAAATTACAACAGTAAATAAGATAAAAAAACTAGGGTTGAAAGAGATGCCTCGAATGGCTCTTGCATAACCTAACAAACCTTAAATAGTGTACTAGCCCCTTGAGACACCTTACAAGCACGCTTAACACACTTCAGCAGTATTAAACTTATGCAACCTAATATATATACTCTTGTGAAACTAACAAAACGTTACAAAATATGTTTTCAAATTGTAATGTGTACTCCAAGAAAGTCATCAGCTTAATAGTCAATTTCTAACTTCATCAGTTGACTCTCTTTTGACAGCATGTTACAGGCATTTAAAGTGCTCTGTTGCTGTTTAATAATAGTTAGTTTCTTTTTGGTTTCAATTGAAGAAAATGTTATTTTCATGGGCCAAACTGGCAAAGCAAACACCATTAGCATACATTGAGCCCGGGCAAAAAAAAAAATGTACCATATACCTGGTAATGCAATAATAAGTTTTCTAATTTCTTCACCAAATGTAGACAGCAAAGTTGATGCCTTCTTTAGTCTTGCTATCATAGTTGGAACTGCAAGAAAAATTATTTTACAATTTGGGACAGTGGAAATGGGTATTATTAAAATAAAAACTAAGGAGGAGAAGAAAAATATACACACAGTCATGTTATCGACAAAAGAGAAATAGTCTTGAGAAGGAATTTGTTATTCATACCAAATCTGTAAAACAAGTATTCACCATAATGCAATGAAGCATCAGTGAGAATATCAACTCTTTTATCAACAGAGATTTCTTTTGTGATGGTAGAGAACTGACACAGGTAAGACCAAAATCTTTCAACACCTTCACCATCTGTCAATCCAATATTGGGTGTTCGCCTTGGACTAAACTGGACCTGGAGTTAACCATAAATCTATCAATAATAGGCAAATGTGGGGTGGCTACTGACAATGACTACTGAACTAAAATAATTATGTACATGTACAGTGTATTATCATTATTATGTATTACTGTAGTTGTTTTGACTCTTAAAAATACTCTGGTAGTTTTTAAATACAAGGACGAAGTATGGTCAAAGTTAGAGAGAATTTCTTAATCAAGCACTTCACAAAATAACACCAAGGAAACCATATTACCCACTTCCCAAACCATCTTAATTTGGAGTTACCTCACAAGAGGCTTTGTGTCTGTAACAATGAAATATTGGTATGGCAAGGCTTACACCAGATAACAATTCCTCTTGGGCACTATTGTAAAAAGATAGAAATAGTACAAAAATAGGTTGGGGCGTATTTGTCATGCATTCAGACTGGCATGAACAAGAAGAAGATAGGGGTAAGGGGGTGTAACATTGTTAAATGAAAAAAAACAAAAACATCTCCACATGGTACTGACCTTCAAGTGACTTGACAATATGCATGCAATGTCATACATGAGAACAACCTTCAGGGAATCTGTTGTGATATTTTCCCTCAGCTTCTTAAGCTTATAAACAGAGTATGATGTCCTAGGAAAAGAGAAAAAATCGATTGCTATATAGTAAATTTAAAAACCCATTTAAAGTGTGATACACCTGGAGGAATTAATAGTTTTGTGTTATGTAAGGTTATTTAGGTAAAAAAAATTGATAAAAAGCCAAAAGTAACATAATGGTGCAAAAGTGTTGAACGTCGCCACAACACACTTCAAATCAGTAATAACATATACATATATGTTTTGGTAGGGAAAGGGAAGAATTGAGAATTCCACCCAGATGAAGTTCTACCAATACTGCTTTTTCCAGTCATTCCCGTTCAGAATTTACCCATCAGATGACATGAAAGAAGCATTATACGAAAAAGAATAGGAAATTAATTACTGCCTGCCATGTATACAGTCAAAGACATTGTAATTTCAGCAGATTACTTAAATCTTCAATTATAATATTTGCATAAGTTCTTTTACATCCAAACCTATGAAATAAATTGTACAAATGTGAGCCTGTTCCACACGGTTTTATTATTATATATATGTAGTATATATTTCACATTCTAAATTATTTTCAAACTCTGGAAAAATTCTATTTTTCGGTGAATAATCCTAGCATGAAAAAATCAACAAGCATAAATTCATATTCATTTCACATGGATTTTGTGACCCAAATGCTGAAAGTTTGGAAAAATATCAGCAAATTTTAAATGCACCAAAACCTCACAAAAATATGAATTCACCTCTCACCTTTCACCTTGTTTAACAAGCTCTTTGGGAAATCATGCCTGCTGACTCTACCAAATACACCTTTCTCATCAAAAAGTCGACTCTTCCCTTTACCTCTAAGGGCAGGGAGGACTTCACCTGCATGGAATCTATTACAACCCTTGGATATATCACATAAATTATGTATCAAAGTTATTATACCCAATATCTGTTTTAATAACATATGCAGATCACTATCACCTACATTTGACACAATTGGCATAATGATACCTATAAATGGGAGTTCTTACCAAAGATCAAAATCTAAAATAATAACAGTTATCTGATTATTAACAATAATTTATGCTTTGAGCCACTTTAACAATCATACTATTAAGGCATTGATGTCAACTGAAAGTTTTTAGATACTATTTCATTAAAGCAGTAATCTTTCTATACATGTATAGCTTGGTTGAAATGAGGCCTTGTGCAAACTCTGGACCAGAGGCACTCTCCTCTCTGTACTCTAGCTGATGTTTTTCACTTTGAATTATTTTATTTAACTGTAGAAGCCTTTCCAGTCAATCCAGACTAGTAGGATTATGTCAAAGAATTCCCATACTGACTCCCTAATACATCAAGAGCACTCTAGAGGACAAATTCCAAAATATACCTGATCCAAAGATTTTTGTCCACAGTGTGGGTAATTGTCAACAAAATTATCTACATCATCCTGGTCACTAAACAGTAGATCCCCATGTCTTGATGAAATTGTATTTCCACCTTTTGCTTTCTTTCTTGCCAGACCAAAGCAGGCATCAATACTTTCAATGAGCACACCATTTTTCTGGGGTAAGATGAAAAAAGGTAATAATTAGATTTTTTTAATCACATTGTCTGAATATCTTCTGAATAAAATTGTCCTTTACTGAATGTGCTTCAGGGATACAACAACTCCTTGCACTCACTCATGGCCCAGTGTGCCACATGGCACATGGGGCTTCAGTATTAAAGGGCTCTCCACTGCTGGCAATCCTGTGCCTTAGTTTGTCTAGCTCACGGAAACACCAAGAAATAGTAATTACCTTTTCCTAACTGCAGGGTTAATAGTAAAGTCAATTTTATAATGAGCTGAAACACAAAATATTACTATGAAATCATCTCAAAACACTCAATAATGACAACTACCCCACTAAATTTCACAGAGATTGCATAAAGTGAGTTACCATCAGCCCTGTTATCATGACAGTCACTGTACAATGTTTTTACAGTGAAACAAAACTTGGCATTAACTGTTGCCTAATGAGAAACAGCATAAAGGAGGCTGGCAGACCACTAATAATAACACAATAATTATGTAGAACAACTTACTTTGGGACACAAGGGGTAGTCAGTGCCATGTAGAGTTCTGGCACAAAGGAGTCCACGTACCTCAGCTTGTAATTGAAATGTCTATATCACATGTCACAAGACGACATTAATCTAGGTTGCCACAATGTATAATATAAAATCTAAGTATATTTTAAAAGAAATATACCTAATATATTGCTACCATTAAATTAATAACTGCATGAAAAAAACAAGTTACTCCACATGAAAACTGACAAAACTGACCAAAATGAAAACTAGCCAAGCAAATCATATATTTATACTGATGCTTATTGGTTTCTTTAACATGAAGTAAGTAGAAGCTTCACTACCACCTACAGTACCCTGGATAAGATGTTATCACCTCACACTGGGTACTGATTTTCAGATGTTACCAAATGGCTGCCAGTACCTGTTTATACACCTAAGTGAGGAATTACACAATGTGGCTTAAGGCTTCTTGTCTATAGAAAGGAAACAAAGCAATGACAGAGTACAGGCTCAAACAAACAGTCTTTGACTCAAGAGCACACTACTAGCTCTCTAACCACTAGGACACTGTGCCTTTGCATCTCATCATCAATTCCTTTCCCCCATATAGGGCATGGCCAAGTTAGTCACCCACTGATATAATTAAATATCAGTTTAAAAATGCATTCCACTAACCTGTACTCTTCAAAGCAACCAGAGTTTAATATGGCATGAACGAATGAATGAATCTGCAAAACAATAAATTATTTTAATTGAGCACTTAGCCATTATCAACATAGCCACTGCAGCTAGTAAACCTTGTCTGCTTGCCAGGTCACCTTTCTGGGCAAGCTAGAACAGACCTACCAAGATCATCAACACAACTTGATGGCCTTGGTATTTGCAGGGTTTTAAATAGCTTAAATGGGAAAACTAACAGTCCAGAAGATTTCTGAAATGGACAGTGTAACTGGAAATTAAAATATTAGGGTACATAGCTTTTAAATTCAACACTCGCTAAGATTTGAAGGCCAGCACTCCAAACATTTTGATGCACTGAACCACTGCCCCCTTCTCCAGAATGTAACTGAGCAATTCTCAATATGATGTTTAAAAAAATAATGCATTTATACTAGAAAATTTATAAGTATATTAAAAAACACTGATCTCATAAAGAACACCATGCAATAATAAAACTACTTACAAAATTAGGCTGCAAAGGTGGTGTCATTTCCAAAATCAATTCTGAAAACTCCTTTATAGACACCCGACTGTGCAAGAATAACTTTTCAGCAAGGTCCATTAATTTAAAATGGAAGCCCACAGACGGTCTCTCAGGTGAAACTGGCGAGAACTGACTACGCACCAAAGTAACTGCATGGCTTTCACAGTCACAGATGGCGACTTCCTTCAGGTGCTGGTTACCTATATGTAGAAACAAAATAGCAAAGATGTACATGTATACACAAACACATTGAAGTTAAAATTGTAAATCATTGAAGATAGTACAGAACCAACACTGCAAAAATATTTTGTCTTCAAAACCTCTGACAATTGCAAACATTTTGAAACTTTGCTTAACTTTGCTTTCGAAAGCCAACATTGTGCAAGCTTTGACTTTGTGTCCAACTTACCGAAGGCATCTACTAGTTTGAACCATTTGAGGAAATCTTGAAGAACAAGAATGGCCGGATTCAATTACACCATGATTAGGAAACAATGGAATGAATCTGTTATCCTTTAAAGAAATTGAAACAGGATAGTCAGTTGATAGATTTGTTATTATTTTCTAAATACATGTAATCTGCGTACGTGTCATCGATGCAAAACTTTGCTAATAGAGATTACAAAACAGCGCATTAATCCAACAGCTTATTGAAGTTTGACTGCTGTATTTCCATATATTAATATACATACAATTGTAATATATGCAAGCAGTCGTTGATAAATACCTTCCATTGCTCCAGAACGTGGAACGTGGAACGTGGAACGTGGATTTCTTTCCGCGTGCAGATCGTGGGCACAGGTTAAACAAAAAAATTGCCTCGGGCCGCAGTACCGACATGGCAAATAATGGCTCATTTGGATCTCGTTAAGACAATTGAAAAGAATACTCAGACGATTGGGATGTACAAGACGTCGGCGTGGAAGCAATTTGAATGAGGTGGTAGAAGCAGTCGAGGAAGAACTCAAGGGGAGTGGAAGCCTTCTCGGATATCGAGCAATGCATCAGACTCATCAATCAGCACAGTCTTGTTACTACGAGGGAAGTCGTTCGACATGTTTTGAGGGTTTTTGATCCTGAAGGGGTGGAGCATAGGTCACAGCATAGACTACGACGACGAATTTACAGGTGTAAAGGACCAAATTACTTATGGCACATTGACGGCTACGACAAACTAAAACCGTTTGGATTCTGCATTCATGGTGCAATTGATGGCTTTAGTCGAAGGATCCTATGGCTGGAGGTTGCATCTTCGAACAACGACCCTCGTATAGTAGCTCAATATTTCTCAGACTATGCAAGACAGTTAGGAGGTACGGCAAGGATTGTACGTGGAGATAGGGGATCTGAGAACAGGAACTTAGCAGCTATTCAGCGTTTCTTTCGGCGGTCCATGAGTGACGACTTTGCAGGTGATAAAAGTTTCATGTATGGGAAATCTACAGCAAACCAAAGAATTGAAGCATGGTGGGGATGTTTGAGGCAAGGATGTGCAGAATGGTGGATTACATTTTTTAAGGACTTGAGAGATTCTGGTTTGTATCACGATGATGATATAATACACCGCGAATGCCTGAAGTTCTGTTTCATGGATGTCATACAAAGTGAACTACACAGAGCTGCACTGGAATGGAATGTTCACCGAATTCGACCGTCTAGCAATGTGGAATCTCCGTCGGGAAAGCCAGATGTACTCTACTTCGTTCCAGCATCAGCTGAGAGTCAAGATTACATGACTCCTGTTGACATCGACGAAATCGAAATCGCACAGGATACGTGTGCCGAGCAACCACAAGCGAAAGGATGTCCCTACTGTAAAGAGCTCTGCGATCTAATCATGGAGGATGAAGGTCTAGAGCCAGCTACAACAGCAGAGGAAGCTCTCCAACTCTACTTAGATCTACTGGATCATATTAATGCCATACCATAGAAGAATGGTTGAATTTCATTCCTGTTCACAGGCTACCCAGCATGAGCAGTGTTTTTGGTACACTCAAAAACAAAGCTTTGTATGCGGTTGGTTAAGGAGCTATGTTAGGTTCGCAAATATTCAGTGTGGCCATATGTACATTGCAAGGTATTTATTGTTGGTCAGATCTAATGCCGCTATCATTTTGTGGGTGGATACCGAGCCACACAAGTAAATAAATTAAAAATGCTATTTGAAATCAACTTTATTTCTTCTCTGTTTCCAACATGTTTTCTAAATGTGGAAAGGAACTTAAACTCTTGACACTAAGAACGGATTATTTTCATTCATAAACTACACACCTGTGGGGGAGAGAAATTGCCTGACCCACCATTCACACTCTTTACAGTACAGTGTATTGTAAAGATATCATCTGGCCTGGTTATTCGAAATCTATGAACTCAACAAGGTAGAACAGCAAAGTAAATAGCAGGTAACGAACTATTTTCCATTCTGTTTTAAAAGTGTTATGTTAACACAACCTATCAGAGTACACATGAATGACATTTATAAAAAGAAAAGAATAATTAATCCCCTACTGCAATGAGCAGCATTATCCTTATTATCTCAGTGCAAGTATGTCGCCCCCGCAAACCGAACCAAGAGCTTGCAAATCTCCATCTGTTGCCATCCTCACAGCTGTAAAGTCCATCTGTAGTAAGGAAAAACGAGTTTATCTTAGAGAAAAGTATGGAGTCAAACTAGTCAAGTAAAATAAGCCACTTGAGGTGTAATACGAATACGTAAACTGTGAAAAAAAATACATAAAATACTTGCAGGTCCTATGGGTATATTTCCCAAGATAAGAAACACAAAAAGGAAAAATGGCAACAGATACTATAGAATAATACATGGATGTACACAGATATGGAAGTGCTCAACTCAATATATCATGTACAGCAAACAAATAAGATCTTGAGTTTATATGGAATTTCTCTGCAAGTATTCAACTTAATATATCAAGCAGTAAATAAGTAAGATCTTGAGTTAAATACAAGAAGAGAAATTCCATATGTATACAAGCAACATTTGCCGTATATCATGTTCAACATGTACATGCCATATATCAGGCCCAACATTTGCCCTACATCAAGTTCATCAACTTTGGAATGTTTCATAAATTAGTGGGCAAAGGACTACATGCTTGTCCAATTTGGAAGCAATTAAATTTAAAAAAAAAAACTTTCTCTCATCCAATTATTTCCAAATCAATTACTTTGGATTCTAGGAATGATAAATAGCTACCAATATAAAAATTATTTTGTATGCAATGAAATTAACCTCACTAAACTCGTTAGGGAGTAAAATTTCTTTCAAATTATTAACTCAAAACCGAGGTTAGTCTGGCTAGTTTTAATACTCACAAAAAAAATTTAATTGGCAGCCATTTATGAAAAGGGTCAAAACTATTCCCAGTGAAGCACAAATAACCGTCCCATCTTGAAGTTAAATGATTAAAGGTTTCTCGAAAGTAAACCAGACGTAACAAGAAGGTAAGGAAAGTGTAAAAAGACAATCTGAGGTATCAAATTTAAGTGCGCCACAATCTCGAGTCTAGTACAGGAAACAGTTCTCAACGAATTCTTACCCTTTCGTCTTTAAACTGTTGGCAAAAGCCATCTTTAATCCCACGTTCTTCTTTTAAAAAATTGAAAACATAAAGAGAATGCAGCCAAATATAAGTTTTTGTACCTTCAGCATTTCTAATTTGAACGAATGACAGGAGAAAGTGTCAAAATACCTGGTTCGGACCTCCGAAACAAGCTGCTCTTTCAGAGAATCTATGTTGCTTATCGGCAATGCAACCTAGCCTGCGTGCCACTCGGCCCAGCTAGGTAGCCAGGCAGCTAAGTCGCAAGAAAGTAGCAAGAAAGTCGCAGCTAAGTCGCATGAAAGTAGCAAGAAAGTTGCAGCTAAGTCGCAAGAAAGTCGCAGCTAAGTCGCAAGAAAGTAGCAAGAAAGTCGCAGCTAAGTCGCAGGAAAGTAGCAAGTCGCAGATAAGACGCAAGAAAGTAGCAAGAAAGTAGCAGCTAAGTCGCAGCTAAGTCGCAGCAAAGTCGCAGCTAAGTCGCAAGAAAGTAGTAAGTCGCAGACAAGTCGCAAGAAAGTAGCAAGAAAGTCGCGATTTATTCTGTTAAAGTGGAGAGACAAATTGTCTCTCCACTTGGTGCCAGGAAAATTTCTTGCTAGGAAGACGAGAGAGTGACAACATCTGCACCAGTGCCAATAATAGTGTGATGGCTGATTAGGGTTTTAATATTGATGATCTATTATGTAGTAAAGGGGTAAAGCTAAACCTTCCACCATATCTTTTAAATCGTGCACAGTTTTCACCAGAGGAAGTCAAAGAAACAAAAACCATAGCCAAAGTCCGGATTCATGTGGAGAGGGCCATACGCCGCATTAAAGAATATCATCTTTTCGACAATGAAATTCCTTTGTCACTTTTGGGCACTGTTAATCAGATGTGGACAGTGGCATGTTTGCTTGTAAATTTTCAGGGACCATTAATTTTGAAAAATAATCTGTCTTAGCAAGTGCCACAGGGTGTTATCATTACACATATTACAATAGACCACTTTCATAAATGGCTGCTGGATTAATATTCTTTTGTTTAAATTCAAATTTGCCTAGGTGGCCTCCTTCTCCAGTGCCAAATTCAAAAGAATACATTATCTCAAGGGAGGCCACCCAGGCAAATTTAAATTTAAACAAAAGAATATTAATCTGGCAACCATTTATGAAAGTGGTCTATGATGCAAGTGTTCTCACAAAAAAAAGTTAAAATAAAACATGTCAGCCTTATCCTTACATTTTGGGAAAAAATAGGATCAAATACTGCTCTTTGGAAAAAAAACAAATCATCACTGATGTAACACAAAAAGTCACACCAATCCAGGCCAGAAGTACCTAATTGGCATTGTACTTGTGAATAATATGCATGTTGCTTGTTTAGGGTTAATTCATTTGAAATGGGGTCATTCTTAAGGTAAGCCAGATCATCTAAGCTGGTCATTCCTTCCTGGACAACCTTTGTCTCAAAGAAGCCATAGGGACTTGATGAACCATTTTGAGCTGCCTCAATATCTTAAACCTTCCTGTCTGGAAAACTTCCAAGCCAGGGGCATTTTGGATTTATTACCAGACCACTTGAGTACAAGTTTACCATCCCTTCCTTTGCTTTAATGGCATATATGGATGCTGCTTTACCCCTCATTTCTATAGCTGGTTCATAGCAGCTGTCGGTACAAGCCTAGATGGCTGAAGTTGTTTGACAAGAGTATCAAAATTAGAAATTCTCTTTGCGACTGTTCCAAACTTGCTTGCAGTGATTCTTTTTTTGTTAATAAATGCCAAAGGTCACTTTCATCCTGTTCTCTCATTTTTTCTTCTAAAGCATGTACCATCTCTAAAGTGACTGACAGTGACTCTAACTTTGCTGATTTGTTGCTGTTCAAACAAATTGACTCATTGTTCTTAAACCTTTAATCTGCATTAGGAAGGGGTAGCTTGGGGAATGAGGTGTGGGCAGAACCGTTTATGACATATTTTTCTGTGAGCCTTTGCATTGTTGGTGAGATATTACAGACCCCTTTGGCACCATTCCAAATTTGGTTTGTACAGAAGTAAGATGTGAGCTTGAAAAGTTTTCCAGATCTGGTAACAAACTCCATAGCAAAGGCTCAGGATTTAGATTTTTGAGTTTAGCTTTTTGATCAGGGCCCAGAATATGATACTGGGATGCAGGTGAGTACAGAGTGGTTTTAATGAATGTATTATAGTTTGCACCCTCCTGAGGCATCTTCACCATCAAGGTGTCCACACATTGAGGATTTATGTGTTTCCCTCTGGGAACATTCCATTGCTGCGCCATCATAGTATATGTCAGATCATCAGGTAAGTTCTTTAGCCCAAGTTGCATAAAGTGTGACAAGTAAAAAAGAAGGCCCACAACATGGTGACAAATCCCTCCAACACCTGCTACACAAGAACACTTTCCAGACACTGTTGTTTGATCCATACCAATTATCACTTGAAGGGAATGTGGTGCTTCATTTTTCTTTATCGATCTGTAGCATCTGGCCAAAATAAATGCCTCCGAGTCACTATATGTAACTGAAATTTGTAAAATTAATTTGGATCAGTCTTAAGCACTTTTTAAGGAATGGTTTCATAACATGAAAGGCGAAAACATCAGCAACTTTCAGGAGACTACACCAATTTATTTACCAGTGCACTTACTTTTGATGTTATGGAGATATCCTGGTTCTGCAAAATATTTGTAAACTTTTGCAGTGCTTTCACATCCCGTTGAACGTGTTGCATATTTCTCTACATCGGTGAAGGTTATACTCGGTAAACGTGAGGGTCAACACTTGGATTACTGAGAAAATCAGTCCAATCGAAAAAAGCTAAATAGCGTCAACCTTCGGTAAGTTTCGCATTTTGTAGACATGCAACTAGATTACAATTCTTGACAATCTTTACCTAACCCAAAGAAAGAGCAGAACTCTTGCGAAAAATCGAATAAATGAATGAATCAGTTGATAGGATTAAGCTTAAATAAACTTTCGCCTGCCATTCGTTTGTTCCCGACGCGTTAGAAGTAAAAGTGAATACAAATGCTCGATCACAGAAGCTCTTTGGACATTATGCAAATTTGACGAGTGGATAAAGATCGTTTTGCTCCAAAATAAAGAAGCTAATAGTGCAAACATTTGTGTAACTGACCCTTCGTGATCCCACGAAGCAGCCACAGTTTCCCATAGCAACCGATTTGTTCGCCCTCCAACATGGCGGAGAAGATCACGTGACTTCTTAGTGCAAGGAGCCTATTGATATAATTAACCCCGTGTGTCTAGAGTTGATCGAGAAAGTGGAAAATTGGGGTGAAGATTGGATTTGGCATGTTAAGATATATTCTAATTGCTGGATAAATTGTCGGAATTTATTGCCTTTTTACGAGAATTTCCACATTCAATGAAAAATGGAAAAAGGGGTTAATAATAGATATGTCAAGTTTGGATGTACTGCACTTGCAGAGTAAGAGCTGTGAAATTGTTTTGATTTTCGAATGCACTCAAAACATGGAAATAGGGATAAACAGATATACTGCAGTTGTAAGTTAGATCGCTGGAAGTGCACCCTTAATTTGCGTAAGAAAATATTGGGTCGGGGGGTAGTTGTCGGAAGGCTATGCCCAGGTGAAGTCAATAATTTTAGCCGGTACTTTGTAGGATCCCTTACACAAAGCCTTAGGATTATTCGACAAATATCACTTAGTTTGAGATTATTTTGCTGGAAAAGAGAATGTAGCCTTCCCCATAAAATATTTATCAGTATGTAAGTCTTGGTGTTATGTTTCACCACTGTGATGTTCTGATTGTTGAAAAGGGTCTGCATATTATTCACACCCCTGGAATTTAAGTCAATTTAGCGTTAAAAATGTCTTCAGGCAAAAGTCGCTGTATACACAGATGCATGTGCATATATTGACGGCAAACTATTGATTTATCTTTGCTTGACAAGCAAAGTGAACGTCTTCGTAGAGGCTCACGGGTACTATTCACCGCCAGATAAAACATTGTAACAGAATAATTGAAGGGTTCATTGCAAAAAGAAGCCCTTGGTGACTTAGGATGAACTGCTGTCGTCCCATTCCAACGTGCTGCCTGTTTACATGTGGAACCGAAGGAAAACTTAACATGACATCAAGAGTCACTTAGTAGGGCTTCACAAAAGAAAAATCTATGTAAGCAAAGGACAAGTTTTAAGTTTCTCTTCCAAATATTTAATGTCTTCCGATGACATTGACGTACTAATATGGCTGTTCTATTATAAACAAGATTAAGCTCACTTCAAAATAAAAAAAGAAACAATATACATTAAATTTATATCCCTGATAGAGTAGTTCTCCAAGAGATTATGATTTCACATATTTGAAAAAAAGAGGAATTACTGTGTGACATAGATATATAGGTATGTGTCGGAAAAATAATCCTCTCCCCTTCTTTGTTTCTCTCTTTTTGTTTGCTCCTCCATTTTTCTTTGTTCTTCTCTTCCTCTTTCCAGCTGCTCTCCCATAACTATTTCTTGTTCCAGCCAGTCCATGTTAATCACATGCTCTTCAAAACATAAGATATATATCACTTAGTAACATCAATATACGACATTTTACAAAGCTGTTTAGCCCTGAGCCTCTGTGGTCTAATACTTCCTTCAAAATCCGTAAACATGGCCGTCCAGTGATGGCCTTTGTCAAAAAATATCACCACCAATGTTCATACTAAAGATACAATAACGTTCACCCTAGAATGTCAGATGGCGTGAGTAGTCCAGTGGTCAGTGCGCTGGACTCTAGGTCAAACGGCCCGGGTTCAAGTCTTGGCTGGGGCTTAACGTTGTGTCCTTAAACAAGACACTTCACTCACATTGTTTCGTCTTCTCGGTTAGAACGTAAAGCCGGAGGTCCCGTCTCTAAAAGGGTAAGGGGTAAAAGACGTTAATTTCCCACGCACAAGATTACATTTCTAGCCACATTTCTAGCCACATTTCTAGCCTAAAGGCCAAGCTTTCTCAGCGTATTGGTTTATTGAAAAAGATAAAGAGATACCTTCCAATAAAAGAAAGACTCTTATACTATAACGCCTTGATTAAACCCGTCCTTATGTACGGGAGCATGGTTTGGAATATCTGCGACGTTAAAGAACTCCACTGTCTCCTAAGGTTACAGAAAAGGGCTGCCCGAGTAATTCTTGGAGTGGACTCTTATTCTAGAAGTGTTGTAAACTTTAGTAAACTAGGCTGGTTGCCTTTTTTTGATGAAATCAAACTAAATAAGTGTACAATGATTTTTAAGAGCCTTAAAGGCGATGTTCCGATTTACATCAGAGACTTGCTCAAGACGAACAGTTCTGTAGACAATAGGTCTACTAGACATGGCAATTTAAATTTAGTGTGTCCCAAATACCTAAGAAATAACGATGGTGGCAAGGCATTCAGTGTTGACGCAGTTAAGTTATGGAACAGCCTTCCCCATGATATCAAAAATAAGCCTAGTATAAAACTATTCAAAACAGCTGTGAAAAAGCATTTTATAAGCTCATATAAAAACCTGGACAACTTTGAAACAATATTAAGCAATAGCACATTATCTAATTTTAATTTTTTATAAATTAATTTTATCTTTCTAAATATTTTTAATATATCCTGCTATTTCTATCATAGAATTTTGTAATTATTTATATATTTATTTATTTATCAGTTTTTTGTAATGCTGTATAATCTAGTTAGAGGGCCACAGGTTTGTCAGCTTTTCAGCTGTTACGTGTCCCCCTCTATAAATAAAGTCCTTACTTACTTACTTACTTACTGTGTGCTGGATGTCCTCCCCTGGGGTGGGTTGGGTGGGAAAACAGCAAGTCCACATCAGCTTATACAGTTGCCAATAATTTCAACCTGCTTGAACAAATAAACATGACGATGACGATGTGCACATGAACCATTAGGGAGAGTACCTCTTTCCGTGCCAATATTCTTTGATATGCCTGACACCTAAGTCGCTGATTATTAATTTTTAAGTAATGTTATAAGTGAGAAAACAGTAGTTTGATTGCTTCTCAGGGATGAAATGCACCAGTACTTCACTATGCCAGACACCCTCATCTGAAGTTGTGTGTAATTCATAACAGCCTTGTTCACTGGTTTTATTTCATGATAGGCGATAAACCTCAAAGCAACTTCAAGAACTCCTTAGAACATTCAATTTAACAGGGACGATTTCCTGTTGAGTTGTTAGGTTAGCCAAAATTCTGTTCTAATCTGAAAGTATGAGAAACCCTCTCAGGAAGGCAGAGAAGAAATTAGTTTATCTCACCACGTGGTCCTCCATCTTGAGCCATGGTAGCCAACTCAGCAAAAATTGATCAACAATCCTATTTTAAAAAAAAAAAGAGAGAATATGGGTGGTTACCAGTTTGCTCGGCTCCCAGGTGTGCAGAGAAAAACATAAGAGGATATGCAGACGCTAAAGCCACTGTGTATCAAAGCATTCACCTCAATATTATAAAAGTAATGCAAATTTTTCGTTTTTAGGGATACGACTTAATCGCATGCGACAAGCTCAAGGTTACTTCCCACTTTTGCGGGTGTCCTTCGGGAAAAAAATTGTTAGCACACTAAAGTAGTTTCACTAAAATCTTAGCAAACTATATATCAGAAGAAAGCTTCATAAATGTTTACGATAAAAATATGTCTCAAACAACTTTTCTTTGAAGGATGTGTCAAGATCCAATAAGGCGTGAAATGACCGAAGGGTCTTCTATTGAATTTAGTGGATATGGGATGCTGCAGCACGAGCTAATTCGCTGCACAGTCTTATTCACACTTATTACACAACACCTGTGCAAAGCATGTCAATTAAAAATAGAAAATATGGAGAGTGCAGACTACTTTCAATAATTTATAGTGCAAGCAATTTGTTCCTTACCATCATTATTTATTAGTTTACTTTCCATTTACAGACTCAGTTGGCTGTAATAAAAAAAAAATTCAAAAACTTTTACTTTTAGTTACTTCTTAAAGTAAGAAATCACAAGACTAAACAACAAGTGTAGAAACTTAGACATACTTAGGCTAAAACTCTGATTCAAAAATAAAAAACTACCCCCCTGCAAAAAAAAGAATTATACCAGTCTTTGATACCATCCTGTTAATCTCCAATTTTTTTCACTTTTCTTTGCTTTTAATTTTGTAAACACACATCATGCTTCTTCTCAATGGCAAGAGCCTGAGTTCCCAAGAAAACCCAAATAACCAGAAAGAGTATTGGCAAGAAAGATAACAAAATGAGCAGTGGTATAAAACTAGAGCTTGGAGCAATTAACCGACCTGAATGACTGCTACACCCCATTCTTTTTACCCAGGTCTATGTAAACTAGATTTTGAGCAAAGAATGCAATACCTTGCAAAACATCTGCTAGGATGACTCTATTAAAAGTGTGCATGATCATCATCTCTTGCTGAGATAGCACTCTTCACTTCAATGTTTTTATTGAGATACAATGAAATATATGAAGTTCATATATTTTGTACTGCGGTATTAGATACATATGATGCACGATCCTCACAGAAGATAGCGCTATTTAAGCAATAGCGAAAATCAGACCTGAAAAAAATCAGGCCTCTACGGGATTCGAACCACTGACCTCTGCGATACTAGTGCAGCCGCTCTACCAATTGAGCTAACAAGCCAACTGGGAGCAGGCCGTTAAGTTGATTCGTAATAAACCCGTGAAAGTGATAAATGAGATACAATGAAATATACGAAGTTCCTATATTTTGTACTGCGGTATTAGATACATATGATGCACGATCGTCGCAGTAGATAGCGCTATTTAAGCAATAACGAAAATCAGACCTGAAAAAAATCAGGCCTGTACAGGATTCGAACCACTGACCTCTGCGATACTAGTGCAGCGCTCTACCAATTGAGCTAACAAGCCAACTGGGAGCAGGCCGTTAAGTTAATTCGTAATAAACCCGTGAAAGTGATAAATGAGATACAATGAAATATATGAAGTTCCTATACTTTGTACTGCGGTATTAGATACATATGATGCACGATCCTCGCAGTAGATAGCGCTATCTACTGCGAGGATCGTGCATCATATGTAATGTTTTTATTACTACACATATGGAGGCTTTGGTAAGATTGTGGAAAGAAGGGACAACATTTGAGCAGCTAGGAGGGACCAAAATGACAGTGTGGCAGCCATTTATTCCCACTTGGATGGCAAAGTCTGGGGAACCTTCCCCTTGAAATTTAAAAGTTTGGATGTCCAGAAGGGTCCATTTTTGGTTGCTATTTCCCAAGTTGGCTAAAAATTATAGCTACTATGAGGGAGAGTATGTGGAGGCACGGTGGCCTCATGGTTAGTGCACGCGACTCTGGATCGAGTGGTCCTGGTTTGAGCCCCGGCCGAGACATTGTGTTGTGTTTTTAGGCAAGACACTTTACTCTCACAGTGCCTCTCTCCACCCAGGTGTATAAATGGGTACCGGCAGTTTAATGCTGGGGGTAAACCCGGCGATGGACTAGCATCCCATCCAGGGGGGGGGGGGGGGGGGGTAGAAATACTCCTAGTCACTTCACGCTACAGAAACCGGAGTTAAGCTCCGGCCTAATGGGCCACTAGGCTCGTAAACAGACTTTACTTACTTTACTATGAGGGAGAGTATTGACAATGAACGAATGAATAGAGTAGCTTTTACATATCTGAGTACATAAACATTATACATAGCAATGTTGTCTCTGTGATCTCTGTGTGGCCCTTGATTGATTTTTAGCTTTGCCTTGCTCAAAAAATGAAATTGTGCTGAGGACAACATTAGATTTTGGGATATGGTGCTGTGATTTCTAACACAGAATCTTTAATGCGATTACTGATAGCGAAGGAGTTAATTACCGTATTTATCCATGTATAAGTTGACCCCATTTTGAAGGTTGAAAATCAGATTTTTCATTATTTCTAGGAAAGAAAAATTCAGACAGAGAGAAAATTAATTTCCCATATGGTTGATCTCTTATTTCTGAGAATGTATTGAAAACACAGTGAATTAAAAAAAACTGCAGAGCATAATGTAACCATGTGCTGTGAAGTTTAGTAGCACTTGTTTACATCCCCACGATTCATGATTTAAGCATATACAACCACTTCGATTTACTGGTGAAGTAATTCGCCATCTTTTGTAAATCGTTTTGAAAATGAAATCTTCATGCATTTAAATAACCTTTTGAAAGGAGATTTAGTAGACTAAAGGAACACCGAAGAGCTTCGAAGGATTGCTTGAAGAAAACACGGCCATCTTGGAAACTACACAATATTTAACATAGATGGTACACGAACGTAACAAACAAGACCGCACAAGAAAACAGCATTTGCCAGGTCACTAAGTTACTGTAATGATTCGCTGAAAATGAGAATTCAGCACTGAAGCTGTAAGGAAAATTGTCTGCTCTACAGATCAGAAAATACAATAGAAATCAGCCCCACTAGGTTTCTGTTTCAGCCACATAAAATTTATTATTTCAAACTTTTTCATCGATGAAGATCGCACTGAAAACTGACAAAACTTGAACACAATTAGAACTGGTTTTGTGAACCTGGTTTCCCTAATGGACTTCAGGCAATTGTTATGCTAATTTCTTGGATTGCTTGGGTCAGGTCTTTATCATTCTATGATCTGTGTAAAAGACGAGGGTGATTTTTTGGGCTAATTTTTCCGTCATAAAGAGTCCACTTATACACAGATAAATATGGTGATACTTCAACGATAAATGTAGAGCATGGCAATCAATGAAATGATCAGTGTCTAATCATGAACTAGCTCTTTGTCAGTGACAAGTTTGCAAAATTAATATTGGAGAAGGGTACATTACTTCATACAACAGTTACTGTGAAACCATCACACTGAAAAATATGGCAACTGCTACACTCAACCAGACCTCTTTGTGCAAGAAAATCCTGGAACCACTCATAAAAACAAGCAGTAAAGTTCTGAAAAATTTAAACCTTGCATACGTTGTTGTTTTGTGAAATATTGCTTTCTACATGTCCCTTAGCCTAAGAGTAATGGTAAAATGTACAGGTGCCATATTTGTCTGTCAGTGGATTGAATCTATTGGGTGAACACCAGAAAAATAATAATATTGATACAATTAAAATGAGGGTTTAGTATAGGTATGCTGTGGTTCAGTTTCATCCTTAGTTTAATTCTTTTACTTTTAATAGAGGCCAAATTGATGGTGACACATCATCTCATCATAACTTACACTCTAGGAGCTACATTTTATCTTTCTTTAGACAAAAAGAATTTTCATTCATTTTTATTAACAAAACCAAAGGAAAATTATGCTTACACCAAGGACAACAATTAATCACAACATTTACCTTTTCATAACTAGTGCATAATTTTCCAAGAAAATGTTTACCATGGAGCTTACCACCTCATTGGCATTTTTGTTTACTTTGCTTTGCTGCTGGTTGTCATCCATGCCTGTATGTATGAAATTAAGTAAGGGTGAAAAGATTAGTATTTTCTTTGCAAAGATAGTTGCAGTGTGTCTCCCCTAATATATGGATCACCAAAGGCTCACAATGAAAGCCAACAAGACCAAGTTCTTTCTAACACATGTAGGAGCAATAATTGCTAATAATAGGCAATAGTCTGTACTGAATTAAGTATTCAATTGTGCATGAATTAGTATTTATTTCATTTCAATATCTGAAACACATAGTTGAAAAAGTATGTAAAGTGTGGTAACCTTTAATTAACATGCAAAGCATTATCATATTCCTTATGATTTAGTTCAAAGGGCTTTAATCTAAATAGATCAAAAGAAAGAAAGTGGCTTACGTCAGCCACTGATTTCAATGAGTAGTCCAGTGGTCAGTGCGCTGGACTCTGGGTTACACGGCCCGGGTTCAAGTCCTGGCTGGGGCTTAACGTTGAGTCCTTAAGCAAGACACTTCACTCACATTGTTTCGTCTTCTCGGATAGGACGTAAAGCCGGAGGTCCCGTCTCTTAAAGGGTAAGGGGTAAGAGACGTTAATTTCCCACGCACGAGATTACTGTGTGCTGGATTTCCTCCTCTGGGGTGGGTTGGGTGGGAAAACAGCAGGTCCACATCAGCTTATACAGTTGCCAATAAATTCAACCTGCTTGAACAAATAAACATGATGATGATGATGATGATGATGACATATTATTAAGTGAAGAGTAATTTTGCTGCAATTCTGTTCTCTTCTGGGTGAGCAAAGAGAATGATTTAATGCATTGTAACTCAACTGTTTCTTGCTGGAGAGCATGGGAGAGAGCACCCTATTCTTTATAAAAGATACCAGATCTTCATCATACGTGTCAAAAGTTTCTGAGTTAACTTTCCAGGATATATGATGTTTGACATCAACCATACCAGAGGTTGAATTTTTGCATAGTCCCATACAATTACAATGAATACATGTCTTCAATTGTCTCCATAATAACCATCAATGTAGACACTATGAGATTGCTACATGTAACATAATAAAAATTATAATGAGGCTGGAAGAAAATCACAAATTTTCGGTCATTGAAACACGGAGATCTGTCTCGTTTTTTAATTATGTATCATCTAGTTTTGCATGCCCCAAACAAAATAATAAAAAAAAATCATCCCTCGACACAAGGATTCAATGAATCCAGGTTAGTAGTTACTCGGACGCTTTATCGGTATACATCTGACAGTATTTAGCCCGAAACTTGAATGCGATATTAGAAGAGTGGCTGTAATATTTTAATTTAACAAAAATACTAGCAAGAAGTGCAACCGAGACCTTACCTTACCGTACTAGTTCCGATAGAAAAGCACAACTTCGATCACCAACGCACTCCAAACTAATAAGGGAATCGAAGCCACGAGGCAACGTCAAATTCTCATCTTCCTTAGCTTTCCAACTTATCGAAGAAAATTTCGCCAATAATTCGCAGTTAAAAACGCAACCAGAACCTTAATCTTTCACCAATCCGAAGTGTCCCAAACGACACCTAGGATAGCTCATGAAACAAGGATATCCCGTGAAATTCTTAACCTTCGAGGGTGGAAATCTTAATGATCTTCTTGCAATTAATATTTTTGCATTGCATCCCTCCCCTAGTTGGGAAGTGACAAGCAAGAGACATGTTCACAACGCCTTTTGATTGGAAGAAATAAAACCACATTCTAGAGGGGAATCCTTGTTTACAATATTTGCCTCATTAGCATAAGCCATTCAGTTTCTGATGGAGCTAAAAATAAATCAGTTCTGAATATCGAAAGGTCAAAGTACGATTAACTTGGCCAATGAATACGAGCCTGATGCATTGAATACTTTTTGTGCAACACGGGTTTAAAAACTCAAAATTTTACGTAGAATGTATGAGCTCATTAGTGCTTTTGCCACCCAGAAATTTTGCAGTTTTTGATGGACTATTTCTCCTTGAATATTACACCCAAAGAGCTAAAAATTTAACCATGTACTAAGGTTTTCTAGCTCTTTGGCTGCCTGAAGTCAATTTGTATCTAACATGCTTCCTTCTTTACGCAAAGCCGTATGCAAATCAACAAATATGTAAACAATGACGTCAGCACGAATCCGCCTAGTGGTTATTAGTTGTGAGGACATAACTGCAACGGAAGACACAACTGCAACGCTACACCCGTCCTCTTGCTAATTCTCTCTACTATTCCTTCTCTAATGCTTCACTACGCGCTGGATTGGGTTTCCCGCGATAGAAGTGAAGGAGGAAAATTTGTCGGAAAACAATAGTGGAACGAGCTCTTGAGACAGCTTTTCATGTCAATTTTTCCCTCTATAACTTTAATGGAAGCGTCGTAGTCTTCAATATCGTTGTGCGGTGCATGTGCAAAAGGAGCTCACAATCGATTGATTTTCCAAAAGCAAAAGGGTATGCAATCCAGTTCAATTCGAGTACTCTTTAATAATTATTGGTGCGATCGATGTAGATGATCCTTTTTGCGAATGATACAGGAGGCCTGTCGAAGAGCACATTGGAACCTGATTGAGTCGTGTCACTGCTATCTCAACAAATCGAGTACATTTGTAGTACTCACTTTCCTTTGAGTGTTTGAGAGCTTCAACTTCCAGTGCAATGTATTTGCAATTTCAGCAAAAGTTCACAGAAATCTGGGTTTTGGTTGAAAAGTTTTTTTCACGAATCACAGCCAGCGTGAACGACACTGAAACGCAAAATGTCATTGTCGCATTGAGAAAAGTAAGATAATGTTAGCACCAGGGATATGGTCGTCATAACTTGGGAGAATTTTTATCAGAGGAAAGAAGGTTCTTTTCAATCGTCAGTCTTCAAAATATCATCACATGTGCCTTATGACTTGAAAAATTTTATTGAAATCTGATCATTTTATTTTCCTCAAACTCGCAGCCCCAAACAGTTTCTTTCGAAACTATCAGCCTTTATTCATTTGAAAAATCTGTAGTTTGCGAAATGGAAAGTCTGTAGTTTGCTAAATGAAAAATGTAGTTTGCAAAATGGAAAATCTGTAGTTTGCGAAATGACATTTCCTGGTCAAAATTAAATTCTGGCGAGAGATTATCCTGGCGATGACCTTTACATACATTTGTTATTTGTTGAAATTAAATTAACTACCCTTTTCTATTATTGTATCACTTATTTGTTCCTTGGAGGTGACGAAAATTTTCCGTTTTTCCATCCAGGGGAGGGTGCAGCAACACGTTGGCTAAAACAAACCTTCTTCAGCGAATACTTTTTCTTCGTGCAGTTGTTTATCTGCACAAGATGTTAAAACCAGAATGGTGGAAAGTAAACAACAAAGTTAAGCTATTCCTTTGAATATCGCGTGACGTTTGTGGTAAAGATATGCGTGTACGTACTTTCCGGCGGAAGTTCTTGGGTGGTGGTTTTGTCCAAATTTTCAGGCAGACCGCCTCCATAAGAGTATTAACACTTATCAATACAAATGTGGTAGCGTCAAGGCATACAAAAAGAGAAAAGGTCTTGCTTCTGGTTCGTGTTGGTCGCTAAAACATGACTGACAATTAAAATAACTAAGGGGTGAGGGTGAGTGAAGTACAAAAAAAATATTCGCCAAAGGAAAAATTAGCAAAAACTAACGATAAAAACCGACGTTTCGGTGTCATCATGACGCCATTGTCAAGGAGAAATAAAAATGAAGTTTGTGGCAAGGTGTAACACTAAATTAGCATAAATATGTTACGAGCTAATTAAACAAATACTTTTGCGCGAATTGAATCGCTTTGCACGTTCAGAGTGGGTTTTAAGTCTCTGATAAAAAGCATTTCGTTCACCAAACAATCGAACTTGTTACTACACTTTTTTAGAATGCTAAAACGTTTCAGTAGGTCTTTCGGGACTTCGCTGTGCCGTTCGTGGTAGTGTTTATATATTGAAGATGCCTTTCGTTTATGTCCATCCACGCGTGTGTGTAAGTGTCCGCGTGTATAGCCCACATAACCCGCATCACACAGGTCACATTGAAATTGATAAACGACGCGTTGTTGGTTGACAATCTGTGGCTTGATTTCTCGTACTTTAAGATCTTGGCCAACTTTGTGGCTAACAAATACTGGCTGGACAGTTGTCTGCACCTTCATGCTAAGATTCTTGAGCTCTTTCTTAACATAATTTGCTGATTCCTGATCTTTGAAAGGTATGACCACACGAACAATGGATATTGGTTCTTTGGGCGTCTGTGTGGGCTGCGTGCCAACAATTCTTGATTGTAAGAAGGTGTTAATGGTAGAATTTACCAGGCGTTCCGGGTATTTAAGCCGTGCGAAAACTTTCTTTAGGCGATCACACTCATCAGAGAAATGGGCCCAGGAGGAAGATAATCGGTGTGCGCGATCCAGCATAGTTTTCAGCAAGCTCCGTTTGTAGCGATTGTCTACATGGCTTTGGTAGTGTAATAGTAGGCCCGTGTTTGTTGGTTTCACATATACCTTGGTTTCAATCCGAGGTGCATGGTTGAGTAGTTCGGTGCCAAGGAAAGGAAGCTTGCTGTTCTTCTCCACCTCCATGGTGAATTTGACCGAAATTGAATGAAAAAAAAAAATCCATGCATGCCAATTAACCCTGAAACATATCCATGCTATGGCCAAAAACATTCATACGAGAAATGATAACGAAAACAATTCCCGCATTTCGAAATCTCCCCACCCCTCCCCCATCCAGTAACTTTTGACGCATTACCCGGGCACTCTGACCAGGCGTTGTTTAGTAGACGCAGCGATAAAGTCCTTTGGCAAACTACAGATTCTTATTTCGCAAAGGACAGATTTTCCATTTCGTTTCTTGGCTCATATAGCACGACAGGTCGACGTTGCCAGCCAAAGAACCTGGACGCGGACAGTGGACGTGATGTTCAAGATCGCATTTGAACTCAAGTCAAAGAACTAGCTTGCCTTGTTTTCGTAACAACGTCAACATCCGGTCTCAAGCAATGCGATGACTCGTATTTTCTATTGCCAAGAAAAAGAAGTAAGGGACCCTCGACTAGGAACATGGGTTTGAATAAATTATTTTTGCACGTGATGCACACACTTTTCTTCTGCATAATTATGACAAGCTATGTCGTATTTTTTTCATGTATATTATTAGTACATAATCACATGATTATTCTTGTGCAATTTGGAATAAATAAGCACTGTTAAATTTTTTCAAAGACCAGAAATTGCACTTGCCCTACGGGCTCATGCAATTTTGTTAGTCCTTGAAAAATTTCCTCATGCTTATTTACCCAAATTGCACTTGAAGTCATGTGATTATATATACAAATAAAATACGCAGATACCGTATTTTATTGGCTATAAGCCGAGCCCCTAAACTTTTAACTCTTAAACTTAATTCAATCATCTTCAAAAATATACACAAAATATTCAGCTATAAGCTGAGACCCAGTTCTTAAAACGTATAAGAGCTCATGAAAAATTTTAATCACATTTAGCTTTTAAAATCTGTTAAAATGAAATGAAAGAACGGGATAATTATCCCACGCCGCATATATAGCGTGCGACCAATGTTCACTTGTGAACAACCCGCAAAAAAGGAAGTAATTAATGGCAAACAGGTGACTGAAAAGACTGACCCAAATTGTCCAACTTCGACCACGCCTTTGCAATCAATGAGTTTCAGCCATCGGGAACAACAGTACTATTTCTTTCACCGTAATTTTCTTCACATGTGGTTTTGATGTTCAAGACTGAATATTTGGATAGCATGATAAGAAAGACCAACAAACATTCAACGATAAAATTTGCCACTTCTGCAATGTTTTCCCATCAAAGGATACCAATATTCAGTGAATCAGACTTACACAATTCATCGGGATGGTAGGCCTGTTGGGTGGCAGCCAGCGACAAGCCATCCTAAGATCAAAATGAAAAATGGTAAATAAAACAAATAAAAAAAAACTCAAATACCTATACCTTACAAAACTCTAATAACTCAAAACGCTCCAATAACCACATCTTGGTAGGAGTCTTTTCTCAAAGAATGATAGCAAATAATTGATTTACTCAAATCAGTTTTTGCAGATAAGATGGTTTATGCAAGAAACTGGACGATGTCAAACATTACTGGCAAAACTGAATGTTGTCTTCATGATGATGTTCATTTGTTGGCGCCTTGGACCTGGAACATTACTATGTTATCGTACTCTGTCTTCTAAGAAACCAAAACTTTTTGTCAAGCTGGGAGGATTAGGTAAGTATTTAATAAGCTGGGATTGGTTTTTTTTTATTAGATTTGCTAAGAAAAGATTTATGAGTCAAGGTCACGAGAAATAGAACCTAAATTATTTTAATTGTGAAAATTGAGGTAATACATAATGCTCTTTATTCAAGGCTCTCCTTCCATTTTGTAACAATTCTATGTAAGACTAACACACCATTGAGTCAGGGAGGTTACTAAAACCATAGGCAGCAGAGCAGGGGCTCCTTCAAACAAAACTTTGGAGGGACACAGCCCACATCCCCACATTTTTGTGCCGAAAATATTGCTAGCACAGCATAAAAAATGGTAACAATCATTTTCATTCTTGTGATCCTTTCACAAACGTTTATACAAGCATTGTGAAACTTCTTTTGAACAGCTTCCACCTGTTTAGAGAAGCTTATCAACTGCAGAGATTTTCTTCGTGTCTAGGAAATTAGACACTATTATTTTGATACCGTACTATCAAATTTTCTTTACTGTTTGGCAACTAAGCTCAAAATTTACCATCTTCCCAAAACTATTGATTAAATAAATATTTCAATTGCTTATAACTTTAGGTAGCATATATAGTTTTTTTGCATAAGTTTGTCATAAAAATTCTTTCTGTTACACTCGGATGGAGATGAGATTTAATGTTTTTAAAAACATATGCTTTCTTTTCTGCACAATTTAAACTTGATATCTGGATAGGTACAAATATCTTTTAAAAAATTATTTCCATTTTAATAGAAGAGAAAAATCAAGTTTCCAGATGGGATTTGAACCCACGACCCTCCGTGATCTAGTCGGATGCCCTGACCACTGAGCTACAGGAGACTCTATGGTGAGCAAGGGTATGGTGAGCATAGAGTCTCCTGTAGCTCAGTGGTTAGAGCATACGACTAGATCACGGAGGGTAGTGGGTTCAAATCCCATCTGGAAACTCGATTTTTCTCTTCTATTATCAATTGTTTATTTCATCTTTACATGCTCACTTTGGAGGCTGGTTGGCTGCATGTGATACTTAAATGCATGTGATGCTTTAATGTGACAGCATGATGCTGTTAGTGAGCTTCTATGCACTAGCTGATGTTTGGCTGTGTAGCCAGGTGATGCAGTTCCAGTCAATACCCACTAATTGACCCTTGCTCACCATAGAGTCTCCTGTAGCTCAGTGGTTAGAGCATCCGACAAGATCATGGAGGGTTGTGGGTTCAAATCCCATCTGGAAACTCGATTTTTCTCTTCTATTAAAAATTGTTTATTTCATCTTTACATATTTCCATTTTGTATATTTTTAAGGTGACAAATCAAGATTATCCTTGAATGCAATCAAGTACTGAAACAAAGTAGAGCACAGCCTAGGAATTTTTTCTTAGGAATTTCTAAGAATTTGATTTAGGGTTAGTTCTTAATTCTTATTGTAATGCATATTTGAGCATATACTCATGGAATTTGCACACTACAAATGCTGTATTTAGTAATTCCTAGGAATTACTAGGAATAAGAGATGTGAATTTGCACAGTAAATTCAAACAGGAATTCAATTCCGAACTGCAACAACTCTAGTTCTAAAAACCTAGAAATTTTCCAAAATTCCATGTTTATAGCCAACAGGACTTGGAATTCTTAGAAATTCCTAGGATTTCCAACTGAGAGCACTAATCACCTCCCTGAAAGACTGTAAATCTAAAAACTTGCTGGAAATTCCAGGAATATTTAAGAATTATTAGGAATTTGAGGAAAACTTCGGGGCAACTACTAAAAAATAAATACGTGCATCAACTCCTGACTAAAAATTCAAATAGTCAATGAAATTTATTTAGGTGCTTAATTTAGGTTTACGCGTAAATTACTTTCAATTGTATATTAACAGCAACATGTAGTAATATTAGGATGAAATTTGATTTCTTTTACTTTTATTGAAAATTTAATAAAAATTATCCTCAAATAGTCAAATAGTCCTAATGAATCATAAACTATGTTTATTGCAATAAATACTATCAGTCCAAAAAATAGTCTTTAAATTAATCATTTCATTTGGAATGATAGTACAAATAGTATTTAACTCTTTCCTCACCGAGTCAGGGTTTGATTTCATTTTATGCGGTTGTAACTTCTTTGCATAAAACTCTTGTGTGTTAAAATTCAAACGTAAGTTGTCAAGCGGCATTTTCATGTTATACTGTTTATTTTTGTTGATTCTGCAAAATTAAATTCAAAGATTTCTACTCAATTTTGACTTAACACTCTGGGAGTGAAGGGCTTAATTACAATTAAGAAATTAATATTTGAATGAAAATCTTCTTGTAACTGTAACTTCTTTCGCCCTATTTAACTTCTTTCGCCCTATTTATCTGAGTGGCAGCATGGATTTGTGAAGGGGAAATCTTGTGGGTCACAATTGGTTCTCACTCATTATGAGTGGGTCACAGCTTTGGATGAGGGACGACAGGTGGATGTTGCTTTCCTGGACTTCTCCAAGGCTTTCGACAGAGTGAATCATTCAATTTTACTGCGGAAGCTCTGTAATTTCGGAATTTCTGGCTCCCTACTACAGTGGTGTGAGAGTTACTTGAGTAATCGTTGGCAAAGAACTGTGTTGGATGGCGTCTCCTCCACTTGGTTAGAAGTTCCGTCCGGTGTCCCACAGGGCTCCATTCTGGGGCCGCTATTTTTTGTAGTTTTTGTGAATGACTTGCCCGATGTTGTTCTCCCTGGAAATACCATTGCGCTTTTTGCTGATGATTGTAAAACTTCAAGAGTCATTGATGATGTTAGTGATCAATTCTGTTTTCAACGGGACCTGGATAATCTTCATCATTGGAGTATTCGCAATGCCATGGCTTTTAATGTCAAAAAGTGCAAAGTTATGAGATTAACAAAGAAAAGGCAACCTTTAGTCTCTAATTATTCCTTGGACAATTCTCTCTTGGAAGAAGTTAGAGAATTCAAAGACTTGGGAGTTACAACTACTGACAATTTTATCTGGAACTCGCACATTGATATTATTGTGTCGAAAGCAAACAAAATGTTAGGGCTAATTAAAAGGACTTGTAGAGGTCTGGATGATACTACGACTCTGAGAACTCTTTACTGCGCGTTAGTTCGATCGAATGTTGAATACTGCTCTGCTGTATGGTCACCCTACACCAAAAGGAACATAGAAAAAGTTGAAAAAGTACAAAGAAGAGCAACCAAGTTCATTTTAAAGACTGAGGACAATTATGAGACTCGTTTAAAGAAGCTGAATTTGATGTCACTAGAAAATAGGAGATTTCTAGCTGATGTTACTTTTTTATATAAAGCTCTCAATGGAATAAGTAACATCAATATCGATTCATACGTAGATTTTTATTCTAATGCGGATCATTATTCATTTAGGAAATACGATGATTTATCTCTTAAGAAGAAATATGCAAGAACAAATCCACTTAAATATAGTTTTTTTCACAGGATAGTTGACTCCTGGAATCTTTTGCCCTACGATACTCGTAAGGCAGCAAGTGTTGATGTTTTCAAGCGGGGAGTCAAGAAATGTTTACTGGATCGTGCATTAAATTAGTTATTATTGTTGAACTATTGATTTTATTTTGATTTTATACTTTACTTTGTAACTTATTTTAGTAGATATTCATTGGTGATCTGTTCTTTATGGGGTCCTGGACTCCTTTACAGATTATCCGTATGGCTATTTATATTAGTTTTGTTGTTATGTATTACTATTAATGCCATTAAATTGTAATAAATAAAAAAAAAAAAAAAATAAACTGTAATAAATAAATTGTAATGAAGTTATCCTAAACTGCAGACTAAGCAGTTGTTTGTCTTTTTTCGCTGGGCTCGCAGCTTATCAAACGTGAGTAAAATAATACTGAAACCTTTAGCTTACTGATGTATTTGTTTCATTATAAAGCGTACGCTTTAGAAAATGACATGCAAGTGACCGATTCGATTCTACCGAATATCGCAATTTTTACTCACCACAAACTTTCAAAATCGAAGCTTTATAAATTGCCGCTCGACCCTTGTACCGGCCAGTTGACAAGTGAACTGTTGTCCCTTCTTTTAACTCCACGGCGCCAACGACTTGCTTTTCATTTATAGCACTTACGCTATTCTCGTTTTCCCATTGAAAAAAGGTAAAACCCATCGTTAGAGTTGTTAAGCAAAACAGTTGATAAAAGAATTCAAACGCACCAGCGAACCACAAATGAGCGCCATTTGTTCGGCAAGTAATTCATAGCAGTCTCCATATAGACTCCCTGTTACCCAGTCTCCATATAGACTCCCTGTGGACCCTGTGTACCCTGTGTACCCTGTGTACCCTGTGTACCCTGTGTACACATACACAGGGTACACAGGGTACACAATTGAACGTTGTGCACGGTTACGTCAAAAAAGCCAACAGAAATTCAACAAATGGTTCCCCAACCATTCCACTTCAATTAACTACGCTCTCATAGGGGTACAAAGGAAGAAATTAAGAGAATAATTTAACGATACTTATGATTTACGTTTTTTTTATTTGTTACAATTTAATTACAGTTGCGAATCATTGTATCCCGAAATGACTTAAGACATAACAAAATGTCGAAGTTGGAATTTGGAATTAATGCAATTCAAAATTATGTTTACCCTCGATTAAAAACCAGATTAATATAAATTATACAATATTGATATATTTCTGTAACTTGGGAGAACACACATGTTCAAAATTAATGACTCAACGGAGTCTAAGAGAGAGCTCTCTTCGAGTGTCCATGGTCCGAGCTGCAAATTATATCCCCTTAGCTGACTTTGATGCTCTCTGAATCCCTGGATTGTTGCCTACAATTGTTGTCCTTTGTTATTCTTCTGTCATTGTAAAAGTTTAGCAGTAAAAAATCTTGTTTAATTTGGTTGGATTTTTTTTGACAAAAACTTTTTTAAGAGGTATAGGATTTTGGTTCTTGCTGCTGGTTTCCTGTTGCTTCCAGTTTGCAAGGAAAATTTTGCCCCTCCCCCCACCCTTAACCTTTTCTTTCTTGTCAAGTACATGAGGCCTTCTTTCTATGCAGTTAACTACATTCAAAATCATGTAAATTAAAGATCTTTATAATTATTTGAAAGCATGCGACATAAAGATCCTTTTAATTATTCTCCTCCTGATCTTTCACAGAAGACTACAAATTAAAAGAAACAACTTTCTTAAAATCTCTCAGCTTGGTTAAGTTCCAACAAGCTTGCATACAAAAAGAAATTGTTATTTGTGTTGTTAATAACATACAACACTAATTACTGAATAAAAGCCACTTCTCTTAAAATATGTCTGCTACAGGGAGTTGAGTCTTGGGCCAGTTTTTTTTTTCTTGTTGTTGTTTAATTAGGAACCAAGAGGACAAAGGTCTGGGTGACAATGCCAAACTGGATACTCTGTGACATGCATCTCCCCATGAGCATTCTCATTCTGAGACCAGACAAATGAAATATTAGAGAAAGATTTTCTTTTTTATCTTCTCATTATTGTGGAAAAAAGAAGGAAAAATGAGTCCTCATGAGTAGTCAAGAGGTAGAGCTTTGGATTCTGCAGCTCTATGCTCTATCACTAAGCCAACAATACATGTATAATTTTCCATTGTGTTGCACTTGCTCAAAAGTCAAATTAATCACAGCAAGCAACCAATGTAAAATAGAATTTTATGGCAAATTAATGATTACGTAAAGTCAACTAAGTTAAAAGCTGGGATTATGTGTATGTAAGGCAGCTTTGGGTCTACATGTTAACCAAGTGTCAGTTGATACCCTCGTCAGCTGATACAAGAAGTTTATAACCCCGTTTTAGGTCAAAAGCTCTTGCTGATAATAAATCCAAGTTGTTGGTAATGTATCAGCCAAGTTTTAGCCGCATGTATCATTTATTGTACATGGCGTGCCGTAAGTGGCAAAATTTAAACTCATACTGGGCCATAGTATGCAGATTTACTTTTCTGCTGTAATATTGCATGAGGCAGATTATCCTTAATTTTACTAATTATCCATTTTCAACATTTCTTTTACATGGAAATATAGCTCTATACCCGTGGTTGTGGAATTCTGGTTATTCACTGTTTCAGATTTTAAATTTATTTATTTTTCAACTTCTATTTCAACTCTTGGCAAAGTTACCAGCTGCTGTCAAATATTTGTTTTTGCACGCCATCATTTTCTCAACTTCATTGGAAACTGATACGAGAAACCGAGGCAGGAAAATGAAAAGGATAAATTTGTATTGTTTGCATCAAAAATCCAGATTAAAAGTGTTGAAAAATTGGGAGGAAGTCTGAAGTGTTTTGCTTTTCCTAAGCAGGAAAAAGTACTTTATGGAGTTTTCTTGCCTTCTCTAGTCATTCCTTTTACCTGTGGAATTGATGTCTGTTCTCTGATTTGTTTTAGTTCTTCTATCTAATTAGGATTGTTTTTTTGCTCCCAAGTTCCATCGATGTCATAAACATTGCATCAGCAAAAGCTTTTAAAACATGTGTCCTCCCATCTGGCCAATATTCTGAATGAGTGGCTAGGTTGGAACGCATTAAAGCGAATGCGTGACTGATATTTATTTCATGTCATTCACATTTAAAGCTTTCTTACACATTGGTTTGAGACGTGGTGAAGAATTTCTGTTTTATTACTGGGAGGGAAATCATTCTTACTAAGATATGGTGAGGGTTTTAATAAAGGTGCTGTAAATCCCCACTATTTTTTGTTTAGTTTGCCATCAAGTGTAGGTGATGTTGAAGAAAGCTTTTTAAGGAGACTTCAGGCATTTTTCTCAGGTAAATGTATTCTTTTTCTTGAAATTAGGAAGGCTACATATCTCCCCCGCCCCCATCACTCTTCCCCATTGCTTTCAAGTTGTCTCTAATCATAGGGGATAAAAAGATCACTACACAAAGTTCACAATCGTTTACAAAATTTATTCCACACTGATAGGTTTGGGAGTTCTGGCTCTATTAACAAGTACTGGTAAGTTGAAATCTTAACTGCTAAGGCTGATTCTTCATCTTCCGATTTTGCAGTGCTATACAACTTATGGACAGTTCATTAGACCGGGCAAATAACAGGCCCTAGTTTTGTACAGAAGTTCGCTAAATATGTACAAAAGTTCGCTAGTATTTACATCAGTTGTAGAAACCTAAGCAAAATTGATATGATTTAAATCTCTCACTACCGAAATAACTTTTCTTTCAAGCACGCGACGAGTTTATTTACAATTGGCTAGGATTTCAATGGCAGTTGATATGAAATTACTTGAACCTGATCGCTTCAATTGAAAGGGAAAACAAACTGTAAAACAAATGTGTTCTATCTATAATCTGTACTGAAAGTAACTCATCCGATCCGCTTTTAATCTCCTAAAGAACTTCGATAAACTTAACTGGAAACTATTCCTTGTGACAGGCATAAGAGATCAAAACATACAGAAGCTTGCATTCAATTTAGGATCGAAACTAACCAATCATGAAACGAGACAGTTTCCTGAGAGGTCCGAGGTTTGCCGGTTCTCTTTGTGTTTTCACTTCAATATTATTGGTTCGCATAAAAAAGATTGACATCCTTTCCTCTCAATAAACATGTTCATTGGTTCACTTTTCTTTATTTCGATCTGGTTCAAATAATGTCTGCCGTGAGCGCATTTCAAACCTAGTTTGTTTTCATTCGCGTTTTAAGTTTTTGGATTGTAATTTGTCACTGAGCTGGTTACCTCACAGTTAACATTGAATAGTAAGATTTTGAAATGTAAGTAGTTCAGATAATTTGGTTACAGTTTACAATTGCAATTGCCGAGGCTTAAATAATTAGCTTACATTTAGACTTACTCCTACTTACTAAACTACGTGCATGTTGCTCACCTGCTTCTGTGATGTTATTGTGTGAGAGGACTAACTCGCGTAGCTGACAGTTGTTGTTTGTAATGGCGTCAGCCAAGTACTGTGCTCCTGTGTCTGTGATGTTATTGCCTGAGAGCTTTAACGTGTGTAGCTGACAGTTGTTGTTTGTAATGGCGTCAGCCAAGAGCTGTGCTCCTGTGTCTGTGATGTTATTGCCTATGAGGTCTAACTCGCGTAACTGACAGTTGTTGTTTGTGATGGCGTCAGCCAAGTGCTGTGCTCCTGTGTCTGTGATGTTATTGCTTGTGAGGTTTAACGTGTGTAGCTGACAGTTGTTGTTTGTAATGGCGTCAGCCAAGTGCTGTGCTCCTGTGTATGTGATGTTATTTTCCCTGAGGTATAACTTGCGTAGCTGACAGTTGTTGTTTGTGATAGCGTCAGCCAAGTGCTGTGCTCCTGTGTCTGTGATGTTATTGTGGTAGAGGTTTAACGAGTGTAGCTGACAGTTGTTGTTTGTAATGGCGTCAGCCAAGTCCTGTGCACCTGTGTCTGTGATGTTATTGTTTGTGAGGTCTAACGTGCGTAGCTGACAGTTGTTGTTTGTGATGGCGTCAGCTAAATACTTTGCTCCTTCATCTTTCAATTGATTTCTTGTGAGGTCTAACCAGCTCAGTTGAGATTTCCTACATTTTAACAATTTACAAATCTCAAAACAACCTAGAGGACCCAGGTTATTGAAACTCAATCGTAGATGTGAAATTTGTTGAACATCCATAATTACATTTACCAACGAAGAACAATCAACAGCTGTGAGGTGACTTGAAATAAAATGTAAACCATTAAAGTTAATTTGTTGTAGTTTTCTCTGAACTATCGATTGCATTCTATCACTTTCGTTAAAACATTTGAACAATGTCAGTGCTAAATTTCGTTTACCTTCAGTCGGCCACATGGTTACTTCCCTTGGCGTTTCACTCACTGACAACAGTTCGTGGACTGTTGTCTTTTCAGTTTCCTCAGGAAGAAGGTCTGTGATAATTTCGCTGGGTAGGTTTTCTTCATCGTTCATTAGTCCTGCTAGGAACTGGAAAACCAGTTGCCATTTTCCATCCTTGATGTTTTGGGAAACAAATTCCGTCAGTTCACTTTCTGTCATTGTATTAACTAGGTGCCTCGCAGCGAAAAACTCCTGCATTGTTAAGTGAATGAAGCAGAATTGTGGTTTGTATTCAAACGCATCAGTTTGACGGTCGGGTAAGCGATGGAAGAGAGCGCTGTCCTCCATTCCAGTTACCTCGTTTCCTTCAAGGACCAACTTCCCTTCTTTAATTCCTTCATAGGCCACTCTTCCTAGTGTCTCGAATTTGTTTTCCACTTCAGTTGGCAGTTTATCAGAAAGAAGGCGCTGGCGAGTGAAGCGTTTATCGCGAAATTCTTTCGTGTGTTTGAAATAAAACACTCTCAATGCAATCTTGTAAATCTTTGTTAATTTGGAAGGGAGGGTATCGCTAGCGGAACTTTCGAACTGCGATATCTGTGACAGACTTGAGCAAATAATGAAGCTGTTCACAGGGATATAACAGAGGGAAAGTAAGTTCATGTTGCTGCTGATGTGTCGCCATAGTTTTTCGCCTGCTTGTTCGTCATTTACAGCGAATTTGTAAACATATTCTTTAATTTGCTCGGTTGAAAACCCTAGGATTTCTAAGGTTTTGTCGAACTTAAGATCTTCGATGCCTTCCAAAGCCGTAGGTCTCGTAGTCGTCACAACCGACGCATCTTTGAGGAGTTCCTCGGTCACGAGCAACTGATAAAGGATTTCGAGCGACATCTTTTCTTCGATGCTGGGAAGGGGAGGCGCCAGGACGGCCATGTTCGCGCCGTGTTTAAATTCGTCAAATCCATCAAAAAGTATAAGGACATTCTCAGGGTGCTGCAGGATGTGCTTCCAGACTTCATCGTCCAGGTGATTTGAGGGAGAATGTTCTGACATTATCAGTAGTTCTCTGAGGCTAAGGTGGTTTTCCGAATCAAATCTCCTGAATTTCACCAAGAAAGCAGCATCAAAATGGATTTTGGATGTTGCGTTAAAAACTCTATTAGATGCCCAGTCTCTAAGAATTTTGGTACAACATAATGTTTTGCCGATTCCAGGACGACCAACAACAAGGACTTTCTTGTTTTCATCATTTAAGAGGTCATTCAGGCTTTTCGGTTGTGATTCTTCGTTGCGCGACTTTGGATAAACTTTGAGTTGTTCTTGTCTGTCTGTAGTAAAGGGGTACTTAGCCCTGTCGGGAATGACCATCAGGTTTGTGTAAATCTGATCCAGAGTCAAATGTTTGGCAGCTGTTTGTTCCCCTGGGGGACCTGAAAACGGTGATCGGAGTGCGGCGAGATAATGGGTGTCATTTTTAATCTTTTTCTTTGTTTCTGCAATGAATATTTGAAGCTGTTCAGAGTTCTCATTTCTGTTCCTTCCATCTGGCTGCTGTGGTTCTTGACTCGACTCGACAACAGGATCTCGTGGAGGCTCTTCGCACAACTTGACTTGGTTAGGACAGTGTTCAGGCTCTTTTAGCGGAGGTGGGTTTGTTGCTGTTTGTTCCCCGGGAGGGCCTGAAAACTGTGATCGGAGTTCGGCTAGAGAATCGGTGTCTTTCTTAATTTTTTTCTTTGTTTTGGTGATGAATATTTGAAGCTGTTCAGAGTGCTCATTTCCGCTTCCTCCGTCTGGCTGTTGTAGTTCTCGATACGACTCCATTTGGACTGGAAGTTGAAGTAGGACAACAGGATCTTGTAGGGGCTCTTGGTACAACCTGACTTGGGTAAGACGGTGTTCACGCTCTCTTAGCGGATGTGGAATAAATTCATGTTCTCTTCTTTCTTCTTGCCTTTGAAGTTCCTGAAGCGACTTGTCGTCGGTGGGTTTTATATGGGTGTTTAGAAACTCTGAGTCTTGCATGAATCTCCTTTCTTTCCATGCTCGTAACAAAATGTAGACTGTTTCAATCAGAATGCCAGCGACAAAAGTTCCATTCACTATAAGAACAGCATACATCCAGAAGGTTTTCTTTTCCGCGCGTCGATTGTAACATTCGTGAAAAGTACTGTTTGGGGTGGCGTTAGATGAATTCCTTGGCTGATTGGTTTCATAGTTAAAATAACAGTCAAACTTTGAGGAAAATTGTAAAGGATAAAGCCACTGAGTTTGTAGGACTATGAAGAGAATTCCTAAAACAAGTCTTGTGGATAGTTGAAAACAATAAGCGATGAAAAGTTTGTGTCGTCCGCGGTTTCTTTCTGGCCCTCTTGAGTTCCCTTGGTCGTGCGACATTCCGGTCTCGGGGTCTCCGTTACGGTTACTGGAGGACAAATGATCGACTGTATGTCTCACTGATTGGGAGTACATAGCACATACGATTCCAATAAGGCCGAAATTGATGATCACGAAGCCATATATAGGAACGCCGTGATTGTTGTACTGTTTCTCGTACTTCTCGAAACATTTTCCACGGACGAGGTCGGTGTATTCGCTCCTCGCTCCACCACAGCGGAAATCAAATCTTTCTTCACTGTTCTCCACTTCAGCAAAAATGCCAAAGAAGACTGCGCTGATCATGAACCAAATTAAAACTGCCGCATAGCTAATTTTGTTGAAGGTTTTTGGCGCAATTAGTTCTTTGAGATGATCCATCGTTTCAATGCTGTTGCATTCACGCTGTTTCGATGAAATGAAAAACGCTTTCTAATTTGGCGTGTGGACTTCGGTTACACATTGTTTTAGATTTTTAGTTTATTTATGGCAAAACTGCAATTTCAACTCCTGGCAAACTTACGGCTCTCGATGATTTGTTCTCGCACGCTATCATTTTCTCGACTACATGGGAAACCGAAGCAGGAAAATGAAAGGCTTGGGTCAAATTTTTCCTTATTTGAAATACGTCAGATTTATTTGAAATTTCTCTGAAAGAGGCGCCATGGAAACGTTTTCAGGTATGAGGAGAAATCGTGAGTTGATATTATTGTAAGGGCTTTTTACTGAGTATGAAAACCTCCCAATGACTTGATTACGGTCCTCGACTTCCATTTCCTCACAGAGTTTGCAAAATCACATGTTTTCTCTGTTTATCTGCAAATTGTGACTCATCAGTAACTGAGAAAGCGGATATTCTCGTGGGAAAGTGAAACCATGCATTTTTGACTAACACTAAGAATTTGCATAACTGCTTAGCATCCTTGTATTCTCCAAAGAACAATAACCACTATTATATACCCGCTCTTTCTTTTTAATTTTAAAAGAATGCTTACTCCTCTGAAATAAAACTGAAAACTTTCTTCCCCGCTTCAAGACGGTCTCAATGTGGTCATTTGTCAACCGTCAAAACATACACGATTTTTATCACCAGCCTTTCCGCAAACCTATAGTTCTGAAAAAGGGTTTTTAAGCTACCACGAAAAGCGTTGTCCGACAAACAGACACTTGAATATATATAAATATCTTATTAAACGTTTTGTTGTGTCGTATCGCTGAGTATTTTTACGAGTTGTGCAGTATTTGGAAAATATACGGCGGACTCTCTCGTAGGAAAGTCAAACCATGCATTTCTCACCGAACACTTGGAGGCCAAACACTATTGTGCCGTATTTTGAAAAATACGGCACAACTCGTAAAATACTCAGCGATACAACACAACAGAACGTCTAATATGAGATTTATTATCCAACATGGCAAATTGTTATTTCAGTGCGGGCGAATGTCTTACTGGTTCTCTCTCTGGAGTACAAATACCGCGAGATATTTGTACTTGTTTTGGGCGTTGTTTTTACTCTGCGAAGCACAATTTGATAATAAATTAAATATGTTATTAAACGTTTTGTTGTGTAGTATCGCGGAGTATTTTTCGAGTTCTGCCGAAGATTGCTTAAAGCGCTGGACTGTTGTGCGGGAGGTCGAGGTCGATCGTTCGAGCCCCGGCCGGACCAACACTCAAGGTCTTAAAATAACTGAGGAGAATGCGCTACCTTTCTATAATATCAAGAAATGGATAGACATTCTAGCCTTCTCGGATAAGGACGAATAAACCGTAGGTCCCGTTTCCTGCATCTATTTATTAGTTAATTTTGTTAGGCAGGGGACATTAAAGAACCCACTCACGAGATTACTGTGATGTGGTCTGGCCTGTTTACTGGGAATTGGGGGGAGGGGGCATCTAGATCTTTAAATAAGTTTCCTTCGATTGTTTGTAAACTGCTGATGCAGTCCGGCGAAAGTCCCTCGAAAAGTGTTGTGATGCGCGTTTGGTCATATCCACATGTTAATTTGCGCAATATAAATATCAAATTAGTATTATTGTTATTATTATTATTATCGCAGAGAAATCAACTGAATGCTACATTCTAATCAGGAAGCACAGGGCGAAAACCGCAACATGTGAGCCATGGAGTAAAATATAAATGTACATTAACTAATCCTAAAAAGCTTTTCCGTTGTGTCTACGGTCCTCCTTCTAACAGGAATTCAAACTGCCACCTTGAAAGTCCGGGCAATATGCAGCGTGCCCGAGAGCACTGCCCTCTGCATCTTTCGCAGTACGTCTGTGCTTCTGCCTCCCACCAGCTCGCGCATCATGACATCCAGCTCCCGTGACCACCCTGGGAGGGCATCCATAATGTTAAATTGCTTCACCTCGTAGCCTGGGAACTGCTGCCTTAGTTCCCAGCGAAGGGGTCCGTACTTCAGTGTCCGTACTTATATTATTATTATTATTATAATTATATTGACGAGGTCGTAGGTCTAGTCAAAATATAAATAGCGAGTAAAAATACTCAGGGATACTACACAACAAAATGCTTAATGAGAGATTTTTTTATCAAACACGCCAAATTTTTTTTTAGTGAGGGTCAATTTCGCGGATATTTATTTTTGGGAAATGCGTGACATATATGTATACAAAGCAGAACAGAATTGACGCGGTATTTTCTTCAATAAATGATGAAACTTGTCGTCGAAATGCTCTTCTTCGTTCGAATCATCTAAAAAACTTGGATTAATATTCGCCAGCCATTCCGAATCTTCGTCATCAGGAAAATAATTTAAATCGTTCGCCATTTTTTTTCGTAACTTCAATCCAATTCGTCGCTTGCCCGATGCGAGGAAACCTGTCCAACCGGTTCTCTCGTTTTGGGCGTTATTTATACTCTACGAAGCACCGTTGGATAGTAAAGTAAACGAAAAACTCTGAAGAAGTCGAAATCGGACTTAACTCAGATCTTTTTCGGAGTCGTTGTATCTTTATTGACGGATAAAGGTAATGTACTCATCTTTAGGGAATTTGCTGAAAACAATCTAATTATTCCAGAAACGTTTTCATGTTGCGTTTTCAAAAGCAAATGGTGTGGTCGGCAATAATACATTTTCACAACAGGGTTCCAGATAGCAGCAATTCGGTCAAATGTTAAAAAATTCTGGGTTTGTGCATCAAAGTTAAATAAAGGCTACATCAAGGAGGCACGCGAGGAATACGCGAAACTGCAGCGTGTTTGTTCAGTATATACATCAGGAATTGTGTAAACTCCGAGTAACACACCCTACATCAGTGGATTTTCTTCGTGAAGAGATCAACGAAGTAGTGTTAAAAAGTATAACCGAAAACAAAGAACAAACATGATATGTTCTGATTTTGGTTTCTTTCTGTGGATCCTCAGAAAAAAAGAAAAACCTGAAAACGTAATGTACAATTGGCTGTGAGTCAGAAATCACAAAAGGGGAGAACTCAAATGTGTATCGAGTGCGAATGTCGAACTAAGAAGATAAAATAATAAGCACCGAAAGACACCGGAGAACATCAAGGCAAGACAGGAAGTGTGGCCAGTGGCTTCACCTCAATAACTGTTACTTTGAAGGACAACCACCGACCCAAATTTTACGTATATCGAGGAATTATGCATTTCATTTCGTCTTATAATATGAAGTAACAATGTGGTCAAGCATTGATTAACTTCTCAGTATTTTTTACACGTGCGGTAAAACTAAAAGGAGAAAATTACAATGTACAGGATAAGGAAAAGCGCCAAGAATAATAACAAAAGGAAGCGAAAGGAAAAGAAAACGGAATAAAATAGACTGCAATCTACATCTGATCTCGTCTTAAAGGCGTAAAGAAACTCCAACGTTGCGTTACTCGAACAGACAAAACGTTAATAAACTACTCCGATGTGACCCCTTCGATCTCCTAACTTCAACTCCACAATAATAAGGAGGGCGTTCTCTAATAAGGCTATCATTGTAAACCGGTTCAAACAGGAACGCCTAGCTACGTAAGCGATTCAATCTGTGAACAATACCACACGAAAAACATAGGGGTAAACTCGATAATGAAACAAAACAGAACTCCAGCTGCTTTAAATCAGATCGACGGTAATTACGTAATCAAAGTCCCTTTTTTCAACTGTCACTGAAACATTACGTCTTGAATTCGATATTACCCATGAGTAATCTAATATTTTGAAAATGTTGTTCGGTTTAGTTAATTTCTTCGCCGGTAACCTCTATTTACAAGAGAGACTCAATTCTCTTTAATACATTGATACTCTAGGAAAATAACTTCTGTTTGTTAAAGGATTTTAAAACAGCTGACCATTTTCTCAGATTAATTTGTTGGTAAAAAAAAATTAAGCGCGGACAGCTTACGACTTTAAATCGAAACTAAATGACTTCTTCACTCGTCATCTGATCTTTACTGTCACTGAAACACTGTGTGTATACACCGATTGCAAATATGGCGTCCACTTTGAGTTGCCATTGTTCTGGACTCACTAACCTCGTCTTCGCGTGGAAACACAATAGGATTATTACGTGTGTGAGAGGCTAGTGAGTCCAGAACAATGGCAACTCAAATTGGACGCCATATTTGCATTCGGTTTATAATTCGACATTTTTTTCGAGTAATTCGATACTTTGAAAACGTTGTTCGGTTTACTTAATTTCGCCGGTAACCTATTTACTAGAGAGGGTCAATTCTCTTTAATAGATTGATATTCTTGGAAAATAACTTCTCGTTATTAAAGGATTTTAAAACAGCTGATCATTATTTCGGATTAAGTTGTTGGTAAAAAAAAAAAAATTAAGCGCGGACAGCTCACGACTTTAGGTCAAAACTAAATAACTATTTCACTTCTCATCTCATCTTTACTGTCACTGAAACACTATGTGTATAATTCGACATTTTTTACGAGTAATTCAATACTTTGAAAACCTTCTTCGGTTTAGTTAATTTCTTCGTTGTTAACCTGTACTTACTAAAGTGGCTCAATTCTTGGTCGTTCATTTGCTTGTTCCTTGTTTTCTTATTATAAAAAGAAAAAGAGGAAAAGCCAAAGAAAGAAAAAAAAGTATAAAATGTAACAGACAACAAGAGTGCAAAAAATTACCATGATGGTAACCCTTTGAATCCAAGAGGGACCAGCATCTAATTTCTCCTTACAATATCCTCCCTGAATCACACATCAAGGTCCTGAGAATTAAGGAAATGATCACCACTTGGAGAAGCTCTTGATCGTTACACAAATTGTCCATGTCAGTACTTTAGGAAATGTATAGAGAACAGTATGGAGAATATGCATGTTGATGTTAGTGTATGAAGTTTCTGGTTTAACAAAATTTAAGAATGATAAAGGTTACAATGAACATTACCAAGCAAAGTGATGGTTACAAGCAAAGACCCCAAGCAGAGACCCCAAGATTACAAGCAAAGTGATGGTTCCATAATGCATGAGTGGGGTGATGGGAACAGAACGTACAACTTCTTTAGCCTTGCTCCACTTGTGTAGACCCTGCAGTCTCCACTGAGCTGGCCCACAAGAACCTATAATCAAATTCCAAGCCAAGGAGGGGTGTCTCCATAGCTGCGGCCTTGCACCGAAATAAGATGCTAGCTCGTCAATGTAAGGAATGGGGTCTTGTTGAATGGTGTGTCTTGCTGAGGCATGGTAGATGCTCTCACTTCTTTGCTGGTCTTGCTTCATGTTGTGGAACATTTTCTCTATCGAAGGGAATTTGATTGTTCCTTTACACAGCTCTGAAAACCATCGAACTTGGATTTCAGAAACTGACAGTAGACCACCAGAAGCTGGCTGCATAAAACCTATGAATGCTAATGAGGCTCCAATTTCTGGAGCAAAAACATTTTTGAAGAGCTTCATTTTGTTGGTGCTTTCCTCCAAAACTTGAGCTTTAACTTTGTCATCTAAAAACGGCAGATCAATATGATACCCAGTACAACAGACTATAACATCAGATGCTGTTTTTGTCCCATCGGTAAAAGTAACATTGTTTCCTTCTAATACTGCAATGTTAGGTTTCACTTCAATGTTCCTCCTCTGAATGTGATGAATTAGCGTAGGGCTTACAGTGGGCTGGGTTTGACGAGCTTTCATTTTGGGGTTTAAATTCCAGCACCAAGGGCTTCCCACCACACTTTGAACTATCAACTGAAAGACAAAATTTGATAAACTCCATGGAAGCCAAAAGAACACACGACAGGCATAATGATCAGTTGGGTAACCATGGACGTAGTTGGGTATAATCCATGCACCAGATCTTGTTGAAATACAGACGGGTTTTTTTCTTCCCAATTCTGCCACATTGACTACAACATCTACAGCACTATTTCCAACACCAACAACCACAACCTTCTTTCCCATGACCTCATTGCTGATTGCATCTTTATAGTCAACACTATGGAGTATTCTTCCTGTGAATGTTTCCTGACCATCAAAGTGAGGCATGTTTGGTTTGGCATGATGCCCAGTTGCTATGGCAACACACTTGACAAAGGTTTCCTTAGAACCACCTTGATGCATTCCTGCACTGTCCACTTTCACCCATGTTATTTTCCATCTCTTAGGGAGCTGCTCAATGCGAACCACCTTTGTTTTGAAACTAATATGTTCTCTGATACCAAAATGTCCAGCATAGTTGTTGATATACTCTGCCATGTGCGAGTGGTGAGGATAATCAGGAATGTCGTCAGGAAATGGGAAGTCAGAGAAGCAGTAGTTGTGTTTTGAGACATTTGTGTGGAACAAAGATTCTGAGTTTAGCATTCAGTGACTCATGTGAGTATGAGATATGCCGGTAATTAAACTTTAAACTGAAGCCTGGGTGCACGGAAAAAATGCCCAAAGTCACTGGACCCTTTCACTCCTGAGATCTGATTGTTAATTCTCCCGTACAGCTGCTGTACATTTCCTTGTAAATGAGAAATGAAAATTTGTTGTTGGATCAAGACAACTTCTACCTGAAAAAGTTTGTGTATTCTCATTACCTGTTTGTTGGATAATGTATAGATGTTCTAGGGAGAAGTCAGATGTTAATTGCTTCGAGGAATTACAGGGTAGGTTACAATAGACTGCTTTGAGTTCAACATGAGAAGTGAGTTGAGCACCACAAGAGAAATTCCATTTCTACAAGCAACCATGTATTATTTTGTTTATCACATGAACACCATAGACCCTTACTGACGAGAAAAGATGACATTATAGGTGAATGAACCTGACAAGTGACATTTCAGAAGCTGATTGGCGATATCAAACCTACATAAAACGTTATTGCAATTTTACACAGGTGAAGTTAAAGTTTTTTTCAGGAATGGAGATATTTATAAACCACAACAGTTTGTAAAATAAATAGTGTTACTTTTCCTACATACATATGAGTGAACCGCATAACTCCATATCCATGCTCTGTAAAATGCCACAGACCTCCAATATGGTCAGTCTGTTCAAAAACAATGATCTTGAATTTGTCATCCAAGAGACATTTTGCTGCAGCTATCCCAGAAATCCCAGCTCCAATAACTGCAACATCATAGTCTAAATGAAAGCTCATCTTTTAACCTTAAAAATCAAATAAAATGTAGTGTTGAAGTGATCAGCGAAGAAAAATAGGTCTACTGTTTTGCTTCAAACAAGAGCCCAAGCTCTAATGAGCACCCTTCCCTGAATAAGCGCTCATCCCCTAGTGCACAATATTTAAACAATCGCTTCTCTTGAATAAGTGCACCCTCCTCCAATCTCTCTTTCTTAAATAATTTGTAGGAATACACGGAATCCTTGTTTTGTAACTGCCGCCTGGTTAGCTTATGTTGTAGAGCACCAGATTGCTGTGCGGGAGAGTGAGGGTTCCAGCCCCAGACTGGACCACACTCAGGGTCTTAAAATGCTTGAGGAGAATGTGCTGCCTTGCTATGACATCTGCAAATGATTAGACACTCTAGTCTTCTCTCATAAGGACAAGAAATCTGCAGGGCCTGTCTCCTGTATCTTCTTTGTACTGGTTAGTGGGGAAGTTAAAGAACTCACACACTTCTGTGTTAGTCATTCTGGTATTCCCGGAAAAGGATAGAAAACCGTAGGCCCTGTCCCCTGCATCTTCTCTGTACTGGTTAGTGGGGAAGTTAAAGAACTCACACACTTTTGTGTTAGACATTCTGGTATTCCCGGATAAGGATAGAAAACCGTAAGCCCTGTCCCGTGCATCTTCTCTGTACTGGTTAGTGGGGATGTTAAAGAACCTACACACTTCTATGTTAGTCATTCAGGTATTCCCGGATAAGGATAGAAAACCGTAGGCCCCGTCCCCTGCATGTTCTCTGTACATGCAGGGGGCATTAAAGACATTAAAGAACCTACACACCTATCACAAAGTGTAGGAACGAAGATTCTGGCGTTGTGATCTGATCATGTGCTAAATTATAATTTTGGATAAAATGCACATAAATGGCTTATTATAATGTACTTTCCTCGGTATCAAAACACTACCTTATAAATACATGAATGAGGTTTGATACTCTCCCAGTAATGCATGGGAAATAAATGTGTACCACATGCATGACTAGCTGAGGGAATCGGGACGATGCGGGCGATCAAAAGATCCTTACCTTACGAGTGAGTGCACTTCGACAACACAGAAACTGTGAAACACTTGACTAACTCGTGATCTACTTTCCCTACCCTACTAGGTACAAATTTTATCTACGCTCACCCTATTTGGAAGTCACCCTTTCGCGCCATTTTTAATTCAAGTTTGTTCAAGATGGCGCCAACTTCAACAGCAGAAGGCACTACAACAGAGACCCAAGATGGTAAATTTTCTGGCATTTAAAGTCATGTATGTTTGTTCTGGCAACAGTCATTATTCACTTTTAAGTCAATTGATTCGGCAGATTTCCAATCGACGCGGCGATCTACACGAACTGTCAAGCGCAATGCCGGGAAGACTTCGGCGCTCGATAAAATAAGGTAAGAGATTTTGCCCTAAAAAATTCTGCTCATGTCTTGCTAGTTTTTGCTATTTTTCTCGAGTGCATAATAAACCAACTTTATTGTGAATTCTTCACCAGGAAATTTCGTGAGACTGGAGAGAGATCGACGTTTGAGGTATAAAGTTAACTGCATAAGTAGAGCGGCCATGATCGTTAATTCTAAACGTGAGCAGTTGCTGATTTCTGTACACTTTTACGGTTTATCGTGATATCTGGACCAGTTATATAATACAGGCCATTGAAATCTTTGACATCGTTTTCTTTGATTTGATTGGAGACCAGTTAGGATGAAAGCTGGGAGACCTCAACAGATGTTTCCTCATGAAAATGAGTTAAAGCAATGTACTGTTGACTAGTAAACCATTCTAATAAGCGCCAGTCAGTGTATAAAAACGTTTGAGGATCGTGCGATTGTGTTGCTAAAAGGATCAAACTCTAACTCGCAGGATCTGATTGTTAATTCTCCCTTCTAGCCGCTAATTTCTGATTCATTCTCTTCACACATCTAAGGAAGGTCACTTTGTGAAGATGCCCCTCCCCCCCTGTAAAGACTTCCCTCACCACCCCTCCCATCCCATCCTCCAAGCAATGATATATTCAAAAAGAAATCTCCCAAACTTTTCCATATATTTCTTTGGATTAAGGTTGTAAGAGATATTGTGGCTTATTCCCTTCTCTGTGACCATCTATGCATACTAAACATAAATCATCGCCACAGGGAAAACTATACTGCCATGGTTTTAATACATACATTCCCAAAATTTAGACTCATTGTTTCCCCCCAGGTTGGAAATATTGAAGATGTTTATCAGGTGGTGAATGAAGATGAATACTCCGACATTGTTAGGAAACGACAGGAGGAAGATTGGGTGGTTGATGATGGTAAGAGCTGTGTTCATAGATGTGTGGAATGGTTTTCTTTTTAGGGTTCTGGCTGAATTATAGGGTCAACACCAAACTTCAAGTTGAGTCATAAATTACAAAGCCTTTTAAAACTTTACATGCTAATGTCAGCATGGATATTCTCCATACATTTTCAAAGGTGTTGACTAGGAGAATTTGAGTAAATGTCTAGTTGGTGATCATTTGGTTTATTCTCCTGACCTTAATGTGTGATTCAGGGGTGATATTGTAAGGAGAAATTAGATGTTAGTCACTCCAAGGGGTTTAAAGGTTAAAAGACCAATTCATGTTTGCAAATTTTTGGATTCCTCTAACCAAAGACAAGGATATGAAAAAATCTTCTTTCTTTCTTTGCATTACTAACTAATGACACCAATGCAGGGTAAATGCAAGGGAATATTATCCTTATATGCTATGAACAATGTTTTTTCTGCTCTGGTATTGTCTGCATACACGAGGTTTGAATGTGCTTTCCTTTTCAGATGGGACTGGATATGTGGATGATGGACGAGAAATATTTGATGACGATCTTGATGATGAGCCATCAACTGGTCGGTTGAGAAATAATTAATGACTGATTATTAATAATTAATCTTTTTTTCCATTTGTTTCAAGTAACTTCCAGAAGCAGGGGTTTCATTTAAATGTTTTCCGTAGGAGGGCAAGTGGTTTTCATTGGCAAGCAGGCAAAACTTTTTGAACTGAACTTCTTTATAAGATAAACTTTCCTCCAGCTCATCAAACCAGATGGGGAAAGGCATCCTCACAATGGATCAATTTGCCCAGTGCCCGGCCCCTAATGAAACCCCTGCAGAAGTGATTTATGGAAAACTGTTTGAATTTTTCAGGAAAGAATGTCCCCAAATTCAAGCCAAAGAGGCCGGTATGCGCAAGCCTTCTATTTTGTTGATGTGAATATCTTTCTAATCTTGTTGGATAATGTGCTATAGAAATCATCATAATTATTATAATATTGTGTAATATTTACTCCAACAAGCTACTTATTGTCTCATTATTTAAAGAATGTGAAAAAGCCGACAGTGAAGCCAAAGACAATTAACAAGATGCTGTTAGCTGCAAGTGCCAAAGCAAAGAAGGCTAAGGTAAGTGTGCTGAACACATTTTTTTCTTGCTTAAGACTTTGACCTTGATAATAACATTAACTAGTGATTGTGTAGTCTGATTGTACAAGCAAGAGGAGTAGTCCTGGGATTGACTGTTGTCAGAAGGAGTGAACAAAGTCTGGGGTGGATCTAGGATTTAGTCAAGGGAGGTTCGGAGAATTGCCCAAGGGCATGCTCCCCCGGGAGATTTTGAAAGTAAGGTCTTCAGAAACATGATCTCCAGCATTCTTAGAAATAATTTAGGGGGTTCGACCGAACCACCACTGGATCCACCCTAGCAAAGTTTTAACAACGTAAGCAAAAGGCATTTGAGTTGTTGTCACTTGGGTGCAACAAGCTCAGTCTCTAAGTCAGTCCAGACTAGTTAGTTTTGCTTCCCTGGTATTGTTAGTTTATTCTGTTTGGTTCTTTTGTTCTGTAAATGTCATAAATGTTTTGTTTGTGTGGTGTCGATAGTTGTTGACATCTGCTGACAAGAATCTGTTCTAAGTTAGAGAGCCAGCTTTCCATTTACTGTAATGGGATTGATTGTTGTTTAGATTGAGGGAATGCCGCACTGAAACTTGCATGGTCAAGCTCTAACTATGTTCAATTTAAGTACAGTTTTCCTATAAACTGCTATTTTGCAGACTGAAGTAACATCTATTGGTGAAGATGATCTGTTAAATGATCTTCTTAAGGAAGTGGAGGTATGCATAAGAAATGGAAGCATGCCTTTAATATTTTGATAGACCCTCTAATTGATTACTCTGGGTGAAAGTGGTTTGAAACAATAGAAGGAAAATATGGTTTGCTCCTGAGTCCAAGTTTTTCCTGTCCTCAATCAAATCAAGGTCACTGATGCCAATCAGACCTCCCTTGACAAAATTAAATGTTTTTGTTCAGACTTTATGTAATACACATTACATATTTCTCCATTGTACAAGTCAACTAACAAGTTGCTCAGTGTGTATGACTTTTGAAACAATATTGTTTCATTAATATTTGATAAATAGATTATGAGCTGAAGATTTTTATAGACATTATACAAGGCTGCACTCTAAGGAAAATTGAATGGAGCCCAGTTCTCTGAAACTGAAATCCAGGGTGCCCAGCACATGCTTTGTATGAAAAAACTAAAATTCGCAAGTCGCCCACAAACAAAAGTAAGGTGCCAGGGGCCACTGGGTGCTGCTAGATCGTAGCCTTGCAATAGTTGATTAGGGCAATCAGTCTGCTGAGCATTTTACACCAGTTGGGAAAGGAGATTTATTTTAAATTATCTTATTCTATGTTTTCAGCAACCAAGACCAGCTCCAGTGAAATTTTCAAAGGGAAAACCACAAGTTTTGAGGTATTTCTTGCAGTATTGTAATGTATCTCTGAAAGAGTTTTGCATTATTTCCTTGGACATTCAGACTCATGATATTTATGGTCTAAAATTGTTTTTTAATTTTTCTAGAACTCCAACATCAGCTTTACCAACTGGTAGCACACCAAGACGACTTCAGGTCTGTCTTCTTGTTGTAGTTAGAAGGGTAGAATTGGGTAATGAGTTGTCCTAAGATCCTTGATTGCCTAGCACACAGCCAGGAGAAATCCACTGGCACAAGAATGATCCCTCTTATCTCTGGGAGTCACCAAAGAGGAATATCCCCCTTCAATATCTCATTATCTCTCTCTGTTACTTAACAGCAATCATCTGGACCACGGCAGAATATTTTTAAAGTTGAACCAAGATCTCCGCCCAAACCCAGACACACCAAAAATTTGCCAGCCAAGGGAAAAACTGTTGTGAAACGTGAGCCATCAGAGAGAGAGGAAGGAAGGTATAGCAGCATGGTTGGAGATCCATCAAGAGTAACGAAGGAGGAGAGTTATGAGGCAGCTATGGATATGGATTCAGGGATGGATGGTAAGCATGAAGAATGGTCTGTAATAGTCACCTTTAGTTTATCTTAGGTGATCAGAAGTACATGAAAGATCTTTAAGAAATACTGCCTTATGGGATAGTCTTCATTAATTATACCTCTGGGAAAGACTTGAATTAGGTATCTCCCGATGGAGTTTTGAGAACTCAGCTCCTTTAGTTTGAAAAATAAAACCATCAAGTAGTTTTTAGGTTTAGACACAAAGGAGCATAATTGTACTTCTTATTATTAAATATTTATATTTATCCATATTAATTATTTTTCTTTTGTTGTATTATTTAGATATACTTTTTGGATATATATTATATATTTATATTGCTGATTTAGTGATTACCAGTTTACACCAGCTATTCCCTCTCAATTCAGCTGAATGGTCTAATCAGAATAAATAAAGATTTTTATTCATTTATATTTTATTTTAATTTATGGACCATCACCAGTTGATATTTGATGATTGTTTTTCCAGATGATCTTATGATGGGTTGTGATAACTTTGGAGGTGATGACCTTGGTGATGTAGAAGCAATCCAGGCATTATCAAATGTAGAAACAAATCCTGATGAAAAACCCAGTGTAAAAGTGAAGGTAGTGCAAAGGCTCCAAAAAGTGCTCTCTCTTCTACACCTCTCCTTTCTAAAGGTTCTTGTTTCAACTCCCCTCCCCCTCCCTTTTAAAGCTTGTAGTTTCAACTCCCCTCCCCCTCCCTTTTAAAGCTTGTAGTTTCAACTCCCCTCCCCCTCCCCCTCCCTTTTAAAGCTTGTAGTTTCAACTCCGCCTCCCTTCTGAAGCTTGTAGTTTCAACTCCCCTCCCCTCTCCCTTCTAAAGCTTCTAGTTTTAACTCCCTACCCCTCCCTGCTACACCCTTTCCCTTTCTGAAGAATACATTTTCCTCCTCCCACATCCCTTGAAACTAAAACTTGGCTAGTGTTTTTATTCTTTTGGACTGAGTAGTGTCTTGGTACAGAATATTACAACTTGTATGTAAAGGCTTCTATTGGTCTTCATGATAAATGTTGTTGATTTTGGAACAAAAGAACTGCTTACTGTACAGGGATAAAGGCTGATAGTTTCGAAAGAAACTGTTTGGGGCTGCGTCGGTGGGAGTAACAAAATAATTTGGATATATCAACAAAGTTGAAATGGTAAATTGGCCACCGTAATGATTACAAAAGCTGACGTTTCGAGCGTTAGCCCTTCGTCGGAGCGAATAGAGGAATTGTGGGTTGTGTGTGCTTTTAAAGGCAGAAAATGGAGCTACGTTATTGGTGGGTGCATGGCAACGAGAAAAACATGAATAAATTAGTGGAATGAAAAGCGTTCATTGATCCTTGTGGGATTTAGACTGCCGGTTTGAAAGATGAGCTTTTGTTCAAGATTTTTACGGTTTTCCGTGCCACCTAAGTGCAAGGAAAGACCGCAGATTGCCATATGTTGCTTAGAATGATTAGGTAAATTAAAATGTGTAGCGACTGGTTTCGATGTGTCCTTGTCATTCCTTTCCACGTCTCGAAGGTGTTCTCGGAATCGGTCACCTGGTCTTCTGCCTGTTTCGCCGATGTATATCTTTTTGCAATAAGTGCAAGTTATGCAATAGATTACATTAGCGGAGGTGCACATGAAGTGATCGGTGATCTTAATGGATCGTTTAGGTCCCGATATTTTATCAGTGTTGTGAATGAACATAACACTGATAAAATATCGGGACCTAAACGATCCATTAAGATCACCGATCACTTCATGCACCTCCGCTAATGTAATCTATTGCATAACTTGCACTTATTGCAAAAAGATATACATCGGCGAAACAGGCAGAAGACTAGGTGACCGATTCCGAGAACACCTTCGAGACGTGGAAAGGAATGACAAGGACACATCGAAACCAGTCGCTAGACATTTTAATTTACCTAATCATTCTAAGCAACATATGGCAATCTGCCGTCTTTCCTTGCACTTAGGTGGCACGGAAAGCCGTAAAAATCTTGAACAAAAGCTCATCTTTCAAACCGGCAGTCTAAATCCCACAGGGATCAATGAACGCTTTTCATTCCACTAATTTATTCATGTTTTTCTCGTTGCCATGCACCCACCAATAACGTAGCTCCATTTTCTGCCTTTAAAAGCACACACAACCCACAATTCCTCTATTTGCTCCGACGAAGGGCTAATGCTCGAAACGTCAGCTTTTGTAATCATTACTGTACAGGGAAGTCACTAAAGCCAGATGATAGAGAACAAAAGTTCTGGCAATGTGGTTTTTATCAATGAGGCTTTAATGAAACCCTTCTCTAGCACCCAGCCCTTAAGAATGAAAGAGGCTTCCAAAGGGTTTTGTACAAAGTTAGATTCATAAGAAGGCTCCCCAGGGGCTTTGTACAGGGTTGGATCCTTAGGAATTAATGGGGCTCCCTAGGGGTTTTGTACAGAGTTAGATCCCTAGGAGTTAATGAGGCTCCTTAGGGGTTTTGTACAGAGTTAGATCCCTTGGAATTCATGAGGCTCCCTAGGGGTTTTGTACAGAGGTTTTGTACTGTTGAACTTTCAGGAATTTGCAGTGGTTTTCAACAATAACAACAGGTATTGCAGGGTGTGCATTTTACAAGTTACTATCTGGGAAGAAGGAGAACACTGCTAATGTTTATACTTTTAAAAGGTAATTAATTGCTCTTTTGATTGTAGGTTGAAACAGGTGAAAAGCAGACAGACAGAAAATGTGCTCTCCCACAAAAGTATGTAAAGTTATTTGAAAATGTGCTTTCCCAATGAAAATCACATAGCTAATGAAAAAATGTTTATTGAGTTGTCTTATGATTCTTGGAATCTATCTTTTGCTTGGTATTTTTTTAAACATCATTTTTGTATTTTCAGAACAACAGAAATTTCTGATGACTCTGCCTGGGAGACAATTCTAGAGAATGAAGAATCACATCAAGAGGTAATAAATAACAAACCATTTTACTACAGTTTTTAACAAAACTATTATGTTTTGCAAAATTTTTATTCTAGTTGGTTCCTCATGTGCTTTCCTATTAGTGCCGAAATTGGACCAGTAATAACCAAGCATGTTAAAAATTTGTTAAATTTCATTTTTTGATTCGTGAGTATGATTAGAAATTATAACATAATAAACATTGTATGCATTGGCTGATTGGTCAATTCAATTTCCAAGGGGATGCTTTGTTAGGTTTTAGAACCCGTGCTAACTAGTTATGTCATTAAAGCAATGGAACACATTTTCTGGGCTCTTTGATTAATCCACTTGGGATGTTTGGAGAACACAAGTATTAAGCTTTCGTCAGGTTCTACCAACATCCAACATAACTATGGGATCTCTACTTATGGAACTATTATTCTATTTTTTTTTCCTTTGATCTCTATTCTAATTGAATGATGTATCATGTCAATTATTTGTACATGTCAGTGACCAACATGAAAGCCTATGGTACTTTGGTCACTGAGCACATCTTGGCTGCATATTGTTATACTTTTTATTCCCTTTAATTGATGGATTTTTTCTTTTTGTATATGTTGTAGTTCAATTTTATACTTGGTTCAAATTTTATTTTCCTTTGTTCTTTGTCATGTTAATGTATGATAGTGAGTTTGAAACAAAGGCAAATTAAATTTGAACCAAGGATAAAATTGAACTACAACATCTATACTGTTGATCAATGTTATAAATTTTGTAAATAGTGCATAACAATAAACTTGACTTGACTTCACATCCAGCATGGCTTTGTCAGGCTATAGAGCCCAGAAAAATAAGTTTTATTGCTTAACTAGATTTGATTGTTTACTTTTGTTGTAACTCTAGGTTCTGTCAGATGTCAGTGTTGACTCCTCTACTCTCCCACTTCAGGAAGTTAATGGTAAGTGCAGAATCTAGAAGATGACTAATTTTTCACAAATTTCCACAATGGAGGAGTTCCATTTTGCCATGATTTACCTTTTCACTCTTACTAACATAATCGTGTAATTTATCTCATTTTGAATTAACAATTTCAGGAGAAAAAGTTCTCAAGTTTTACTGGTTTGATGCTTATGAAGATAGATATAAACTGCCAGGTAAACAGAATGTAAAGGTTTCAATTTCACTGAGTGTACTCCAAGCTGTTTTCAGGTGCTTACAATTTAGTCATTCTCTTAGGTACTGTCTACTTGTTTGGAAAAGTCTGGATTGAATCTGCAAAAACATATGTCAGGTGAGGTATCTAATTTTAAATTATTCATTTTAGATGTAAAAACCTGTTACACGGTATGTTCACAAGAGAGAAAACAAGGAAGTCAGAACAAGAGAGAGTGATTTGCATGTTCAGTGGAGCGCGTAGAAAGAAGTAGAATTCATTATCGTAATTACGAATTCGCCTCGACTACGTGCGGCGGGAAAATCAGGTCATGTGACTTGTAATTTAAAAGGAACAATTTATGCTGTAAGATTCATTCGAAGCTAGTCATGAACGGTTATAAAAACGCAAACATCAAGATAAAACATCAAGGGATCCGACTACGCAGAAACACAAATTGTAAGTTACATAACCGTTTATCATTTCGACTAAGAATATTGTAGATAATAATGTATCCCGAAATTATTTAATTTCGGTTGACTATGACCTAACCACGGATGTAATGAGCCGTGTCTTACATTAGTACAAATAAAATCTGACAACGTTGATCCCTGGGCTAATCTTCAGAATAAGTAGCCCCTTCAACCATAGGAGCGAATCAGAGAGTTAGAAAAGTAACCCTTAAACACCCAGAAGTGATTAATATGTAACTTCTCCTTATGATATCCATACATTATCCAGCAAACAGGTAATGAGAATATTCAAACTAATCAGGTGTGGGCTGTTATTTTTATCTAACACCAAATTCTGGTAACTTACTCAAGGAAATATGTAGAGGGGAGAATTAACAAGTAGATCTTTGGAGTTAAAGAGTTGAAAAAAGCCGAGACAGAGAAAAAGTTCTGTTAGGCTCTTACACTGAGGCAAACCATTCTTTTTTTTTATTTTTACCCTTTCACTCTCAAGATCTAATGAATAATTCTCTTTACTGTCCATCATACAATTCCTAGGATGTAAGTTTGGAGAATTTGGTATTGGATCAACTATTAATCCTTCAATTGATATTTTTCTCTTTTCTCATCACTTGTTTGCTTGAAACTTTATTGATTTTGTAAGGAGAAATTCTGTTTTGGTCATGCATGGAAGTTACAGGTTTAAACATAGTTTTTGTAATTGATGTAGTCAATCTACTTTAAAAGAGGAGAAACAGTAACATTTTGTTTGTGATTACCGTTATTGTTGCAGTTGTTCTGTGGCAGTCAAGAACATAGAGAGGCAGATCTTTATTCTTCCACGAGAAAAGGTGTGATAATAAAGCCATTTTACAGTTGTGTACTTAGTTGCCAAGCCTTTGATTTGGAGTGAGGCTGAAGGTGACCTTGTCGTGATAGAGACCTGTATCTAGTTAGCGTGATAACAGTGATTTTCATTTGAAAGACAGCAAGGTTTGTATCGTAACAAGGTCACCCCTAGCCTCACTCCCGTTCAAAGGCTTGGCCACCAAGCGTGTAACTGTAAAATGGACTATTAATTAACACTTCTGCATTGCATATGAAAATATGTTTTGACTTCTTAAACCACAAAAGAAATAACTTGAACTAGTAAACTAAGGAATAAGGAAAGTATAAGGAAAATATGGCGTCTTATTGATTAATGCCAAGAACATTTTCCAAGTTAGTTTTATTCAATCATGTATTTTTTAATTTATTTTTTCCTATTTTTCTTGATATGCAAAAAGGAAACAAGGACCACTTGAGGTTACTTGATTTCCTCATCTTTTAATGTCTTTTTTTGTTGTTCTGGGTATACATTTGCCTTTTTATTTAATCAAACAGAAACATGAAGTCGATGGCACTGAAACAAATGAACCAGTTGGTTTTATTGACGTGTATCAGGTAAAAACAAAAGAGGAAATCATGTACACTATTTTATTGTAATTGTCTCCTTAAATGTAGAATGTAAAATATTTGATTTTTTTTTTCTTGTGCAATTTTTTTTCCAATGACTTAAAAGTAAGTTTCCATGTTCTTTCTTTGCCAGGAATTCAATGAGAAGATTGCAACAAAACACAAAATTATGAAGTTCATCTCAAGGGTAAAGTTGAATATACTAGAATATGTTTGCTGGATACTGATCAGTGTATTTCAAATCTTGTTTAATTTTTTTTTCCTCTAAAGCGTTGTCATGTGTCTGTTTAGAAAATTCAAAAGGCTTATGCTTTTGAGATTGAAGATGTCCCTGTCACATCTGAGTACCTGGAGGTTAGATATTCAGTAAGTCAGAAACTTGTTTATTGGTGGCATAAACTTTAGAAATATTACCTCATTGTATAATTATAATTACTAATATTTTTACTAACATTTTAGGGAAATGCTAGAAAATTGTCCATCAGATTGATTAATTTGCTGAGAGCTGATCCCTGGGTTTATTCAAAATCAAACTCTGAGGTTGCTGTTTGATCTTATTTGTTTCACTCCCAGGAGAGACTCTAAAGGAATTTCCCCCTAAAATACCAAATTTATATATTCTTGGGGAGATAGGTAATGAGGAAAAAGGAAAATAGTCATGTCGCCCTTTGACCCCTGAGAATGATTGACTTCTAGTTTCTCGTTACTCTATCACTGCTGAGTCAAATAGTATGGTCAGGAGAATTAAGGAAATGATCACTGTTTGGAAGCAAAACGGAAATCAAACAAACACGTTTATTCGTAACACGGTAAACAGTAAACTCACAGTAAACATGGTAAATACTAATGACTGCCAAACAAATTGCCACTCAAAAAACTAAAAACTTTTAACTCCTCTAAAGAAACTTCCACACATCAATAAAAATGTCCGCGTGATTTGTTCACAACATTTTAATGCGCGTTGCGTGTGCACAAGTTCAGTAACTTCTTAACAATCACAAACTCTAGAAGTTCTCGATTGGTGAGTAAATTCTTCTTGACAGCACCTTAGGAAATGTGTAGAGAACAGTATGGAGAATATGCATAGTGATGTTATGGGGGTAAAGGGCTGAGAGATTTGATTGGATTTGACATCAAATTCTTAGCACCAAAATGATAAGGAATGTGTAGTACAAAGTGCAGAGAATTGAAACTTAAATATTTGAGCTGGCAGTGGAGACAACAGTATCAAATTTCCCTGTCTTAAGGGAGAAGATTACCTGAAAATTGTCCTCATTTGCTTCTGGACAGGCAGACGGCCCTCAGTTACCATCGGACCTGTCTGGACAAACATTCAGTCATGTGTTTGGTACTAATACTTCAAGGTAAGGTTCACTTTGGCTTATACCTGGGGGATTTCAAGGGTTGAGGTGTAATTGGGGAGGGGAGGGAGAAGTGAGTCTTCCAGGTAGGGTGGGGGAGGGAGGCAGGTGAGTATAGGCTATGTGGTGAAGGTAAGTTATATTACTTTTACCCTAACCTTCCCCTCCCACACACACACACATCACGCGTCACAAGTGTTATTTATTTACACCCTAACACTTGCAGCAACAATTGATAACTTTGGAGATATTCCATGCGATTGTTTAACTTGAATGAAAATTGATTTTTTGTAGTGTTCCCCTTGGAGGGAGATTTTTTTAAGTTAAGTTCATTTCTATTTCAGTCTTGAACTCCTTTTACTGAATCGCAAGATGAAAGGACCTTGTTGGCTTAATGTCAAGTTACCTCGTGAGTACTTACAGTGATTAAAAAATCAACTCTTTTAACTGATTCTCCTACATTTCTTTCATTGCCAGTTGTGAGAACTTTGTGTCACCACGGGAAAAAAAAATATTTGTGAAATTTATGTTCTGTTATTTTTCTTTTCGATTTTTTTAGAGCTTCCTCAACAACCAGTGAGCTGGTGCAAAGTAGAGGTTGGTATTCTCACTGCTGGAGCGTTTGCAATATGTATCAAATGTTTTCGGTAAAATGTCTGAGGCTTTGAACAACGCGAGTCGGTGAGAGGTCTGGTACTGATGAGTACTAGCCCCCTGGCAAACTACTCCTTGACTTGTCCCAAATCTTCCAGCGGGCGGAGAAAAACGCCCGTCTTGTAGGGTACTAACGAGGACTGCTGGCAGGCTCAAAAGCTAACAATGCCAATGGCCATTTAGATATGATTTTAAACGAAATTTACTTTAATTTTTTTTTTTTTCGACATGGTGTCTTGTAGGCTGTAGTCCCCAAACCTGACCTCCTTGAAGTAGCAAGTCAACAGGATCCACCCCCGCCTATGGTAAGAACAGAGATAAAGCAGAGTTTGTTTTTAAAAAATGCCGATGTCAGGATTTTCATTTAAAAAAACCTAGTTGCAGCGAACTAGGGGAAAGCAACAGGACCCAGTTATTCAAAGGGCGGATAACGCTCTCCAACGGATAAATCGCAATTCTGCGGATAAGAGTAAACAAAACGTACTGCGCTGTCCACCGGACACAGATTTGTCCTTTGTCCATTGGATGGATCTTCATTCGGTGTATAGTCATCCATCCTTGGGCCTAGCGAATGCTCTCTAGGCTGAATGAAAAGAAAACCAAGGCACTGAACTTTAGCCAGAGGATTTTCTGATCTTTTTGTGTACTGAACGCGTTACGTTGTGTCGCAGTGGCTCAATAAGATGCTGCTAACATGAAGAATTTTATACTGTTTTTCTTTCTTCTTGTAGGTTGTCATGAGCCTCAGTTTTCGGACAATGTTGAACACCAAAACTCACACACATGAGGTGAGCTACAATAGTTCATTGAAATCTTGAAATAGCCTTGAACTGGTCTAGCTTACCGTAAAGTCTCTCTGGCTCAGTGATAGTACATCGGAGCCTGGAATCCAATGATCTAAGGCCTGATTCCTCATAAAGACTCAGAACTTTTTCTTTCCCCCACGGTAGTGACACGACTTAAAAACATCATCCTTTGAGTTTTTCCATGTTTTGATTTTAGATCTTAGCTGTGTCAGCTCTGGTTCACCATCAAGTGTCATTAGACAAAGCTGCACCCAAACAGAAGTTTCACTATCATTTCTGTGGTGAGTTTAACAACCACACTTACTTATAACTTTAATAATAACCTTATTGAAAATGAAACGCCTGTGATGATATTTTGAAATTAGCAATTACTTAGATAACCCGAATACAAGGAAAATTACTTGGAAAAGAAGCTAAAATTTCAGTGTGGTAATTTTACGCATTATACACAAAGATAATAATTTATTTGGACCACAGGAATAAATCCGAAGGCGTGATGTTCGATTTCTCTTGGGGACTCTTAATGATTTCTTTGCCGTCCCACGCTCGTGACAATACAACAAGCATCTTTCTCCACTTCTTTACCGAGCACAAAACTTACCATCTTTCTTACATTATTTACAGGATAAATTTGATTGCAGAATGAGAGTTTAAATCCACAACCCATTCAATTTTCGCGTAAATCAGATTTGGGTAACATTTCGGGTCTGCCCGATTTAAGACGGCGTCCTCCGATTTTGGTCTTTCTATCATGGTTCTGTTTCATGATTCCATGTCAGGTTTTCACGACTTTTTTGAGACGTCTTATTCGATACAATCACAGCTGCATATCTTTTACTTTTCTGTTTTAGCTGTAAGTAAACCCAACGATCAGATGTATCCTTACGACTTTAGAGATGCTGTCAAAAAGAAGGTAAAAAAACAAAAAATACTTGCCAACTCTACCCGATCATTCACGAATTCCAGATAAAAGTTACTTAGCCTGTGCTACAGGTCACCAAACCACTCAGGTAGAAGTGCCAGAGTCACGTTCAGCGAAGACAAGCAAGAACGCGGGCGGGCAAAATATGGCGGGAAAGTCAACCGCCCCAGTCAAGTTCTTGTACTTTATCGCGCGTCTCCCATGACCGCAACTTTGATCAGTTCCATCCAAAAAACGTGACATATTAAATCTGTATTTTTTAAAAATCTAAAATCGTTTAGGTTTCTATGCTCTTCCCACCTCATGTGCGTAGTGTGTGTCAAATGAAGGAAACTAAGCTCTTGCAGCATAAAAGCAACGGTTTGATCGCAAGACAATAGATGTGAGGCATCTTCCCTGACGGGAGAGGGGACAGTGCAGAGGAAGGTTTCCTCGGAGAGGGGGGTGGGGCGCGCGGCTCGGTAATTGGCAGGATTTGACATCTATGCAAACTCGACGAGCAATCTATAGGCAGTTCTCTTTAATTTCTAATCGTTATCTCATTAGCAAATAAACATGGAGATTACGACATCAGAGAGGGCTCTTTTAGGACTCTTCATGGCCAAGATGCACCGAATTGACCCGGATGTACTTGTGGTATGCGACCTTTATGTTTGAAGTGTTTTTTCAAAGTGATGTTACACCAGTTTGCAAAAGGAGAATGTTTAACTGACATTATAGTAATGTAGTTTTAGAATTTACTCGATATTCAGCTCTAGCGCACACAAATTTCAAATTCAAATGTATATAGTCGCATCCATTCGGAATTTTCATTGTTGAAGTAGCTATAATAACCCGGAATATTGATTTAATTTTTAGCGAACAGGCAGTGTGAGGTCAGAATCATGGCGCCTTTACTTATAAATGGATTCTTGTTGTTTGAGTCGAAAAAATGTCTTCATCATTAATTCTACCACTCATTTTTCCTGTCTTTTTTTCTTTTTTTTTCTTTTTTTGCTTAAGGGTCATGATATCTACGGCTTTGATCTCGATCTTCTGTTGCACAGAATCAGTGCTTGTAAGGTGAACATTACAGCTTAAACAATCCACTTCTGAACAGCGCGTTAGCAAAACAAAAGGATGATTCATTCCAAAACCCTCCAGTCCTTGGGGAAGAGCAGTATACCTCATTACTATACAGTTGGATCTGCAAACGGCCAAGATGATGGGAATCCTTCATTCTGATCCGCTCTTGTTCGTTATTGCCTGCTGCCCCTGCAAAAGCCAAGTCCTTTTGCCATACGAAAAAGCTATTAATGACCAATTTCGTTCGTCGACCAGATTTTAGCGTTTTTAATCTTTTTACGTATCATAGAAAAATGAAAAAAGAAAACAAAACTTAATACTCAGTATCTTGTGATCTTGACCACATGTTCGGTCAATAACATATGTGTATAATGTTTCTAGGCTCAGTGCATAGGGTCAGTTCTTTCCTATCCTGAAATCTGTGGTTATCTTTCGTTTCGCGATGATGTTGCACATAATGTCAGAACGTCTATTAAGATTTTTTAGAATTAAAACTGAATTCGGTTAATGTATGATTTTTCTCTAGATTCCCCATTGGTCTCGCCTTGGACGACTGAAGAGAAGCGTTATGCCCAAGCTTTCTGTAAGTGTCTCGTTCTCATCTTTATATTCAGAGCGCACAAAAAAACTAACTCTCCACTTTTAAGTTCAAATTCTTGACCTAGGTTTTGATATTTGATATAGTGGGCGTAGCATAGCAATCGCCGTTAGCACGCTATTGTCATGGGGAAATCGCGTTAAACCTCTTTTTTGGAACGGTCTCGAAAAATCTTTAACAAATTTTTTTCTGGATTTTGCCTTTTGAGGTGATCCCTTCCTGTTTAGTGAATCGCAACCAATAAAATATAGCCGTTTCAAAATTATGATGCCGCTAAGTTTATCGCTGATGTATCAGCTGCAACATGATACTGTAATGGAAAGAGCTTTAAATTAAGTTATTAAATTCCTTATGTACATCGTTACTTGAGTTAATTTCCAACGTTTGTGACAGAATGGTGGACCAGGCAGAAACAGCAGTCTTCTAGATCGTTCCGTAACTTGTGGACGGATGGTGTGCGATGTGAAGATCTCGTCAAAAGAACTCATACGATGCAAGAGCTATGATTTGACAGGTTTGCCGCCATGATATACCAACTTCTCCATGTTAACTTTCCCATTACTAGCACAGAGTCGAAATTGTAAAGGTTTAAGTTAGGTTTTACGAAAATCGAAACTAAAAGTGCCTGGGCTTTGATGTCGCTATTTAAGTGGTCGCACACCACAGTTTTATCAACGGACTGTAAAGTCAAAACCACTTTGCACAGCACAACAAATAGAAAAACACGAAAAAATAGCGTTGTAGCGTACATTTATACTTTACGTAAAAGTTTGATTAAAATATTTGCTAAAACGTAAAATTAAACGCTCGTTTATTTTCAACTTTCTAGCATTATCGTGGGCTGTTCTTCAAGCAAGAAGAGAAGAGTTTGATCAAGATGAAATACCAAACAAATACAAGTGAGTTCCCCCCCCCCCCCCCACTTTCCCTTTTTCCTACAAAACGAAGTCAAAGTAAACTTTGACTTTGTACAAATTTTAGGGCCCAGTCCTTTGCGAGCTGAACCCCAGATCAGGAAGTCTGGGTTGAAGCTCTGGCCACTTCGAATTCATTGAGTTTTGTTGTCAGGCAGGGTACTTCACTCGCACAGTGCCTCTCTCCATCCAGGAGTAAAAATGGGTTCCAGTAAATAAACGCTTGGCGTTAACCTGAGATAGACTTGCTTTCCTTTCAGAGGGAGTACTATTATAGTCTGTTCATGCTGTCCTGGGAGTAATATTAATCCTTTTTTGCTTTATGCTACCCAAACCGGGATTAGCTTCTACATTGTGGGCCGCATAGCCCGTGTGTAGGTTTTACATTTCACTTCTCAAATCCAAAATGAATATCCTGTAAATGGGAACTTATTAAGTTTCATTTTTCGTTTCTTTTTTTTTTTTTCGTGAATTTTACAGCTCCACGCGGGAACTGCTTCATATGTTTGAACTCACCTCGGTAGGTAGCCTCTTTCATTCTTATCGCGATGAACAACTTCTGAGTAGTTTTGCTCAAATCTCCCCGTTAGAGGCGGCAGACAAATTTGACAATATACCAATCTACTCTTTGTTTGCCTACAGATGGATGCATTGTTAATCTTAAGGATCATGTATGATTTAAACGTAAGTATTTTCTACACTTTTTTTGTTGCTCTTTATAAAAACTTTGTTTCCTTCAATGTTGCAAGTTTAAATGTACGCAGGTTTTTAACGTTGATTTTTTTATTTTTTCTCAAGGTTTTGCCCCTGGCTTTGCAGATAACAAACATTGCTGGAAATGTTATGGTAAGCATGTTCATCAGTTGTTGCTCCTAACTATTATCTTTTACATTTAGCGTTTGAGAGTTTCTATTATCACTCTTTCAATTTGGAAAATTCACTGCATTGTTTCTCATCACTAGATCATCCTCAAGCATTCAAATTTCCGGGCTTTTCACGTCTTTTTTTATGGGAATGGCCAAGAAAGTTGACCTAGATATTCTTGTGTGATGCTTATACAGATTGTTGCGTTCGTGAAACCATTTGTAAGGAAGCGAGACGCGTCTACCTGTGTAGCGCGCGCAACTTGAATTCGAGGCTTGTCTCCATAGAAACGTTATTGTGACCTTTTCTCATTTAAGATCTCGTCGCGGCATGTTCCAACCGACCCATGCGCTAAGACGCTTTAAATGAAATTCAAACGTTAAACATTCATTGCTTTTGTGCTTAAGCCCCGAAATTGACGCACAGCAGTAGCTAAATATTTTGTTCTTCGTTTTTCAGGCTCGAACGCTTCTTGGTGGCCGGTCAGAGAGAAATGAATTTCTTTTGCTTCACGCCTTCAACGAAAAGTAAGACTTGTCAATTCTTTTGGCCGTTTCTTTCTGCAAGGGGGGGAGGGGTAAGAGTTCGTCTCAACCGAGATTTCAAATCAATTTTTTTTCTCCCTTTTTCCCCAAACCCTGTGAACTGTTTTTCAACATCTTTATCACAACACCAAAGTGTTGTGTCTGATTGTTCATTAAATGACTGTGAATGTACGAAAATTGTGTATGTGAACTGGGGATCAAGTCATTTATCACTTCATGGGCTTATTGCGAACCATGGCTTGTAGCTCAGTAAGTAGAGCACTACACCGGTTTCGTAAAGGCCAGGGGTTCAAATCCCGTACAGGACTGAATTTTTTAGGCCTATTTTCACTTCTGCTCAAGTAGTGTTCAGAACTGCGAAGATAGCTTTGAAATTCATTTGATTGTTCATTGTTGCAAATTTAGAACATGGTTATTGTAGGTGTTAGCCTTCGCTAGCCTGCAAGCAAGCCCTCGTCATTAGCACCTGTAGCGCTTCGGCAGGAGTGTTTCTTTTCATCGCTCGCGGGAAAACACGAGGCCTCGGCGAGAGTCGGTGAAAGGTCTGCAAAGGGTCTAGCACCGATGATGAATATCAGTGCCAGACCCCCGGCAAATCTTTCACCAACTTGTCTCCAGTCCTCGAATGGGCGGAGAAACGCGTGCGTCCTGCTTCGATAACGATGAGGGCTTGTTTAGAGGCTGGGCCTTAATGGCGAAGAGCAAGTGTTCGAACGAACAGCTTTGCGGGGAACAAAACAGCCGATTTCTTGTTTCCTTATGCATCCATCAACTTACTTTAATCACCTACTTTGGCCTCCGTACAGAAATGTATTTCTCTTTATTACGAAATTTCAAGTATTGTTAACAGTGACTATATTATTTATTTGTTTTATTTAGGAATTTTATCTGTCCAGATAAAAGTTACGGCAAGAAACAAGTGGTATAAATATTTTTGTTTTTGCTTGTTTACTCGAGGTTCCTCTTTTCCTCTCTCGATATTTCTTTCCTCCAGCCATTTATTCCTGAATTTCTGTTTCCTCCAGAAGTTTAACTCGATAATAGTGTGATGTGTTTTAAACACGAAGGCGCGCTATATAAGGAAGTCTTCCCTGGGAAGACCTGGGCTCATTTGTCACTCACCGTTAACGTGTGCGGGTGAAATTTAAATGCTGGTAGACGAACAAAAGGAGCTAATGAGATATCTATTGTTTACTTCCACCAGCATGGTGGCATGAGGTAACGTGCGAACTTCCTACTTCGATCTCAAATCTACCACCACAAATAAAGACAGTTTCCATTGGAGAAAGGAAATACAAATGTCAAAAATTCTTGTATTGTGACGAAGACATAAAACAATTTTGAGGAATGCGCCCGCTGTTCACTGCTTTGGAGTAGCTGTAGCTCAAGCTGACTTGACTCTTAAGAGTTCTACATCACACGACGGTTGATTGACAAATGGTCCAGTGGGACCTAAGGCTCCTTTTATAGCGCGTCTTCGTGTTTAAACAATTGCTTTTTAAGCAATTTTCAATTAAGTGTCGGAAGTAATCTGTGATTGTATTGGTTTTGCTTTACGTCGCTCTGTGATTGGGCCTCACGCTAACCTCTCAATCAATCAGATGTAGAGTTAAAACCAATCACGATTTGATCACCCGCGTTTTCTCGCGTTTTCCCGCGCCTTAGGCAGTTTACTTGCTTTTAGCTTTGAGTTCTCAATGGCTCTTCGGGGTAATTTACGTTTCACTGATAGGCCGTTTTATTATCCAACTATACCTAGACGAGTACAAATAACGCCATAGACGAGTACAAATATCACGCGGTATTTGTACTCGTCTATTGTAGTACCGGTTAAACAGGTTTTCTCGCATCGCGCAAGCGAAGAATTGGATTGTAGTTACGAAAAAAAAAAAAACAAATGGCGGACAATTTGAATCATATTTCTGACGACGAAGAGTCAGAATGGCTGGCAAATATAGATCCAAGTTCATTAGATGAATCGAACGAAGAAAAACAGCTTGACGACCAGAAAATTTCTTCATTTAATGAAGAAAATTGAAACAGCAGCACAAACAACGCGCCAATTCCGTTTCGCTTGCAATACTTCTGTCACGCAATCCCCGTAAATAAACATCCGTGAAATTCGCCCGCACTGCAATAACAGTTTGGCGTGTTGGATAATAAATAACTTATTAGACGTTTTGTTGTGTAGTATCGCTGAGCATTTTTACTCGTTATTTGTATTTTGACTCGCCCTACGGGCTCGTCAAAATACGGCACAACTCGTAAAAATACTCAGCGATACTACACAACAAAACGTCTAAGAAGATATATGTATTTCATTTCATTTTGTTTTTACGACAATCAATCGAAAAGCGCTCTTAAGAGACCAGATTTCTACGTAAGTTTCTAGAGTACAATCTCTCATTGTGGTCATAGCAATAGCACGTATTACAAATAACTCTATTAATGTCCTCGCCACAAAATTCTCTGTAGCTCAGTGGTATAGTATCCGATGTAACTCGCTAGGTTACAGATCCTCAAAGAAATTGTTTTTTTTTTCCTATGTCATGTTTCTGTTAAAGGTTCAACTTCTTAAAAAGCTTCTTGTTATCCTCGTTCTCAGGTCGAGGCAGACCACGATGAAGACGAGCAACCTTCGAGTTCCAAGAAAGGACGAAGAAAACCAGCGTATGCTGGAGGACTGGTACTAGACCCTAAGAAAGGTATCTAATCTTTTTTCTCTGTACTGTGATTGGTCTAGAAAACCATTTAGATGCTAAAGTAAATCACTTGCGGTGTGGTCACTAGCGTTTTCACGCGCTACGTGCAGTTTGCTTGTGTTTTCATATATCAAGTTCTCAATGGCTATTTTTTTTTTAAACCTTTTGTAAAAAAATCTAACAGCAAAAACATGAGTTTGCTAGAGTCCAAACTCCGTAAAAATATGTATTAACCGGTTAAAAAAGCTAGAACATTCGGCGAGAACGAAGACTCGAAAAACGGCAACCAAACTAACTCCATAAAAAAATTTAATAAAAAAATGCAAGATACGCGCGAAATGACCGCGTCAGTTTCAATGTCAAAGTTAAAGTTCTTTGACATGATTGGTTAATTTGTAAAATCACGCGCGCTTAAATACAAAAATAATAACTTTGGTTTTAGTTATACAACACTCATTCCAAACCCACTCCTTTTCTACTTTTCTTCTAGGTTTCTACGACAAGCATATCCTGTTGTTGGATTTCAACAGTTTATACCCGTCGATCATACAGGAATACAACATTTGCTTTACAACAATCAACAGAACAAGCTTCAAATCCAAAGGGGTGAGTTGCATTCAGTGTGATCGCTTCATCTTCATTTGTTGAATTATGCCTATGAATTGATGCTTACCAAGTTTTGCTAAGTATTTCGTCGAACACTATATGTAGAAATTCTCTTTCGTATTTAAATTTTAATTTTCAATTCTCCACTTCCTCTCCCCCCTTTGTATTATTTTTGTATTCACGCGCCATTTTAAGAATTAGCCAATCACGTCAACGAACTTTAACCTTGACATTAAAAATTGACCTTTTTTGAGATTTTTCTTGCATCTTTTGTTCTTTGTTTTACGGAGTTAGTTTTTTTTTGTTTGTTTTTTGAGTTTTCGTTCAAGCCAATTTGTTATTCCTCAGTTTGGAATTTTTAAGAACTTTCTTATTTTTAATTGAATCCCACTGATTTAGTTGTTTTAACACATATTTTGTCAAGACATATTTCAACGAGGTCTGGACTCTAGCGTCTTTTTTCGCTATTGGATTTTTTACACTATCTTTCAGTCAAAGATTGTTCTTGTCAGTTTTTAGGGCTTCCTTAGTCTAGACCATATCATTTTACAATTAAATTTATCAAACAACAACAAACATATGTGTGAACTGCGGTTATGAGACGTATATGAGAACGATCCTTCGCAGTAAAGCACTATTTGAGCAATAGTGAAAATCAGACCTGAAAAAAATTTCAGGCCTGTACGGGACTCGAACCACTGACCTCTGCGATACTAGTGCAGCGCTCTACCAATTGAGCTAACAAGCCAACAGGGAGCAGGCCATCAAATTAATTCGATATAAACCCGTAGATGATAAATCAAACAACAACAAACATATGAAACATATGTGTGAACTGCGGTTATTGTTTGATTTATCATCTACGGGTTTATATCGAATTAATTTGATGGCCTGCTCCCAGTTGGCTTGTTAGCTCAATTGGTAGAGCGCTGCACTAGTATCGCAGAGGTCAGTGGTTCGAGTCCCGTACAGGCCTGAAATTTTTTTCAGGTCTGATTTTCACTATTGCTCAAATAGTGCTTTACTGCGAAGGATCGTTCTCATATACGTCTCATAACCGCAGTTCACACATATGTTTCATATGTTTGTTGTTGTTTGATTTATCATCTACGGGTTTATATCGAATTAATTTGATGGCCTGCTCCCAGTTGGCTTGTTAGCTCAATTGGTAGAGCGCTGCACTAGTATCGCAGAGGTCAGTGGTTCGAGTCCCGTACAGGCCTGAAATTTTTTTTTTTTTTTCAGGTCTGATTTTCACTATTGCTCAAATAGTGCTTTACTGCGAAGGATCGTTCTCATATACAATTAAATTTATGTTAAAGTTGTTTCTTGTTCTTATTTCCTCAGCAAGCGGAGGATGATGAAATGGTCGAGTTACCTGATCCCGACTTAGAACCTGGCATTCTGCCTACTGAGATCAGGAAATTGGTGGAACGAAGGAAACAGGTTTGTTCCCATCTCAGGTTGGTTGGTGACTGAAAGAACGTGCGCTTGCGCATGCAAAGTTTCACACAAGGTAACTTAACTGCTTACCATAAGCATTCACTTTTCTCACAAGGTCAAAGGAATGATGAAAACTTGTGCTCGGGATTCAGATCAGTATCTCCAGGTCAGTATTGTAGTAATCCGGGCCTTGCAGAGATTTCGCTTTACTTCCTGTCTTTCTCTGTGATTAGTCTTAAACCTCAGGGTGTTTTACATAAAGTCAGCCACCTTTTCGGGTAGTTGAGCAGTTATCGCAACTCGAAAAAACCTTCAGTCCTCGTACGATTTTACTTTCAAGAGCATGGTGTGAGGATTTTAAAAGGTGTCTTTTTCTAACATAATTCAGTGTTTTATCCTTTCTTTTTTTCTTAGTATGATATCAGACAAAAGGCGTTAAAGCTCACTGCAAACAGGTATGTTTATCTGACTCCTCCGCGGTCGCTTCATCCAGGGAAGCACAGCGGCCAAACTGCGTTTGGCATGCTTAAGTGGATCAATACTTTCCGGCAGCGCATCAATTTCCCGCGTAAAATTTAACAAGAAAACATAAGAAACAAACACTTACGCCAAATACGCAAACAGTGGAATTGTTCGTAGAAATCTGAATAGGAAGCAAAAGTTGGGAATATGAAAATTGGAAACTTTTCGAGTACAAAGTTTATTTACTTACGGGTATCGTATTGATATCTATTTTGTTTCGAGCTGTAGCAAAAATGTTCTACGCTTTTAATTAACACTTCGTCGGTTCGCCTCTGAGTACACGTAATCGTTCAATGTTCGGACATGCGCAGACGTCTGACCGCTGTGTTTCTTGTGGAAGAAATGTGGCGTGCTCATAATTCACGTAATAGTCACGCATTTCCGTGACATCGACATTTCACTGAGCTTGTCGCTTTATGTGTGTTTGAAATATCTCATTAGTAATTCGATGCTTTTCTTATTTTCTTTCTATTGTAGCATGTATGGCTGCTTAGGATTCTCTCATTCACGCTTTTATGCCAAGCCACTGGCTGCCCTCGTTACAAGCAAGGGAAGAGAGGTGAGCAGTTTGACAATATGGCAGTGCGGTAGCGTGACGGGGCAATACCATGGTACGACAACAGCGTAACTGTGCGATAGCATGATAGCGTGACGGGGCAATAGCATGGTATGACAACAGCGTAACTGTACAGTAGTACGGTAGCGTGATAGCGCGATAGTATGGCGATAACACGGCAACGTGGCAGTTTTCCACCTGTTCCGATTTTCAATTTTCCTTCTCCTGGAAATATCTCTAAAAGATCTTATTGTAACCTTATCGTCAGTTTTCCAAAGCTGTTGCATTCGGTGATAACAATCTTTTCGGCTGCAAACCGCAAGCGCAGGCGCTTTTTTGACGAGGACTTTTCTTTCTAAACTAACTCGTTTTCTCGTAATGGGAAGAAATATCCAGTTGCATTTCGGATACCAGTCAGCGCACTTCGGATATAACCGACTATCATTATCGCATTATTTCCCGAACAAAGATGCTGCGTCCGAATTTCCAGATCACAAAATCATATTCACTGGAATTGTTTATATGATTTCATTTTCACGCCGTTTCTTTGTAGAATTATTTAAAAGAGTATGATGTGAAGTCTAGATAGTTAAACCATAATTCAGAAAAAAAAAATAAGGATAAAGCCTTTTATTGAAGTTTCATTTTCCCAATAAACCCACAATGACATTTTTGGCTTCGATTTTCTTTGTTTGTCGAAATAAAATTCAAGAAGTGTTTATCATTACTTATTTATCAGGTTGGTGTGGTCATTTCTGTGAAAATCGCAACAGCTGTTTTAAGTTCATCAACTAAACATTGTGGTTGACAATTAAATTCCAAAAAAAAAAAGTTTTACTCATCACGGGTGTATTTCCAAATTATTTTGCACCTTTGCTTTACTAACTTTTATCAGACAATTCGAAATCGAAATTTCTATAGTTCTTAACTTGCTAATTTTGAGCTAAGTTTTTTTTTCTAATTTGTTAGGCAATTGACACTGAAGTAAGGAAATTTTTTGTAGCTTTTATTGAAAGTTCTTACTAACATTAAGGATATGTTTTTATTATTATTATTACTATTATTCTTTTTTTTTTTTTTTGGTCCGCGTCAGTGAATTTGGCGCACTAGTACCTCGTCAATAAGGACAACTTTATTTATCATAGACATAACCCGTCATGCAGTTTCTTGCAAACATTGATGTTCTGTCGCTGTTATTAATGTTTAATTCATCTTTGTGATCTGTATTTTAATCTTGACCCGTTCGAACTAATTTTTCAACTGAATAGAAATATGAAATACTTGAAAAAGTTTAAGAATCAGTTTGATTAAACTTTCTTACCTTCAAACCCTCGTCAAAATTAAGCATTTTTTTTCCAATGTATGTAAAGTTTTGATGGCCTTTTTAAGTTTCTACAGGAGAACTCGGCTTCGTTACGGCCGAATTTCTACATGAAATCCGACTCGCCAAAAATTTGAATAAACTCGTCGAAATCTACTCTCCCGTCTCCTTTCGTGTCCGCCATTTTGATCATTAAATCTATGTCAGACTCCGTATGATCAATATTGAGCCTACGAAGAACTCTTTTTATTCCTTGAGCTTCGATGTAGCCTTTCTTCTCTACGTCAAATTCTTGAAATACTCTTTTCAAACGTCGCTCTCGCTTTGTCTCGCGGAGAATCTGTTGTGAGAGTTGCTGGAATTTCTCATAAGAAACCGTCGTGTTTGGTCGGTTATTCAAACCTGTAGAATGAATCAGGAATTGTCTTGAAATGGAAAATAGACAACAAAGTGCCGTAGAAGTGTTTCCTGTTTCATTCATACAATGTTTTGATACATGGCACTAATTCACAACGTTTCTTTAAACACAAACTTTCAAGGCGCCAATTCCCAAGTTATTCTTACATTCCGCGAAGGACATAGAATAATTTTTGTTCACTTTTTGCCGAAAAATAAAAAGATTTCGAAGAGGAAAACTGACATGCGAATAAAAAGTGTAATTTCTAAAGAAACACTGTCTAATTTATTCATCATCATAATTTCTAATTTCTCTTAGCATATGGGCTTCCTACGAGTCATTCAGAACGTGCAGTACTGCAATTTTTGCTGTTTTTAATACGATTTGCAATGGAAGCTTCAAGTCATGAGATGCACTCAACTCTAAGAGTTTTGCAGTCGCGCATTACTTTGAACATGGATATTTAATATACCTGTGTTTCGAATATACTCCTTCAATTCCTCGTCGCTTATTTCTTCGCCCAGTTCCTTGAAGACGTTAGTGAGGTCCTTTACACATATAAAACCGTCCGAATCTTTGTCGTAATTGCGAAAGATGACCCTCATATTAACTTGTTTTTGATGAGAAATGCCCGCCATTTTGAAATTCTCAAGCTGGATCGCAAGCCAAGATTTTTTCGTGAAAGTAATGACTCGTGGTCGTTCACATAACCAAAGTTTTTTTTCTTCCACAAGGTTAGTTTAGCTCGCAAAGCAAAGTTTTACGCTTTCAACGAGCTAGACATTGTGTTGAAGAGCTATACTATTGTTATGAAGACAAAGCGTGGCTTCGGTCAACTTATTTTCGTGTAGTCTTACTAAAGGAGATAATTACTCGCCGCTCTAAGGAGGTCTAACAGTGATGATTTTGTCTTTCATCATTAAGTTCCTTTTGTTAAAAGAGCTCATAAAAATTAAATCAAGGCTGTGAGCCAGAAAGAGCTTGTGGTAAAACAAAAGATAATTAGTTCTAACAGAGTCACGTAGACCGATATCAGATACTCCATGTCTTGCGCAAATTGTCCCGACTTCACCTTAATATGTTGACAAAGTGAATTGCATTTTTATCAAAAGGCAATTTATCAGCTCAAAAAAGGGTAATTTCTTTATGTAAAGAATTTTTTTTGTCCCTCAGCACTCTTTAAACCGATGGCTTATTTTTTTGTTTAAACGTCAGAACCCCTGTTTATCTCTATATTCCCATTTTCAACCTGAAAGTCTACCCACTCCATAATTCTATGATGCGATATGGTTGGTCCTGCGCGGAAAAACCATTCAATTTTAAAAGCTTTAAAATTCCAACCTTGCTGCTCGAAAAAAGAACATAAAAATAAAGTTTCTTGTCCATGAAAGTATTTGGCTCTGGTTGTCAGAGGTAAGACCTGTATTTTAAAAAGGCGAAAAAGTCGGAAATGTTTTTTCGTTGGAAACCCGATACCGGTATTTCTGTCTCACGAAATGCCCTCAAAGACAACTTCAAATTTTAGTATGTTTTATTTACTTGATATTTATTGTCATCTGACATTTCAAACTACGTTATTCATATCAAGTGTTTTTGTAGTGATAGCAATTCTAAGTACAGATTGAAGCGCAAATTATTCTGAAAGATGACACATAACTCTTGCACACATCAAACCTGTCACAGGTTAATGTCAGGTAAAATGACAAAAATGTTCAAAATATTTATTTTAGTATTAAAAAAGCAGTTTAGAAGCTGGTCTGTTCCCTTTATGAGCCAATTTTAAATGAGATGTCTCTTTTTTGTCCACTCTCCAATATTTAGGGTGATGTGTGAAATGTCAAAGGAAAACTTGAATTCGGTTAGGCAAAAAACAGCTTGTTGGCTTTGACAAGCTAGCGGGGTTCTGGCCGTTTCGTGGGAAAACTCCGCGCCGTGCTTGCTAAATTGCCGCATTCTCACTGGCTCCCAGAAGTCTTGAAGAGTGAGTGGGACAATTTAGGATGACTCTACGTGGGAGTTTTATCAACAGCTGTTTATTTTACGGGAAAATACAAGGAAGTTTTTGCCTTTTAGCATTGGCCGAACAAATGTCAGTTTAAACAAATGAAAAGAATAGGTTTTAGCTTTATGGCCCAAAATGAAAATACCCGGAAGCTTTTTTGTCATCTTGAGTACTAAAAAAAAAACCCCGCACTTGTGCCAGTTAAGTGAAGCAATTTACTGTCGAGTTTCAAAAGTATCTGGGATTGCTTAGTTTTAGCTAACTTCGCTCTGATTGGTTGAGAAAACAGAGTCAATCTCTGAAGAAGAGATTTTAGTGTCTAACCTCAACTTTCTCCGAGTTTTACACTTTTCTCACGACATTGATTTTAAAAAATCGGGTCGAGATCGATGTAAGATATTAGTGAAGATTGTTTGTCATTTTCCCCACTCGCCTTCGTAGCAATCTACCGGGTTTCTTAGGAGAAATCATCTCTGATCACACGAAACTAAAAACCCTTCAGTCAGACATTCATCATCTTCATAAAATCGTCGTAGCCTACGAGTCCATCACCATCGACGTCAGCGGCTTTTATCATAGCCTCGATTTCGTAATCTTTAAAGTCCTGACCGAGAAGCTTGAAGACTCGGTCGAGTTCAGAGACTCCAATAAAACCGCTGCCATCTCGGTCGAAAACCTTGAAGGACTCTTTTAGAATGTCTTCAGGATCGCAATCATCTAAGTTTTTTGACATCAGCGCGAGGAATTCGGGGAAGTCGATCGCACCATTTCCGTCTGCATCTAAAAAAAAAAAGAAAAAACTTAACTTACTTTTGTTCACCAACTGATTAGCTTTTTGCATCTTGGGGCCACATTTTCCTTCCCACCCTCCCCATTCAACCTTTTCCTGGGAGACTTCCCCCCTCCCTCGATCGTCCCTATTGGTTGTCATCTCATATATCTGTTTCATCACGTCTACAAGTTTACCCTACCTCCCCACCCCCCTCGGATACATCCACTTTGGTCATCACTACACCCATTTGGTTTCCTTCGCTCCCTCATACCCGACACTCACAATATGTGCAAAAAGTGCTCGACCTTACACCTCCCTTCCAGCCCCCCAGAGGGGTATCCCTGGGATTCTCCCGCTTGATAGTCATCTCACCCCCACTCATACCCCGGCTATTCCTGGCGTGCCGCCCACACTAATTGTCATTTCATCAGCTAAATTTCAAGGCCGTGAGTCTAACCGAGTGCTGTAGAACTAAAACCAAATCACATCATCCAATCAAAGTGAAAAAAGGTATTCTTGAAAGTGGCCAATGAAGTGATAGCTTGATATCAAAACAAGCAAACGTGAAGCGCGGGAATACGCGGGAGAACTTCGTCGCATCTGATTGGCGCAAGTTTCTTCGACCAATCACAGTGCAGGGGGGCCTCTTCCCCTGGGATATTTCATTCTCACCTATTTGGTTCATCATATCCATGAGTTCCGCCTCTGTTATGTTGTACCCGAGGGAGGTTACCAATTTCTTAAGTTCAGTTGCTGTGATACAACCATCGCCATTGGTGTCAAACACATGAAAAGCTTCCTTGACCTCACGAATTTGATCCTGAGTCAGTTTTGACGATTTTAAGGCCTCCTCTTCCTTTTTAGACACATTTTTGACATCATTATGGTTTTGTTTAGCTGATAAACGCTTGTCTTTGTCCGGAGGTTCATTCAAGTCCGCATTATCTTCGTCATCGGCGAAGATGTATTCGTCGTCAGAAATCGAATACTGATCACTTCCCGATTCGTCCTCGCTCAAAGCCGAAGATTTAGTAGTTTTAAGTGACACGAGCCGGTTCAACAACTCGCCGTTCTCAGTGCTACCGCTTGGACTTTTTCCCTCGCTCGTCCTTGCATCAACTGAAAGTGCAGCACTCTCTGTAAAGGAAACAAAATGAAAAGATAGAAAAATCTTATTGTAGCTTCTCGACTTAAAACTGATGCGGTGTTTTCGTTTCCCTTCAACGTAGTGGGACTTAGCAAGTTCATAGAGCCAAAAGTAGCCAAAAAGAATGGGTTGGAGAGAAGTGTCTTAATTTTTTCCCGCTGCGTGATTCCGCGCGACTGTCGTTCATTTTATAAATGTCATGCTTGATTGCCTTGCAGGCTACAACACATGCAACTTGTGAATTCATTGTCAAATCTTGTTAAAGCTTTTATATCACTGGTAGATCGTGTTGAAATCTTGTCCCAATAGTAAAAATTTTACCAAAACCAGATACCTTCGCACTTGGAACAAACGGAGTTTCAATCTCCATTGAATTGAGTGAGTCTATACATAGTATCAAACTTTACAATTTAAACAAAAGCATAGCAATTAAGTGTTTTGACTTAGGGGAATTGATACCATCAGATGCCATGCGCTGCAAATGATCTGAAAACTCTCAGTTATGTGAAATACATAGTTTGTTAGTTTTCGGTTGTTGAATCGACTGAAAATTACCGAAAACGCCAATCTGTCTTGAGTCTAACGAACTTAAAAGTTTGTTTCCAAAGACACAGATCTTGAAATCTGTCCAAGCGTAACTAATGGCGTGTTGATCAATGTTCAGAGTTTAGCTATAACTTAGTAAGTTTGGTTTTTTTTTTCTATTTAATTTTTTTGTTTCCTTTCGCGTCTGTCATCGGCTTGAGGAGTTAGAATTTCCACTGTTGATACACAATACTCTTATAAAGTACGAAAACTTTTAAGACAGTAGCTTTCTGTTCATAAAAGCGCGAAGTTAAGTGTAGTAACTCTTAAATGCGCATTTTATTTTTATATATTTCTGATGTTATAAATGTCCATCCCTGCATAGCAACAAAACAAATACAGCTTGGTAATCTTTTGATGTTAGTGTTGTTAGGTTTTGAGCCGGAGAAAATCGTTCTCTCTGGACAATTTAAAGTCGTTTCTATGATTGGGCGTTCTTGATTTATGGCGAGTTTAAATTTAGTGTTTGTTTATTTTCAACGCATGCTGTGATCTAAATTGGCTTACCGGCCCTTTCCGCCCCTCTCGCTGTGTTCTTTTCGTCTTCGGGCTCTTCCGCGATCGACGTATAACGGCGACGTAACATCGTAGCTTGGAAGTGCTTCAAAACGAGACAAAATCTTCCTCTTTCCGTAGACTCTACATTTGACTTTTGCTCCTTTTCAAGTATTTTGTTTATCTCGTGGTCATCTTTACACGTCTTCGCTACGTGGTTTTAAAAGCGCGTTATACGTTCTAATCCTGGTCCCCTCTTTCGTTCACGTTTGGCTAAATTTAGTAATTTGCGTGTATTGGCTTAATATTTAATCCTCGTGTTATTAGCGTTCAAAGTGCCGCCAATATATGCGTGGACGGCGCAAGTACAGTGTAATTATAAGCGATAAGACTCATCTAAATTCCACTATTGTCACGTTTGACTTTCATTCTGTATTATTTTGATTAGATTACGCAAAAAGGAAGAAATCATCCTAATACCGAAGTTTTCAAACAACTTATTGTTACAATAATGGAGGATCTTTTAGTAATTATTGAATTTAGAATATTTCATGGTTTAATCGATCTTAGATGTTTCATGATCTTTTCAGATGCAAATTAAGAGGCAGTCGATCTTTCTAACTGTAAATAGTCTTTGTTTGGGATGACAGCACGATCTTAGAACCTGACATGATATCTCGAAACAAAAGGCGTTGTGGAAGTTTAATCCATTCAAAGCGTCTGGCTTTCTTTGTATGTTTTTTGCTTTGTTTGAGTTGCTAGGCATGTAATTACATGAACAAAGGGGTAAGTTTCTAAAGAAACTGTGGTGCTGCATCGGTGGGGGGTAACAAGGTAATTTGGCCTTATCAACTAAAAGTTAAAATTTTAAATTGGCCACCGTAAAGAGTTAAACAAACTGACGTTTCGAGCGTTAGCTCTATGTTGCGTGATATGTCTGCGGAAGGGCGTGAAACAGTTTGTTTTTAGGGAACGAAAATTTAACCTCACAACCCTCTACACGTTATCGAACCTTCACCGAGAATTTCACCGAGTGTTTTTCGATTTTATTATGCAATCAGACCAGAGGAAACAGCTCGAGAAGTCGTCGTGTCGACGACAGTTTTGTCCGATCGAAGTTACGTCTCAGTGATATGGCCTCATTTGCAACTTCGCTGACCTTTATCAGAACTCGCAGGCTCGTTGAACGTCAGGGAAAGTCTTTCCAATATCCTCTTACTCCCTAGATGCAGATATCGATTCTCCTCACTGTCTTACAAACATTTCTTGTAATTTTAAGATTTGAGAAATTCGTGTTCAATGAAACAATATTTATCCTCCTCGTCTCCTTTTTGCTCTAAAATGTATTTTAAAATGATATAGGGGAGAATTACTTGCAGGTCACTCCCACGTTAAGCTCTCGTCTTAAACCTTCACATCCAATTATTAGTATGTTTATTCTCCATACTGTTCTTTACACAGCTCCTCAGGTGCTTACAAGGAGATTATGGAGACGGCGTGTGGTTAGGGTGGTGGACTTCAAAGCCGGTGTCCCGGGTTCAAGTCCTCCACCCTGCCACTCACTGGATTTGTTCTCGGTTGCCCCGAGTTCAACTCCTCGGCTGCGCTCTGTAAATGGTGCATTGGTCGCCTCCTGCCAGTAGGGATTTTTAAGCACTTAGTTTAAAAAAAAAAAAGAAAGAAAAAGAAAAAAAACTACATTGTGACTGAAAAGCCCCTATGGCAATATGGGAGAGCCTCGATTAACGTATATTATTATTATAATGATAAAAGCGCTTCTTTAGTAGGTGATGATCGTACCCTTTATTTTCGTGGCCTTACATTTTCGATTCAGGGCTGGCAGTGAACGGAGAAATTGGATGCTATTCATATACTGTGAGGGGTCAAGAGATTAAGGAAGAAATCTTCTTTGCTTAAATTTTCATTTCTTCTGTTCCTCTTTCAGATTTTGCTTAAAACTAAGGATCTGGTTCAAAATGTAAGCAATATTGGCGCAGAAATGTGGTGTAACAGCATTTCAAACCTTATTTGTGAGCTGTCATTGTTGTATGTTTGTTAGAGACTGATATGAATGATTTCACGACAAGTAAACGCACCTGCTGCTGGCATAGTGAAAGAAAAATTTGGTTTAAAATGTCGAGAAATTGTGGAACAATTCATATTGCTTGAAAGTCGTTGGTAATAAGCCACCAAGCAAGAAAACGAGATCCCAGAATTTCGTGCAAAGCACGAACTGTTTATACGAGGGTGATGTGAATGATACATGCGATTTTGCAATGAATTTAACTGTCCCCCACAAAAAGATCTACGTTTTTCTCTGTTGTAAGCAGCTTCGTAAGTTGAAAGTCTCGCAGACACTCAGAAGAGTAGAAAATTAAATATTACTGATTTGCTTTTTTTCCTATTCTGTCAGTTGGGTCTCGATGTGATTTACGGAGACACAGACTCGATCATGATCAATACAAATACTACAGATCTGGCTGAAGTGCGCAAGATTGGAAACAAGGTTTGCGATTTACGTGTAATATCTATAGACAATACCAATGCATTATCTTGTAAACAGCTAATGAGAACTTACAAACTTCTCAACTTGCAAGGGAGACTGTCACGAGAGAAGCAGGCAACACAGTGCGTAGTTTTTTGTGAAAACACAGGAACTAGTTTGTTGTGAAAACTTTTATCAACCGATGTTTTATTGTAAACTTTCGTTTTCCTATAAGGTGAAAAATGAGGTCAACAAGCTTTACCGGTTATTGGAGATTGACATTGATGGTATATTTAAGTCCATGCTGTTACTAAAGAAGAAAAAGTGAGTAATGAGACAAAATCAGTTCTTTAAGTGAAACATGTACAGTTCACCCGTGCTCTCCCCAGTCTGTTTGTCTGTCTGTCAGTCCTTTCGTTTGTCTTTGTGTTCTTTTCTCTGTCAGCCCGTGCGTTCGTCTGGTTATCTGTCCGCCCGTCCATTTGTATATCTGAATGTCTGTTTGTCGGTCTGTCTTTCTGTCTGTTGGTCTGTCTGTGTTTCCGTCTATTGTTCTCTGTCTGTCTGTTTGATTGTTCGTCTTTCTGTCTCTCCGTCTGTCTGCCTGTCCTCTGTCTACCTGAAGGTCCATCTGTCTGCCTGTCCTCTGTCTACCTGAAGGTCCGTCTGTCTACCTGAAGGTCCGTTTGTCTGCCTGAGGGTCCGTCTGTCTGCCTGTCCTCTGTCTACCTGAAAGTCCGTCTGTCTGGCTGTCCTCTGTCTACCTGAAGGTCCGTCTGTCTGCCTGTCTTCTGTCTACCTGAAGGTCGGTCTGTCTGTCTGTCTGTCTGTTCGTCCCTCTATCTGTACGTCCGTCTGTCTGTATATCGGTCTGTCTCTCTCTGCCATATACGAGCCTCTAAAGTATAGATTGATGTATCCAAGTAGGTAGGGGCATCGAGCACTTTGGGAAGAAATTGAACAACTGTGTTTCACTTTAAGCTCTGATTCCTATGTTCTCTCTCTAAAGGTACGCTGCCATCAGTGTTTCAGAGAATGAGGATGGTAAGACGGGTTTTTAGTGATAAAATGTTTTTTAGATCCTAGACGAACAATTGTTTGAACTGTCCACCACAAAATTGCGGAGTACAAAAAATGCAAGAAATGTTGTATGGTCAAGAGTTCGACTTTAAAATGGTTGCTTTGGACGGGCCCTGGCACCCAACCCACCTAAATTATTACCCCTAGAATATTTGAATAAGGTCATGTCAAGAGTTTGATACTTTCGCGATGGGTAATGTCATTCGGCCAACTTCTGCTGAGAGAGTGGGCAGGCAAATTGTGGTTATGCCAACATCGTATTAAATTTCCACTCAAACGACACGACTTCGCAAAATTATTCTTTTAGGAACGTTAAACGAAGTCAAGGAAATGAAAGGTTTGGACATTGTGCGAAGGGACTGGTGCGATCTCGCCAAGGATTCTGGCAAGTGAGTAACTCCATGGTCGGTAAATGAACGAGCTAACAATTTGATAACAGAGTGATAACAATAACGAAACGTTTCGCTGTGTTTTGCTTACAGCTACGTTCTGGCTCAGATCTTGTCATCGCAACCCCGTGAAACGATTGTGGAGAATATTCACGACTATCTTATATCAGGTACCATATGACCACTGGTTAAGAAAACTCAATTCAGTTCAGTCACAGTTGAAGAATGTAATTAATTTTGATTTTATTTTAATACTGTCATAAAACCATTGCCTTGAGGGTTTTCTCCCTTTGTCCTTTCTTCAGTCGGAGAGAATGTTGCCGAAGGCAAAGTGGACATTCAGAAGTATATCATAAACAAGGTTTGAGATTTGTTTGTTTTACAGTTTTTCTACTGACACTTGAACCTGTTACTAAAATATTAAAGGGCAAGAAGTTAGAGTGATCACAAGAGAAATGAGCTGTTGGGAACTTGATGTGTAAACTATTTTAAGCGCGCGAAAAATGCTAATTGCAAGTGCAGAAAAATATGGAATCCGCGTCAAGCGCGCAAAAATAGAAACGGTGAAATGGCGGGAAATGCGTGACCAATTACAGTCGTACTCTGTCGCAGGAAACTAGTTCTCGTCGTTTTCGGGTAAGTCGGCAATCACTGAGAAACAAATGTTTGTACTATCCATTTATGGTGTCCTGAACTTTCAATTTTAATTCTTTTACAGCAACTGACTAAATCTCCTCATGACTACCCCGACAAGAAGTCGCTCGCACACGTCAATGTGGCCTTGCGGATGCTAAGTAAGGGAAGGAAAGTCAATGCTGGAGATACCATACCTTACGTCATTTGTGACGTAAGTAAATAAATTATTTCCAATCGTTCTTTGAGAACAGACTCCTACCAAGATGTGGTTACTGGAGCGCTTTTCCTTTGAGTGTCGTAAGTCATAGGTATTTGAGAGTTCTTTTTATTTGTTTTATTTACCATATTTTGTTTTGATCATAGGATGGTTCATCGCTGGCTGCCACTCAACGGGCCTACCATCCGGATGAATTCTGCAAGTCTGATTCACTGAAAATCGGTATCCTTTGAAATGCAAACATCGCAGAAGTGGCAAAATTTTTTCGTTAAATGTTTGTCGGTCTTTTCTATCATGCTATCCAAATATTCAGTCTAGAGCATCAGAAACATAGGCGAAGAGCATGACACTGACGAAGAAAATTACGGTGAAAGAAATAGAACAGTCGTTCTTCGTAGCCTCGATTCCGAAAGGCATCTTAGAATGTGGGACAATTTGCATCAATCTTTTCCGTCACCCGCTTTCAATTTACCTTCTTTTTTGCGGGTTGTTTACAACTGAGCATATGTCGCTCGCTACCATAATGCGACTTATTCATGTGCTTATTTTATTTATTTATTTATTTATTTATTTAGTTCTATATTTTGATATGAAGCCTTTTACCTTAACGTCTTTAAACTACAGACGTTAAGTATTATCTGGCAAATCAGGTTCACCCTGTTGTGTCTCGTTTGTGTGATCCTATCGACGGTACGGACGCCGCTCACATCGCACAGTGTCTCGGTAAGTCGGTAATCGGTTCAAAATAGTATAGTTATCATTGATACGGAATATATCCCTCCGTCTTTCTCAGGGTTCTCGAGGAAGTGTGGGAACTAGGTTTGCTAGATCCAGGCCTCTATTAACGTGACGTTCCTCTCGGTACCATTGTCATGTTCGATATTTCAGCGCTTTTTTCTAATTTGTGATTGAAAGGTTCGGAAATATGTGGCACACGGCTATTTAGCTATTTACTGTGGAAACTTTCCCTTCACAGTAAGGGCGCTCCACGCGACTATGCGCAGTTCTTAGGCAGATTATAGAAGTGATTCAAGAATCGTGAATAGCACTTGTTTTCCTACTGGCTTGGGATTGCTCTTGGGAGAGTGTGCATATGACATGTTTTAATGCCTGGCAGGTTTGGATCCGTCCGGTTACCGTGGTAACACTGGGCTGCATGATGACGAGAATGACGCCTTGCTTGGTGGCCAGGCCCTAATGACAGATGAGGAGAGATTTAAGGTATGTATGTATGTATGTATGTATGTATGTATGTATGTATGTATGTATGTATGTATGTATGTATGTATGTATGTATGTATGTATGTATGTATGTATGTATGTATGTATGTAAATCTCTACTTAAACACGGAAAATCATCAGTTACATAATAAAAACTAAGATTAATCAACTGCTTTACATGATTGCCGTGTGGGGATCCTATATATCGACTACGTTAAGATTTCGCCTAAAATGGTTAATGGATGAAACATTTTTTAAGTTTTTGGGCAATTTATTCCATAACATGGCCCCGCTGTAAGAGAAGCTTCGTTTCAAATAATTGGTGTTTGGTTTGGACAAAGCCAGCCTTCCCTCAGAGTTTCTTATGTCGTACACAGAGTGACGCTGAGAGAAAAGGTACAAGAATGAATAAACGAAGTGTGATGTTTTGAAATGAGAAGCCGAAAGTCTGAAACACGGTTGAATTGTTTAAAGGGGAATAATAACCACAGATGTCATCCACGTTACCTTTGGCATAACTCCAGTACCTTTAAGTCATCTCTGGAAACTTTTCTATTTGAGCGTTATTTTATATCTTAGGTTCTATCAAGTTTTAATTTTATTGTTATTATTGTGAAGCGCTCTAAAACCTTTGTATATAGCAAAATTTACCATAAACGTTTAGCTGAACTCATATCCATTAAGAAATGTGAAACATACTCTACCACTATGTCCTGGACTTGAGCCAAAATCTCTTTTGCGCTCTTACGATGCGCCCTCTTATGCTTAAGAGGTACAAGAAAGAAGAGAAGAACGTTTGAGACATTCGATACAGATTTTGTAATTGACAATGCTATGGCAAATAGAGGCTAGACATTTTAAAATTTGTCTTTACAGTTTTTTAGAGTAAGAGTGTCATTTCCCTTATATATTTTTTTAATGTAATTTACTTTTTTAAGGGTAATTTCGATGCACGTTTTTTGAAATTCGTTTAATACGAACTAGTAGTTGCTTTCGCGATTTTTATACTTAGGTCGTTTTTGTTATCAAAGTTAGTTTGGGTCTGATAAGAGTCTGATCCTAGAGAACCGAATTATTATTATTATTATTGTTATTATTATTATTTCATTATTTTTTTTATAAAATCAAACTTTATTAACACTCAAAGCAAATAACTATTTACAAGTTAAAAATAAACGACCTAATAGTTCCGATTTCAATTAAAATACTATTTGCAATTTAAACCTTTTCAACATTACATGCTAGTAATAGTGATGATAATAATAGTGATAATCATAATCTTAATAATCATATGCTTGTTCACGCTTGTCAAAGCACAATTCCTTTATGCACCTTTTATTTTCACAAGAGATGCATTAGGTAACTTTCTTAACGCACGGTTTGTACCTATATACACCTGAATCTCCAAATCGTGTTCACCTTTTCTAATTTCTTTATGCAGGACTGTGAACGGTTTATTGTGAAATGCAAGCGTCCGGGCTGTGGTAGAGAAACGACTCTTGAAGTACTGTTTAAAAATACTGTAAGTACACACCAGATGATCGCTTGTGATCAATTTATGGAGCTGCAACCAGTACTCTCACCTCTACTGCTTACTACAAGAGTCGTGAGACAGGGCACCGCTTTGAGTAAACGTCTTCAATATGCATCAATTACAGTTGTTGAAAAGCATTTAATCACATCGGAGCGAGGTGACGCGTATTCAGTGGAAGCTCGAATAAGATTAGCAGTATGAAGTCGAAACGTCGTGATCCACATCGGCAGAGACTTCATCATGGGACAATCGATAATACTTCGGTTATACTGTTTACTAGAAGTTACTCAAAGCTTACAATTAGGAGTCTCTTTTTTTTTTTTTTTTTTTTTCATTGGAGATATGGAAATTTGAGCTTTACTACTGAAGCCTGTTAGAGCGATCCTATCTCTTGCTTCTTGGAGCAAATCTAAAGGTCCGAGGATCACATTTTTTCAGGGGACTAATATTTTTTCGTCGTCCGAGGCGATGCCGATATTTTCTCTACGTCTCTATTTCAAGATGTTTTCATACCTCTGGCACTCATTTGGTGCGCCTCGTGTTACAACCATTTTGTTTTGTTCTAAAATGATTTGAGACCTCTCTGTTCACTTACGTCATGCAATTCTTTTTGTTTTACAGTCCGACCCATTTGGCCTCAATGACACTTGTCCCGCATGTAAAACACAGTATAGTGCGGGCGCTGTTTCAAACCAACTCACAATTGCCATGCGCAAACATATTAAGGAGTACTACATGGTAAGAAAGTGGATTCTTAAATTCAATCTGAAGAAAAAGAGTACTCGAGACAGATATTCTCCTATTCTCAATTATTTCAAGGTAAAGGAAATTATTGAACTTTTTTCGCTATTTTAACGCAGTTTTAAAATACCCAATGTCACAGGGCTGGCAGAAATGCGATGACCCGTCGTGTGGTTACACAACTCGCCAAGTGCACTTGGCATTTCAGCGGGGTGCCCCTATGTGCACGACCTGTTTCAGGGCTCATTTACATCCAGCGGTGAGTGGAATAGCATTTTTGTTTTTCATTAAACAGTTTCCTCTACTTAATCACAGCGTAATTCATGTATCGAAAGCCATGAATGGCACTTTAACTTTGAAAAAAGGCTTCTACATAGTAACAGACAAACTTGGACAAACAGATCTTGGTGGTCAAAGAGTCAACCTTATCCTTTTTGTTTACATCCTCTTCAGTATTCAGACACAGCGCTGTACACACAGCTCTTGTATTACTCCCGCCTGTTTGACTACGACCACGCCCTCAAGAATTCCAAGGAAGAAGTAAAGAAACGTAAGTGAAAAAAAAAAAAAAAAGATACTCATCGAGTGACTCGCCTTGAAAAGAATCCGAAGGATATCGCTTATGATCTTGCTACTCATTTCTGGCCGTAGAAGCCTGGTTACGGGTTTAAGACGCCTCATGCTGTCTGTCGACGGTGAAGATGGTGATTTTCCAAGTTTTTTTTAAACCATTTGGCTTAGCAGAACCTATCCCTGTTAAATCAACAAAACTATTGCAGTTTCACTGTACAACAAAGTAAGACATTGACTCTAGCAAAGCTCTTCTTGAGCTATACATTTGCGCTTTACCCGTTTCCTTTGCATAGCGTGACTTGTCGCGTTTGTTTCAACAAATAATTTCGCGTTTTTTTTTATTTGGTTGCACTAGCAAAGCGATAGAAATTTTGATATGTTTACAATGATGGAAATATGTGTGAGGTTTTATTTCAAAGAAGTTTTTTTGTAAGAACTAAAACCTTTCTTTTGTTCTACTTTCAGTGCCCTCCGATAAGCGCACTTTCTACACCGCTGTTCACTCAACAGTTTTCAAAGTTCTGAACGCCAACGGTTATTCTGAAGTGAACCTTTCCAAACTGTTCAGTGCTTTCTTCGTGGGAGATAAATAACTTAGAGAAGCTTTCGAGTAGCTTAAGGTCGTTTGGGTTTTTCTTGCGAATTTGTCGTGTTATATTTTTGGTTGAGAGAAAACAGAACGCGCAGCGTGTTCTCGCGCTTTCCAATCATAAGTGGGTGATATGTTTTGTCGCCGTGGTCACAACTAATTCATATCTACGAGAAGACACAATCTCTTTGTACATATGTAGTGTATTTTTGTTCTTTAGGTCAATCGTTTGAATAAATTTTTCCCTTGTTGAATTCTTTTGCATTCAAAACCTCGCCAACTTATTGTCTTTGACGTACAATTCCTAAATGTTATGATAAAATGCTTGCCGTGTTGTCGTAGTTTACACTAGAGATCGAGTGTGAAAAATACTGAGAAGTTAATCAATGCTTTACCATACTGTAACTTCACTTTGAAAGATTGAATAAAAGTAGTAGTTCCTTAATGATATACTTTGAATTCGGGTATATGATTGTCCTTAAAAGTACCAACTGTATGGGAAAACTGTACCTGGCAAGGGAATTCCGTGTCAAAGTGCACGCGAAACCCGATATCGCTCGAATCGCGGATCGCTGAATGATTGAAAAATCTGTTTCAGTTTGAAGTCTGGGAATCACTGACGTTTTACCAAATCGAGCTTCCAAGAAAGGTTTTCACTTATTTTTCTCAGATACGTTGAAATAAAACTTCACTCCTTCTCACCTACTTTATTCAGTTTTCAGTTCTTTCCGTGAAACTACAAAAGCTGATAAACATATCAAAATAATTTCAGACAAAACTTTCCTGGCAGAAATATCTAAAAAAGTGTGATCTGCACATCGTGAAAACTTTGTGGGCTTTTTCTCATTACTCAAAGAGAGAACATTTTACCATTTGATTAAGCGACTAATGACCAAAAGAGCCGTCAGATTTGCGAAGCGAAAAAGGACCTTGAGTTTAACAGGGTGACCCTATTACATGGATGATGGAATGGTGGAATATCCTTAAACACGGAATGACGGAATATCATAAAACGCGGAATGCGTTGATGTATGAAACAAAAGTAAAAAATAGAACTGCAATGGAATAAGAAAACAATGATTAACAGGAAAAATTAGAAGCATAGTTTAATCATCATTATTGGAGTCTACAGGAAAGAGAAACGGTGAGTTTAAGCTATCCCCTTTAAATTATCATTGCTATTACTATTGTTATCATTATTCTTGGTTGGAATTAATTATTTTTACAATTTCAATAATTGGTTGAAAGTCGTTATATTATTGAATAATCTCTCACGTGTGGAACATGATATTCGTAAATATGTGGAATGCGGCAGGTTTTCTGTTCAGAAAGTGAATACCAATCTTCTTAGCGTCATTATACAACCTGTAGTGTTAGACGCAAAAACATTGTGCTATATCAGAACCTTCGTGCAGTCTTAGGCGTCCTTAGACCGCCTATCCTTGATTTTGGTCACTAGTATCTGATTTTGGTCACTAGCATTCTGATTGAAACCGTCTACATTTTGTTACGAGCATGGAAAGAAAGGAGATTCATGCAAGACTCAGAGTTTCTAAAAGCCCATCTAAATCCCACCGATGACAAGTCGCTTCAGGAACCTCAAAGGCAAGAAGGAAGAAGAGAACATGAACTTATTCCACTTCCGCTATGAGAGCGTGAACACCGTCCTACCCAAGTCAGGTTGTGCCAAGAGCGTCCACAAGATCCTGTTGTCCTACTTCAACCACGAGACCAAATGGAGTCGCATCGAGAACCACAACAGCCAGATGGAGGGAGTGGAAATGAGAACTCTGAACAGCTTCAAATATTCATCGCGAAAACAAAAAAAACAATAAAAAAGACACCCATTCTCTCGCCGCACTCCGATCACCGTTTTCAGGTCCTCCAGGGGGTCCTCTTCCAGGGGAACAAACAGCTGCCGATAATTTGACTCTGGATCAGATTTACACAAAGCTTGTTGTAATATTTTTATCCCCTATGATTAGAGACAACTTGAAAGCAATGGGGAAGAGTGATGGGAGAGGGGGGGGGGGGGGAGATGTAGCCTTCCTAATTTCAGGAGAAAGAATACATTTACCTGAGAAATATGCCTTAAGTCTCCTTAAAAAGCTTTCTTCACCATCACCTAGACTTAATGGCAAACTGAATAAAAAGTACCGGGGGTTTACAGCACCCCTCTTAAAACTCTTACCATATCTTGTAAGGGTTTTAAGGGTTTTTATTTGTTTAAGTTGTTTCGTGGAAAACCTGTAAACTAGCTTCTAGCTAAGTGTTTCTCCACGTTAAAACTTTATTATTATTATTATTATTATTATTTATTTATTTATTTAATCGCTTTCACCATACTTACAATACTAAAAGGACTAAAATATACATATGAACAAGACACAGAAGAGAACGGAGGACAAGGGTGTGGGACACACAACAGAGCGAGGCTCCAAATTAAGGGTGCCCTTATGAGAAATACACAAATACTAACTATGTAAACAATTGACAATGTAAATAGTATATAAAGAAGTATATAAAATAATAAAAGCAAAAATTATTATTACTATTATTATTATTATTATTATTATTATCTTGGTAGGAATGATTTCCCTTCCAAAAATAAAGCAGAAATTCTTCTCCAAGTCGCAAACCAATGTGTAACAAAGCTTGAAATGTCAATGACATGAAATAAATAGGACACATTCCCTTTAATACGTTCCAACCTAGCCACTCATTCAAAATATTGGCCAGATGGGAGGACACATGTTTCAAAGCTTTTGCTCATGCAATGTTTATGACATTGGTGGAACTTGTGAGCCAAAACTAAAAAACTAATTGGACAAAAGAACTAAAACAAATGAAAGAACAGATGTGAATTCCACAGGTAAAAGGAATGACAAGAGAAAGCTGGGAAACTCCACAAATTACTTGTTCCAGCTTCAACACTTTTAATCTCAATTTTTGACACAAACAACACAAATTTATCCATTTCATTTTCCTGCCTCGGTTTCTCATATCAGTTTCCAATGAAGTTGAGAAAATAATGGCGTGAAAAAACAAATCTTTGATAGCAGCCGGTAACTTTGTTAAGAGTTGAAATAGAAGTTGCGAAATAAATAACTTTAAAATCTAAAACAGTGAGTAACCAGAATTCCACTGATCCGGGGAGAAAAAGGGGCTTATTAATCCACTGGATGACGCAAACCGTATAAATGATTTCTGGTTTTATTCGATCTATTAAGGAAAACGTTGCATAATATCAGATAGGGAAAACTACAGGGCAAACTACAACATAAGCGAACTACAGTGATTAATCGCATATCATCGACCGCTTACTTCTGTGACGATATCTAGCAGATTATTCCTAATCACTCGTAAACACGGGGTGGCAGTTCAATTAGGCATTCGGTTGGCAAAATCATATGAAACGCCGGTCAGTGAGGGAATAATTTAGCACGGAACGATTCCTTCTAAAAAATGAACTTTCAACACGTTGCGCGATCTTAAGAGGTTACTCATTCCAAGAGTATCATGAACTTAATGAAAAAGGGAAATTAATTGTCAATCAATTACGACTCATATCTAATTATATACTTTTCTCAACGAAACATCCACAACCTATGGTATAGAACTATATTTTCATCTGATTGAATAATTGAAAATGGATAATTAGTAAAATAAAGGATAATCCGCTTTAAACAATATCACAGACGAAAAGTAAATTTGTGTACTAATCAGTTTTGCCACATAAGGCGCACCATGTACAATACACGATAAGTAAGGCTAACTGACTTAGCTGATACATTAACAACAACTCGGATTTATTGTCAGCGGAAGTTTACTGGCTGGTGAGGGTATACACCGACACTTGGTCGACATGTAGACCGACAGCTGCCTTACGTACACATAATCCAAGCTTTTTCGCCATAAAATTCTACTTTACATAGGTGACTTGTTGTGATTAATTTGGCAATTTGAGTTAATGAAACACGATGGAAAATGATACACGTATTGTTGGCAGTTACTAAAGCCTGCGGTTCCTCATCAGACATTCGTTTGAAATCTTTAAAAGATGAGTTTCAGATATACGACCAAATTTATGTCATAAAGGAAGGATGGCTGGTTTCATTCGCGCTAGCTCGAAGACATTCGTTTGCCGTCGTGGCTTACTTACGGACGTAGTTACGTCATATTCGTGCATTCGGCGGAGGAAAGCCTTTTGCGTGATCATCTTACGGGTTATGCCTTAAAAACTCGCCATATTGTGATAATATTTGTATCACGCAAAGTAGTAGAAGAGGCCAGGGCTTTCAACCAAAGATTCAGTAACTTAAAAAATGTCGGATGTGTTTGGCTCTGATTCCGACGATTTGGAATGGACTGGTGATTTAGGGGTAAGCTGTAAGTTATCGCATGATTTCTTTGATACTTGCTAATCAGACAGTGAAGTTTAACGGTACTCCGCCCCATTTTGAAAGCTATTATGTGCCTTCCCGTAAAATAAATCCGCGTAAATTAAGTTTTGTTATCGATAGAAAAATAAAGAGCGCTTTGATAGCAACGGTATCAGCTTCCAGTGATTTTCATGCTTTCTCGTTGTGCCGGATTGTTCGTTTACAAACTACAGGAGTACGATGGCGAAAGAAACGAGTCGGGCGAGAGACATGGCGAAGGGAAAGCTGTTTTACCTAATGGTGATATTTACGAAGGGACTTATTCTCATGGAAAGAGGCATGGGGAGGTAGGATTTTTGAAGAAGCCGATTAAGCCTACTTCCTACTTGTTATATATGAGATAGGAGATATTTAAATATAATTATTCTCCTGTATCTTTTAAAAAGATTATTACAAAGTGGACCGAATTCACTCCAATTTTACTCCTCAGGATGTGTCGCCCTAATTTTGTAATATTTTTTATTAAAGTGCATGCAAAGATTTCAGACAAAGAGCCTTTCCAGCTGTTGAGTTTACGCGTTTGACACTATTTTTACGATGGAGAGATACTTCGAAAACGTTTCCAAAGTGTGTTGATTTTTTTTGAGGGTGTATACACTTTTCGAAATGGAGCGAAGTACTCAGGATATTATAATCACGGCCTCAAGGATGGCTACGGTGTGTTTGATTATCCTGATGGCTCTAAATACGAAGGTAAGATTACCTTTTAATCAACTGAAATAAACCCAATTCACAATCTTAAAAGAAAACTGAAAAATTCTAAACAGATGGTTTCTTTATAAAGCATTAATGTTCAGAATGTATTGGATACAAAAAAATAAATTATTATTTGTTTCATTCTACTAGGTCATCTAAACAAAGTTGAGCTGTTGTTCAACAAAACCACATTCTAAACTATTTTGAATCTAGCTGAATCTTTTATATGAACACTTATTTTGTGAACAGTGTCACAAGGGCTGAAAGCTAACAGTGGAAGGACATTTATTTGATGAAAACAACCCCTCTTACAGAGAATAAAATTATGTAAGGCCCTTCACTGCTTGTGTAAAAACCACTGTTTGGCTGAGACTTCTTTAAAATAACCGGCCTTAAAAGTTTTTTTTTACTCTCAATATCCAAAATCAACTTCTTCTCACTGCCTGCAATACATTTCCTTTAATTTAAACTATGAGAATTTGGTATTGAATCAAACAATATATACTAGTTGATACTTAAATTCCTTTTTTTCATCACCTTTGTATACTTATCTCTTTCCTCACTAACACAATAGAATACACACTCTCCACACCAGTCCCTTTACATTCTCTATGGTGTTGACAAGGAGAATTTGTTTGACAATCAGGAGCCTTTTGAATTGTTGATCATTTCCTTTATTCTCGCGACCTTTATATTTGATTCAAGGGTGATACTGTATCGAGAAATTAGAGGTAGGTCGCTCTCAGACTTAAAAAGTTAAATAAGTGTCAAAATTACAAGGAGAATTTACTTAATAATCACTCCAGAAAGAAGGAAAATGGTAAGAATGATGTGATTAACTTGTAACTTCTCCCTACAACATCCATACAGAATCTAGCAAACAGGTAATGAGAACACTTCAATGGATAAAAGTTGTCATTTTGATCTGACACCAAATTCTCATAACAAGTTCACAGTCAAGGAAATGTGCAGCAGCTAGAGGGGAGAATGAACAATCAGGAGGATGGTAAAGGGTACTAAAATCGCGATTTGTGAATGGTCGATTTTTTCCCCCATAAAATGTGAAATGGCTTGTTTTTTTTCTCAGGAGTCATGATGTCATTAGTAGCCGTGAACTGTGATTTTCGAAATAATTCTTCGCGACTCGAGAAAGAAGTATTTAATTTGTTATAAACCATGATTTTGGTTGTAGTTTCGACAGTAACTGACAATGACCATTAGTTGTGTGAAAGGACCAATTTATTTTCCATGAAATGTGATCTTGACACCTCCTTTACCACCCTCAATCAGCTTGCGGGAATTAAAAGGTTAAAGTTATAAAATTTTATTCAGGAAAATGGGAAATGAATGAGCGCAATGGACAAGGAGTTTATAACTATGCTAACGGGGATGTTTATGATGGAGAGTGGAGAAACAACTGTAAAGAAGGAAAAGGAGTGTATACTTGTGCTGCAACCAAACTCAAAGTATGTTATCACACACATTAAGTTGACCATTTTGTAACCAAAGAATTGGTGGGGCTCAAAGAAGTGAACCGTTTACACCCTGGTATCAGTATGCAATTTCTCCATACTGTTCTTTTTTTATTTCCTTTGGTACTTACAAAGAGAGATTGTCTAATGATCAAGGGCTTCTTGAGTTTTCCTCTGAGGTGGGTGTGGTAAACTTAGGAGCCCGTTTGCAGGTTAAACAGTTTGAATATGAAGGCTGTTATTTCAGAAGTCCAGAATAAAGTAAAAATAGGTTATCATAAACCAGATAAATGGAATGATGCAGCTTCACTCTGGTAGACACACCTTGTAGCAAGATGTCTATATAACCATAATATTTACTGGGAAACTTAATGTTGATGAATAAACACGAATGAATAAGATAATTTTGAAGGCTTGTAATTTTGTACAAACATTGATGAAATCCATGATAAAACAGAAATGTCCAAAATGTATTTTAGAGACAATAATTGGCACTTTTGAGTACATCTTAATTATTATGGAAAAAAAGTGTGAAAATGTGTTATTTTCTTTTTTTTTTTAAGTATGATGGACACTGGGAAAATGGAAAGCTGCATGGACCAGCCATTACAAATCTTCCAAATCATGTCTACCTTGGATCTTTTGTGAATAATATGGTGAATTTATTTTGTAACACGGCATATAATGCATTGATCAATTCAAAGCTTGAACATACCTCCCCCTCCTCTTTCCAAACTAAGTACTGAAGGAGGGAAAGCAGTGGCCAGAAAAATCTCAGTTTACATTTGACCCTCACTCTTAAATGGATCTGATGTTTTAAAAATTCTTGTTGTTCTTTATTGGTAGCCCTGTGGACCTGGTCGATATGTCTTTGACTTTGGTGTGGAGCAACATGGGGAGTACATCTTCCCCAAGGTAATTAACTCAATATGATTAATAGTATTTCAGTACTTCAGTAGTTACACATTTTTTATGAAAATCCTGTTAAATGTTTACCAAAATGCATTTCTTCTCCTGCATGGAGAGAGAGACTGTGAAAGTAGAGTCTTGTTCAAGAACACAACACATAAGTCCTGCCCCCATGAGTGTGGGGATTAAGGCTCAATTCTGATTTTTTTTGTATAAAATTTACCTGGATCTTCCTTGTTCTGCTCACACTCAGTGCCTCTGAAACTGAATGCCAAATGCATGTCTCATGAGGACATTGTGATTGCCAAGTTTAATTTATAGTCTTTGTGGCTTAATGATAGAGCATGGGGCTGCAGAATCCAAAACTCTACTACTTGACTACTCACGAGGACTCAGAATTTTGTTTCTTTTTCCCACAATCATGACAAGATAAAAAAGAACATCTTTCTCTAACATTTAATTTGTCTGGTTTCAGAATGAAAACGCTAATGAGGACATTCATGCCACAAAGTATCCAGTTTGGCGATGTCACCCAGACCTTCGTCCTCTTGGTTCCTAATTAGATAAATAAACGAAAAAAAAAAAAAAACTGGCCTAAGACTCAACTACTCCATGTAATATGCATATTTTAAGGGAACTGGCCTTCATTCAGTAATTAATTTGTAGTATGTTATTGATAATATTTATTTTTGCATGCAAGCTTGTTGGTACTAAACCAAGTTGAAAGTTTTAAAAAAAGTTGTGTTTTAATTTGTAGTCTTTTGTGAAAGATTAGGAGGAGAATAATTAAAAAGATCTTTGTCCTATGATTTTGAATGTAGTTAACTTCATAGAATGAAAGCCTTGTCCTTGAAAAGGAGACAGAAAAGGTTAGGGGGAAGGGCAAAAATTCTCCTTACAAACAGCAGAAGCAACAGGAAACCAGAAGCAAGAACCAAAATTCTATACCTCTAAGTTTACAAAATTTTTGTTTGTCAAAACAAATCCAATCAAATTTACCTAATCATTCTAAGCAACATATGGCAATCTGCGGTCTTTCCTTACACTTAGGTAGCACGGAAAGCCGTAAAACTCTTGAACAAAAGCTCATCTATCAAACTGGCAGTCTAAATCTCACAGGTATCAACAAATGCTTTTCAATCCACTTATTTATTCGTGTTTTTCTCGTTGCCATGTTCCCACCAATCACGTAGCTCTATTTTCTGCCTTTAAAAGCACACACAACCCACAATTTCTCTATTCGCTCTGACGAAGGGCTAACGCTCGAAACATCAGCTTTTATAATTGTAACGGTGGCCAATTTACCATTTCAACTTAAATTAAACAAGACTTTTACTGCTAAACTTTACAATGACAGAAGAATAACAAAGGAGAGAAGAAAGAGACCACAATTGTAGGCAACAATGCTGGGATTCAGAGTGCACCAAGTTGGCTAAAGCTCTAGAAAACCATGCACTACTTTGAGGGCAAACTGGTAAAGGTAGGGGCAACTTGTTTTACTTCAGGTGGTGAACTCCTAAAAGTGATAGGAGGTCCAAACTTGCAATTTGTTGAAACCTACATAAACCCTAAAGGGCTGTGTTCTACCTTGTTTCAACTCTCAATTGGTTGTATTCAGGGATAATCTTGACTTGTCAGGTCATTAAATATAGACACCTTAAAAATATACTAAATGGAAATCATTGTGCAAAAGATATTTGTACCTATTCAGATATCAAAAAAATAGCAAAAACATTTTAAAATATTAGTTTGAATTGTGCAGAAAAAAAAGCACGTTGTAAAAAAAGAAAACTGAAATCTGATCTCCATCCTAGCAGAAATAATTTTTACAGCAAACTTATGCAAGAAAGCTATTTGTGCTGCACAAAATTATAAGCAGTTCAAATAAGTATTTAATCAAAAGATTTAGGAAGATGGCAAATTTTGAACTTTTTTGCCAGAGTAAAGAAAGTTTGATAGTACAGTATAGTAAATTTGACAGTGGTAGTAAAACCCTTCCATAAAAATACTGATAGACTCCAATTTCTTTGTGCTATTTGCACCAGAGATAATATAATTTATGAAGCAAGTAACATTTAATGTAGAACTTAACTCTCTGTTTTCAGAAGCAAATGCAAAGGGAATTTAGCTCAGCTGGCACAAGCAAATCTCTTTACATACATACATACATAACTTTATTTGATAACGCAGGTTAAAATTTTGTGCAACTTTACAGCTGATGTGGACCTGCCTAAACTAAATAGTCTATAATTATATAAAATACAGATATGATAAAATTTATAAGTTGAATAAATTAAGTAAACCATAAGATTTTAGTAATAGTGAAAATTTGGTTTCATGTTTTGTATAACATTACCTCCCTTTTCAAAATTAATATTTATGACAGTTTGCTTGGATTGTTTTAAGTTATATTTAAAAATAGATAAATTTGGAGAATCTTTGAAATTATCGGGAAGTGCATTCCATGCTACTGCAGATCTATGAGCAAAGGACCTACGACCCAGTTCGGTTTTGGGCCTATTAAGTACAACATTCAGGGATTTCCTTAGGTTATAGCTGTTGGAGTTCTTGGTCACCAAACAATTAATTTCCCGCAACCCTAAATTATAATAAGCATTATATGTAATAGTTAAGATACGTAGCTTATAAAAATACTCTAAAGGCATCCAGCCAACCTTAGAAAGTACATCATTATCCTCAAAACTATTTGGTATCTTATGAATCAGCCTGGCAGCCCTGATGTGAATCATTTCTAGATCTTTAAGCTTGGGTCCAGACCCCCAAATTACAATTCCATATAGAACAATTGGTATAACTATCCTATAGTAAAAAGTCTCCAAGATAGATGTACATAGGAAATTTATACGTTTATTTTATATATTTATAAATTTGTACTCTTAACAGTTTCAAGTGTGTCCATAATGGATTTGTGACCTACTTTCACTACTTCTGGCACAATGTGATGTCTTTCAGCCCAGCATTTGATTGGGTTCCCACAGACAATCAAATACTCATGGTCTTAAAATAAGTGAGGAGAATTTGCTACCTTTCTATAATATCAAGAAATGGATAAATATTCTAGTCTTCTCAGATAAGGACGAATAAACCGTAGGCCCCATCTCCTGCAGGGTTAGGGGTAGGAGACATTAATTTCCCATGCACGAGATTACTGTGTGGTGGATGTCCTCCCCTGGGGTGGGATAGGAGGGAAGGTGAGATCGTTACATGGGCTGAAGCGGCTGCCAGAGGCGCCTGATAATGCTGATGTCCAATCTCAACCTTATCATTGTAACTAGACATGTTTGTTGTTTAGAGTGATTAAGACTTTCTTTCTTTCTTTCTAGTGTCTAATTTCTTAGACACCAAGAGAATTTCTACTGTTGATAAGCTTCTCTAAACAGGCGGAAGCTGTTCAAAAGAAGTCTTACGACATATTTTGCCAATCACGATGCTAGTATAAAGATTTGTGAAAAGATCACAAGAATGAAAATGTTACCAATTGTTATGCTGTGCTAATAATATCTTCTTGCACTAAAACATGGTGGTGGGGATAGGGGCTATGTCCCTCCAAATTTTTGTTTAAAGAGACCCCTGCTCTGCTGCCTATGGCTTTAGTAACCTCCCTGACTCAATGGTGTGTTAGTCCTACATAGAATTGTTACAAAATTGAAGAGCCTTGAATAAAAAGCATTATCTATTGCCTCAATTTTCACATTTAAAATAATAGGTTCTATTTCTTGTGACCTTTACTTAAAAAATCTTTTCTTGGCAAATCTAATAATAAAAAAAACCCAAACCCAGCTTATTAAATACATTCCTAATCCTCCCAGCTTGACAAAAAGTTTTGGTTTCTTAGAAGACAGAGTGCGATAGCAGAGTAATGTTCCTGGTCCAAGGCGCCAACAAATGAACATCATCATGAAGACAACATCATTCAGTTTTGCCAGCAATGTTTGATATTGTCCAGTTTCTCGCATAAACCATCTTATCTGCAAAAATGGATTTGAGATCTCCGTTCCAAGTATTGTCGCGGCAAGTTCAGGACCAGAATAACCATCAAACAGCACAAAAACTATTCCGCAGGTGGAGATAATATGATGTAAAAGCATGACAAACCCTTCAGTACCCATGTAAGAACACCACAGAAAGTCAAACAGAAAGTAACTCAAAGTAAAGGTGGCAATAAATGTATGAAATGGGGTGTTAGCATCACCCATGGCAACCAAGGGCCATGGACCAGTAATAAATGCACTCCAGAATGACAATAACGATGTTAAAGCTCCATGACACACTGTTACAAGCCGGCAGTTCCATTCATGGCTTCGATGAGGATTGATGATGCATAAGTAGAAATATAAACTGGTCCAGATAAAAAACATTGACATCAGAGGTATTGCAAGAGGAATGAAACCCATGGTGGCATTTGATCCAAGACGAAGACTACAAAAAGGATGAATAAACAAAAAAAAAAAGACCTTATCTAAAATAAAAAATAAAAAATACAAGATACTTCTTCAACGCCAGAGATGGCTTACACTACTTGTTGGCAATTTCTGTACTAGTTTCGCCGCCGGGAAAACTGAATATTCAAAGTTGAGCCTTGTGACTCCAAAACATTTCAGAACAAATCCTCCTGAAAAAGCCAATAAATGGCCAAATTTTCTTAACTCACACGACAGCTCTTGGATGCAACGCGTGCTATAGGTAAGGGTTATGTATATGGCACAAAATCATCAAAATTGATCAAATTTGCCACCAATCAAATATATCGATCCGCAGTGATTACAATTGTAACCCAACACGGCTCACGCAATGCACCTGGCAGCTAGTCGTGGAGGAGAAAAAAAGCATCATTTTCATGATCGAAAGGAAAGTTTAATTTTCGATGCAAATGAGCGACTTGAGGAGATCTAGCATTTCCCTGTAAATTTTAAAACAACTCGTAAATTAAAGCGCTTTCGACGCCGAACAGTTACGGTTACATGATTGCACGTCGAAACTTGCCTCAAATTTACAAAAGGTTAAAAAGCACACCAATATTTGGTTTTCCGTTTTCGATCTCGGTTACTCGAGCCTCGTATCTTAAAGCATGCTATGCTCTCTAAGATTCCATGCGTTAAGCTTTTACAAAATTCTGACCACAACATGCATCTGTAAGCTTGTATCACTCACCCAAATACCGCGATATGTGGGAGAAATATCTCCCTATTGATGACCGCCTTTCCACAGAAAAATATCAACCTCCACAGGAGAAAGATATCGGTTTTGTCTGGCATAAACAGATTAGTTCTTCATTATTCAGCTTGTTATGGTTCCACTCCCATATTCGACTTCGATACCGAGATGGAGAGTGTTTGGTCACGTGTCAGATAGGAACTCGTCTTACCGGAAGCGAAATCATGAACGGTTCGCGCCAAAATCTCAAGGGCACGAAATGTTCTTTAGTTACGTATTAGGCCTTGCACAGAGAGTTTTTCAAAAGGGATTTTGTAAAACCCATCGACGAATAAATAGTTTTAGATAGTAAGGTACTATTGAAACCGGGAAAAGCGCGAATGCCAAGACGAAAGGGAGCAAACAAATTTAGAGCAAGGGACACGAGCTGGTAAAAGAAAAAGGAAACGCCTGCCTGCTAAGGAAAGGCATTTTACCTACTGGTCACTGTGGGAGACAAAAGTAGACTTTGCAACACATAAAAGTAACTGTGCGAGTAAGTGGATTCCGTTTAATTTTATTTCACAGGTGATCGCCGGGAGAATGAACGCATAGAACATGTCCAATCACTGCTATAAGCTGCAAATCACAACGTTCACGGCCTTGAACTTTTTTAGCCAATGAAAGTTTTCTAAGGCGTGGAATAAAAGAAACTGGTCTTGAAAGATAGTCAAAGCCATCATTGTGTCTGTGCGCATCCTGTAACATGCTACTGATTTGATGGCTAATCGCTGCTCGTTAATGATTTGTTTGAAACCATAGATTTTAATTATCACTGCCTCTCTGTTGTTTATTTGATTTTCATTTTGGTCTAATTCGCAGCTGGTTCTTCTTTGTCTCCTGCTCCCGATGGCGCTGTCTCTTCTTCTTAAATAGGAACCTGCTCATCTCCATTCCCTGAGGCCCCTGAGGCAGCCTTCTTTTCTCCCTCTTTAGGAGCCCCATTATTTCCTTCTTTTGATAGAGCGCTCCCCTTATCTACTTCTGACGGAACCTCATTACCTCCCTCCCCTGACGCCCCTTTACTTCCTTCTTCAAATGAGGCTCTTTCAAGCTCCCTTTCAGATTGCATTATTCCTTCTACTGGAATCTGACCATCTCCTTTATTTGCACTCTCCTGTTTACTGCTGCCGTTTTCTTGCATCAGCACTTGTTCTTCACTGATATCAGCTAAGGTGGATTCCCCTGCATCCTCACTTGCTGCCTTAGTTTCTTCGCCTGTGGCGTCACTGGCTGCTTCCCCTTTCTCCTCCTTTGAATCACTTCCAGCCTCAGCCACCTCTTCTGTGGCATCAGTAAATCCTTCAATAGCCTCCTCTTTACCATCAACACCTGCCTCCATTTCCCTCTCTTGACCATCATTGCCTGCCTCGGTCACATCCCGCTTGACATTATCCCTTGCCTCAGCAACCTCTTCCTTGGAATTTTTCCCTTCCTCAGTTACCTCCTCCATAACCTTACTGCGTGCTTCAGCATCCTCCACCTTAGTAAGACTGCCTCCATCAGCCATCTCCTCCTTACCATCACTGTTTGCCTCATCTATCTCCACCTTGGCATAGCTACCTGCCTCAGTTGCCTCTGCCATGAGATTACCACCCTCCGCTTCCTCTTCCCTAGCATCACAAACTACCTCTGCCTCCTTCTCCTGACCAATACTACCTGTCTCAGCTGCATCCCTCTTAGTATCACTTCCTGCCTCAGTTACCTCTGCCTTGGCAGGACTGCCTTCATTAGCAATCTCCTCATTAGCATCATCAGCTCCCTTAACTATATCTTCATTGGTAGCACTGCCACCCTTAACTTCCTCCTGCTCACAATTGATACCTGGCTCAGCTACTTCCCCCTTGGCATCACTAAGTACCTCAATTTCCTCCTCTTTAGTGTCAGTGCTTGCCTCAGCTTCCTCCTGCTTGGCATCACAACATTCCTCAGCTACCTCCCCCTCTGCATCACCACCTTCCTCAATTATCTCCTCTTTATCACCACAGCCTGCTTCAGCTTCCTCCTCTTTAGTATCACAGCTAGCTTCCTCATTCTGCCTGCTGTTGTCTTCCTTGGATCCCCCTGCCTCCTGAGCCTCATTAGCTTCTTCAGTGACCTTCTCGGGAGCTGTACTGCTTCCATCGCGTGAAACTAACTCCTCCTTTACGATGCATTCTACTGGTAACTCAACTGATGATACCTTCTCCTGAGTGCCTCTCTCTTGAGCAGTGTCAGTCTCTTGATTGACCTCTTCAGTGGTAGTGCCATGATCCTGAGTTTGTTCTCCTTGGATGGTATTTTGTTCCATGGCTTCCCCTTCCTGTATCACAACTTCTCCTTGGGTTACTCCCTCTTCAGATATATTCTCATCCTCTTTCAGCTGTTTCTGGACAGCAGAGCCCACTTGAAGTACTTTTTCCTGAACAGCTCCCTCATTCTTGGATACTTCTGCCAGAAAAGCGTCCTCCTCTTGAGCTATTTCTATTTGTGTGAAACAAATTTGTTGATTAGTGGCACCTTGGAAAGAGCTCTCATCCTGGCCAGCTCCCTTTTCCTTCTCTGCCTCATTTCCCTCCTTGCTACCCTCCGATTCAGCTTTGCTAAAGTCCATCTCCTCTATTACAATCAGTGGAGGATACTCAGATCCATGCATAGATGGAACCTCATCTGAGCTTTCCAAAATTGCCTTATCAATGGCCCCTTGAGTGAGCTCTTCTGAAACACAGTACTATGGTTAGAAGCTTTGCAAACTGATTATTTCCTGCTGTTCATTAAAATGTAAAGGCCCAGGCTTCAAAACTTCATCAACTAAGGTCACTAACTTCAATTACTCAGTTTGCCATTTCCCTTCCAGTTAGTGCACCAACATGTTAATTGATGCCACAAGGATTGGCTTTGGAATAACTGCTTGCCCAAGTTGAAAATTTGACTGTAATCAAGAAATGGTTAATATTACATCAGGAGAAACAAGTTTGAAGCACATAGTTTTTTTAACACCTTTTATTCTGTGCAAAAAAATTTTGCATAATTTTTCAATCTACCTGTACAAAATTAATCACACTATACACTAAAATAATTAAATTAGGAAATAAAGTAAGTATAATGATAAAGGAGAATGAGAACATCCTGAAATAGTAAATATTTGGTAAAAGTTACTCAATAATAGTAAAAAGTACAGCTTGAAATTAAAATAAACCCTTTCACTCCCTGGGGTAACCACTGCTGAATAACCCCTTACAATATACAATATATATTTTGTTAATTGAAAAGGTGATGAAAAGAAAGAAAATATTACAAATTCTCAGATCTAAAATGCAGAGAATTGAAGTTGGATCTTCAAAGTGAAAGGGTTTAAGACCAAACTAAATCAGTTGTACAACATCTTCTACCTTCAACAAGCTTCCTTTTATAGTCAAGGGTTACACTTCAAATTTCAATGTGTCCGTTGGAATTGCTTTGAAAGGATCAATATTTTGAATTTGTTTTTTCTGAAAAGCATTGTTACTTTAAATGTGAGAGAAACCACAAAATATGAGTTTGGCAATACAAAGACAAGAAAATGGAAAGTTTTTTTGATCCAAATAGAAGTGATGGGAAAGGGTAACATGAATTGCAATTGGCCAAGTTTTAGACTTGCATTTTTAAGATACAAAAGTGGTGATGGACATTGCTTCTATAATTAATCACTCTTTCCTGATTGGTAGAACCAGTGAGACTAAATGTAAACTGTAAAACTTTGTAGAAGAGATCATCAAGAGGAAATAACATTACAGTCTACAAGTTGTCTGTAAAACTATCAACTAAACCTCTCACTAACAAAATACATGATTATTTTCTTCACCTCAATCTTTAGATTTAAATGCATCCTATTTGACCACAAACTTTCTACACTACTTTACCTAATTGGCTCTTTTTTTACAAGTAGTTACTATCATTTTTCTTTTTGATAAACATTCACAGATTGTTATCAGACAATGTATTGTTAGTACATAAATTCTGAAGGGGCACCTTCTTATCACATAATCTTCATCACCTTCCTGAAAGTAAAATTTCTCCTTGGTTTATAGATGAAAATAAATTTTTCATTTATTTTTCTTATTAATCACAGACCAGAGGTGGTTAAGGACCTCATGGAGATTACATTCACTTCCACACAGATCATTAAAATAATAATCATCACACACAGAGTTTTCAACAATAAACATACAGTTACTTAAACATGCAAGCAGTTTAGTCCATTTTACACACACAAATTTCCCTCTGACTCAATTACTTACTTAGAGTTAATGGCCCCATAGTGATCTTGTAAAAGCATTGTTCAATGAATTGCATGAAAACTGATTATTTATTTACATGAGGAGCATTCCAACGATTAATTTGCAAAATATTCTACAGTGGGAATTCCCTCTGAGATTTGTACCAAATGCATATTGAAAGGCAAGGACTTTATTGGTTTTATACTACATAACCATAGAGAGAAAAAAATTTCCATGTTATTCACAAAAAAAATATTAATTTAATTGAGCTGATACCATCATTATACTGAAACAATATAATATGTCATTAACAATGGGGTTCTTTGTATAAATCTATTATTTTGATTGAAAAGATTATAGCCTAAATGATTACTTATCCAGACAAGAGTTGATTACATCTGCCTAGACTAGCACTAGATAATATTTTATGTTTTTCTGATGTCTTCCCTCAATTTTCAACAACTTACTCCCTGAACAACAAGCAGATATATTACTAATTGTACAAAATTAAGTTATAATGCACCAACCAAACATTGGATAAACAATATGTACAATATTACACTGTGTGCTTTATTTATTATTACCATCTTTAAGTTAGTTTTCAATGCTTAGTATTCAAGTTTTAAGAAAAGCATTGGCATAACTCTCCTCTTGCTATCGAACCAGATGGGAATTTGTACAAAGGGGGAAGCTGTTAAACTTAGTTTAGGTAAATTTGTTTTAAAAGCAGAATGTTATTTAAATACAAGTAGATCTACAGTTTAATTTCTTTTAAGCTAATCTTCTGACGGCTTTGACTCATCAGCCTCCTCAGCAACTGATGGTTCAGCATCACCATCACCCTTATCTTCCTCACCTGCTGGAACTTCCTGTTTTTCATCTACTTCCCCTTTCTCCTCTGATGCTACCTCTTCATCACCTTGTGGTAAAGACTCTGAGCTTTTCAGGGCCTTTACCTGCTCCCTTGCCTTATGACCCCTGAAACTTGCCTGAATCTTAACTACAGCACCTTGCAGATCTGGATCATTCATATCTATATCTATCTGTTCTTGCTCACCTTCTGCCTTTTCTTCATCTGCTGCACTAGCTTGCTCATCAGTAACTACCTCTCCTTCTTTCTCTAGCTTATCAACTCCTTTATCTGCATCTGCAACTTCATCAGCACCTTTGCTGACAGCCTCATCAACAGTGGCTTCTTCTGTTACGGCCTTTTCAGCTTGAACAACTTCTGTTACCTCCTTGCCAACTGCCTCCCATGTTTCAGCACCTTCAGCTGTGACAGCACCATCAGGTTGTCCTTCCTGCTCCACAGGCTCCTGCACATCAGTTTCAGCTTCAGCATCTTTAGTTTTTGCTGCTTCTGAGTCATCAGGTCGTGCATCTGGAGCTTGCTCCTCAGTGGCATCTTCCTGCCTCTCTGGTTCTTCAGCAGCTTCCACCTCTCCTGCCTCAATTGCTTCATGATCAGGTACCTCTACAGAGACAACCTCTTCTGGGGCATCTTCAGCAGCATCTACATTCACTGATACTTGCACATCACTTTGTGAAGCCTTTATCTCCTTCACTTGCTCTCGAGCCTTGTGCCCACGGAAACTTGCTTGAATTTTGAGAGCAGCAGCCTCTTCATCTTTGTGTTTCTTCACATCCTCCCGAGCTTTGTGTCCACGGAAGCTTGCTTGAATTTTGACAGCAGCGTTATGCACATCAGGGTCATTCATATCAAGGTCAACTTCTTCTCCTCTCTGCAACTTTTCCATTTGATCACCTTTCCTTGCATCATCTTTGCCAGTTTCTAGAAGTTTGTGAATCACAAAAACGAATGAGACATAAATATATTTCCAGAATAAAAACCCTACTCTAAAGGCCTTGATGAAATTTTGTTTGGAGCGATTTGAAGGAGTAATAATAGTGCTCTGAATTGTGTTGGAGTGATTTTATTCACATTTTATTATTGTGATACCAAAATGGAATTCGAAAAGTTACCTTAGAAAAACACTTTACCATATATTCCTTTCACAAGCTAAATAATTAACGCTTCCTTCCTTTAGATGAAAATTATATTAAAATTATATGGCAATGCGTTTCTTTCAGAATATGGCAATTTCAATTCAATATTATTCCACTTAAAAGTATATATTTAATTTTCTAACGCTTTCGATCACGATATCTTGCTTTACAAAAATGTGAAAAGCAAGAAAAGGAAAAGCCCTTGACGCTAACGGATGGAAGTTCCTGCAAAATTTTCCTCGAGAAGGAGGGAAGTTAAAAACTAGGAAAAGAGACCCATGAATGAGTAATCTTGTAGATAAGTAATATTCTAAGTCAGGATGCAAATAATTGGAACGGATTCGGTCGAAAAAAAAACACGGATCACTAAATATTCGATTTGGCTTGCATTTTCAGCTAGCGTAGCTATACAAAGAAAAAAGGTACCTTCACGGATTAGAAGCTGGTTCTTGAAATACTGCGCGGCAAAGTTGATGATGTCCTCTGGTTGCTCTCGCAAAACTTCTCTCGCCAAACCCTCCAATAAATTTTGAAAACCCGGCGGAACACGTAGCTTCATAGGAGCGTATTGCACCGCCATGTTAAGTTTTCAAATCCTTCGCAGAAACAGTCAGAAACACAGAAAAATCGATCAAATACAGAGCAATCTAATTGCACTAATGCGCTACATAAGTATAATGGCAGAAGTCTCTATGACGACAGCAAATAATTATTCGTTAATTGAAGCCAGGAATCTGGGGGCTAGTTTGTTATTTAGTTCCCAGGGGTGGGAAATTTTGACTCGGTCGAGGTCAGGGTCAAAACGTTAACTTTTTTCTTTTTTGGGGTGTATCAGACAAAACTCAACTGGGATTGATGAAAGTATCTGGCAACAATTACAACTTGAAGATATTTATGGAAAATGGAGAGCTCATATTTATTCTTCAAAATATTTCTCACAAAGAGGAAAAAGTTGACAAAAAAGGTATTTCAATATTATGATCTATAACTTGAATAAAAATCTATGAAATTTAAAGACGACTAACGCATAAATTCAATGCCACTTTCTTTGATAAAAAATCTTTGGTGTCTTCTGCTCAACGGAAAAGTTCTGTGAACTGAATAAGTTATGTCAACTCCAGTTTGAACATTATTTCTATCAAATTCATAACGGTGATTCACCAGTCTTTGCCACAGCTGACACAAATATTCACGATTTGTTGATTTTTCTGCGTTCATGAAGATTGATTGCTTAGTGGCAATCAGAGCCACATGATACTTCTGCACATACTTTTGTAAAATATTGACAACTTTTCTTTGGTTTGATTCTTGAAGACCCAGGCTCTCTGCACCACTACCTCTGTCAAGCCAGTAAAATGCACTCAAACTGTCAATCATAAAGACACCCACTTCAGGCTTGGCAGCTAAGAGATTTTCAAGTGATAAGACAGTCGCCAGTAATTCTATGCTGCTGTTACAACGAACAATAAAGAACAGACCAAGACAAGACTTGATGAGGCTTTCATAATCACTGTATTTCTCGGGATAAACAAGAGGAATGCCTGCTGAAGTTTCCTTGAGGGGGTTAGTTCTATCACTTTCTGATGCCCTCTCAGATTGATCAGCATCTCTGATTGCTTTTAATATCCTGTGTTCCATTATTGTTACCAGTCGCAGCAACTGGAAATGAAAATCATTGTCTACAAATACAACCCCGACAGATCTTCCATTAAGTTTGAGATCCTTCCATGACCTTGGGAGAATACAGTTTGCAATCAAATGAAGAAGCATCTCTGTTTTGCCACTTCCTTCCATGCCACAAAATTCAATAACATTTCCTGGTTGAACACCATCAGGAATATCTGCAAAAAGATCTAAATCCAGTCCACCTAGAGCCTGTTTACCACCCAACCGCACAAACAGCTGAAAAAGAGAGGGCAGAATGACATGTATAGCTTTAAGTTATGCAATTTTAAAAAAATCTTAGAACTTCATCACAGCTTTTCTCAGAGGTCCCCTAATAAAAAATTGTCGAATTCTTTTCTTTAAATCTACTGGGAAGCTTTTAATCCTTGGTATACTAGTTCTCAATTTGCAATGTTTTTAAGTTAAACCTTTCAGAAAACAAGGTTTTAGTATCACTGTAATATTGTTAATATTCTCTGCATCTTTCAAATTGTGAAGAGTAGAAGAAAAGAAACACTGCTTTGATAAATTGGAAAATATGAATAAGTTATGATTTTGCAGCAAATTTAATTTTAAATTCGACCACTTTACTGATGAATAAATATTCATTCAGTATTGAATGTTACATTACATTACATTACCTGCGCTGCCGACTCAGAAGCCATTTTGACCGGGAATAGTATTGAAGTCTGGGCCTAACAGAAAATGCGATTTGTCAACGGAAATGATCTAAGAGTGGCTAATACCCAAAGGCCTACTGGGAATTTGTAGTGACATCAAATATGGCGACCGAGTTAGTTCTTTGGGCTGTTTCGATATTTCTTGGACTACTATACGCTGGTGAGCGATTTCTTGAGGCTTAAGGCCTCATATAATTTTCTTCATTTAAATACAGTGTGCGTTATGTTAATAAGGTACAATTATTTGCCTCAGTGATGTCCATAATGATGTCCTTGATGATGGGCAAACAGCCGAAAACGTTTGGTGTAAACATTTATAATTTTTTTCCTAATCTTTTAGCCTTGTATATAGAATATTTACCTCAAGATGGAAAACGTCTCATCGAAAGTTGGGCATAGTTTGAAATTTTTTCCGTTCAGAATGTAACAATCCATCTTCTCCCAACCATGAGACTAAGTTAACAGTGTGAAAGTTTTTCAACTTTTTCAAGAACTTCTTCTATTGTGGCTTAATTTACCAAGTGTGAATCGTGCCATCTCGACATAACTGACATTGATCGCGACATTGACCCAATGCATTTTCCATGATTTTAAAATCGATCTTTTTTCCTTGTACACATATGCACACTGTACTGATACTCACTCATATATTTTGTTCTATTTGTCAGCAAATGGAGATAAGGTCGCACAGAAAATTTACGAGCCAATATCTGGGGTGAATCCTTGTGTGCTGCTGACAAATGCAACACATCAAATTGGGTGCACTTGTAAGTTATTGTTATGACTTATATACTTATTGACCGGTTGGTTGGGCAGGGAGAGAAAATAGAGCACATAAGATCATGTGATATGGATAGAGTACAATGAGTTCCATACAACCTTGACCTCTTGCCTTACTTGTTCTCTTCTAAGGAAGAGAGTTCTCCAGAGGATAAAAGAAGGGGTAGAAAGCTATCCCATCCCCTCCCCACCCCCACATGTAGGACACAAGTCATGTGACCATGTTAAAAATATGCTTTGACTTACGGTAGAGTGGAAAAAGGACAAATAAAATGTTGAACAACTCCAGTTGGTCTTTGAATTAGAATTATAGTATTTGTCTTTAGCAAGCCAACCTAACCATTAGCTTGCTGTAAACAAGTGAGGGCACAAGCTTCTTTTCTACTAGCATCTATTCCCCTTACTTTTTGTTTCGTCGTAGTTATAGTCAAGTTTTCTTGGTATATGAAAATTGCAGCAAAGGTTAATTCTTTTTTTTCAGATCTGAACAGGTGATTTGAAACGTCTTGTCTTATTATAGTAGCCATAGCTTTAGAAATAATTAGCTGGTGAAGTGCTTCTTAATACCACAATGAAAAACTGAAAAAAAAAGTTAGCTGGTGAAGTGCTTCTTAATACCACAATGAGAAAATGAATTATTTTTTCAACAGCTAGTATGAGTGGGCATGTTGGAATCCTTCACTATATCAAAAGCAAAGCTGACGTTGATTGGATAATACAAAATGGAAGCCATGCACCATATGTTCCATTGTTCAGATCTGACTTGTTTACACTGTAAGTATGATCATGTCGAGTTCATCAGAAACTCCATGTTTTGGTACAGTCCCTAGTTTAATTGAGGCTTACTAACTATATTATTTTATTGTTATATAACAAAGGGTTTTACTGACACCAAGGATATTCCTGTGGGAACAAGATCATCCGTATATTTTTTATCCTTTGGTCCCCGAAGAGTGGCTAACATCTATTTTGTCCTTAAAGTGCCCATAATGTCTAAAAATGTTTTTCGCTCATCTAATTCTACATTTCACCAAATGAACTTGGGTGCAAAATTTTTTCGATTTGGGTAAAATGCGATTTTTTTACAAACTTTTTACAAAGTTCAAAATTCTATTTTCTTGCGGTTGACCCCTGCCGCTGATCACAAGAATAACTTGCTCAAAATGACCACGTTACTGATGTCTGTGACGTAGGTTCAGGAATCTCTCTTGACCTTAAAATGCATATAAATACACTGGTCGAGTGCGGGTCGTTTACAATATTGTGAGCTTACGATATTGTGACCACTCTGAAGCAAATTCCCACTTGTTTTCAAGTCAGCTAAGTCACAACCTAAAATCACGTGTTCCTGAACCTACGTCACAACTCACTTTAAACCGAGGAAGACTGGTGCGAATGGTGGACCAAAATGGCGGCAAATTTGAATGTCTTTAAAAAATTATAAAAAAAATTGCGTTTTATCCAAATCGGAAATTTTTCTCGCAGAAGTTGATTTGGTGAAATGTAGAATTAGATGAGCGAAAAACATTTTTTGACATTATGGGCACTTTAAACATTACCCCTGAATCACACATTAAGGTCACAGGAATACAATAAATGATCATCAGTGAAAGAAGCTCTTGTTTGTCAAAGAAATTCTCTTTGTCAGCATCTTAGGAAATGTATAGAGAACAGCATGGAGAAGATGCAGATGAATTTTAGGCTATAGAGGGTTTGTGGCAGCTATTGTCAGAGGATAGATATGCACAAACTGAGCTGACAACCATCATGCAAGAAACTTATACTTAGGGATGGCTGTGGTTGATGGTTGCCAAGGGAAGGGGCATTCAGAGCTTATAACTATGACCTATGAATCTTGTTGCCTCCATCCTGGCTTACTTGGCTATGGCAGTCAAACCCAGGTTAATGGGGTGATCTGTACCATGCATGGTGCATTCCACCTTTAAATTTTGCAAGGCAGGCACCAAGGTCATGCCAGACTGTCCCAATCCAACCTCCCTCTCCGTGTGATGAGTCCAGGACATCATTTATGATTTGTTTTCTTGTAGTATTTTTAGGTCATAAACTGTTCCTTTGCAGTGAAATGGTTGATCGTCTCATACAAAAGAAAAAAATAAATGGGGCTCTTGTCATAGCTGTTCCATCAGGGAAATACAGATATACTCCTCAAACAGGTATTTGTGTTTGGTGGGTCAGAGAGTGTTAACTTACCATTGGGATGTTAAATGGAGGGGGAGGGACCCATGATAGCAAAATTTTTGTGTTGTTCTTTTATATTATAATATGATAAAAGAGGATTGCTTAAGTTTTTCTTTACCGATTGTGTGATTGGACTAGAATGCTTGCAGCAATCTGGCTTAAAACTGAAACCAGTGGCAACCTGGTTACTTTACAGTTGTTTTCCCCTGCCTCAGGAAGTTTCCTTGTTTTTACTTTGGGTTCTTGGACACTTCGTGGTATATTTCCATTCTTCTGATTGCCTGTTGGGATTACTTTGGTGTTGGTTTTACACAAACATTGTACAACACTCAGATCAAAAAGGGCTTTAATGTACACATTCTAAGGGCCTACACCAGATGCTGTTATATTTGTGTCTTAAGCTACTTTTTCTGAGTACCGTATTTCTTCACCTATAAGCCGAGCGATTTTTTCAGTTTTCGACCCAAAATTTTGGGAGATTTTTCACGGAGAACGGGGTTCGGCTTATAGCCGAGGGTTTTACATTTTAAAAATATACAGTTGCTGAATAACTTTACCCCCCCGGCTTGTAGTCAAGTTAGCAATGAAGCAGAAGTAATAAAACACAACAAAAATAACTTCTGAATATTGGTTATTCACTTTTATGAAATTGGTGGCTCCTAAAGGAGCCGTTTGACGGATACGTGCAAGGGCTTTCAACCCAATGGTTTACTCGCCATCCGTTTCGTTTTCGCTGTCTGTGTCGAACTCGTTCTCTTCTATGTATTCATCATCTACTTCTGGGGTTTCCTCAGAGTAGACCACGTCGTCCTCTGTTCCGTCCAAGGCATTGGAAATACCGCAGGTCTTGAAGGATTTGACAACCATCTCTTCGGGTATCTCTGCCCATGCTTCCTTGATCCACCTGAGGACAAGATTTCTGCTTGGCGCCTTCTTCTTCCCAGCTGGGGTAAACTCAAATGGCCCAGATGTCATCCACGCCAAGTACTTTCGGCGCACATTATCTTTAAATGGCTTGTTTAGGCACTTATCCAAGGGCTGTACAACCGGGGTTAGGCCACCAGGGATAACTGCGACGTCAATGTTTCGCTGCTTCAGGTCATCTTTCACGGAATCGGTCAAGTGAGCTCGGAATGAGTCCCACACCAAAAGGGAACGCTCGGCACGGGGCAAACTCTGTCGAATCCATTCTCGGATGCCCTGTTCATCCATCCACCCTTTCTTATGGAAGGAAACACGAAGAGGATGCGGCACAACCAGATCTCTCGGTGTACGGACGCCTTTGAAGATGACTTTCGGTGGCACCTTTGCTCCATCGGCAGCAACAGCAAGAACGACGGTGAAGCTCCGCTTTTCCGCTCCGCAAGATTTTACTGGCACTGTTCGGCTTCCACTGAATTCCAGTGTTCGGTTCGATGGCAGCTCAAAACGCATGGGTGTCTCATCCATGTTGTAGATGCGGGATAAAGGGTAGTCGGCGCGTCTTCTTGCTGCAATGACGAAGCGATGAAAGCACACAATGTTCTCTTCGAGATCGGCGGGCAATCGCTGGGCCAGAGTTGTTTTGGTTCGCATGCTGACCGAGTGGCGTCGTTTCCATTTCTCGTACCATCCACGGGAAGCTTTGAAAGCAGGATCATCGGAGAGCTCTTTAGCTTTAAGGCGAAGGATCAATCCACTCACCGCAATACCTACGAAAAATAAAATAACAATCTTATTTTGCTGCGAGATAACCGTAGATTCGTGACTGCAGCACTCTTTTCGTGACATGTTATGAAATTGTCATGACAACAACATATTTCTGACCAATCAAAGTCTCTGTTTCCCACGCACTGAAAGACGATATCATTCAACTCTTCAAAAACTCTTAAAATTTTAGACAGAAAAGTAAATACCAACCTTGTTCTCTTTGCTGTGAAAACCACTCCATCACTTGCTGGTCTAGTTCGGGATATTTCGGAGTGAAACGGCCCATCGTCGCACGTTTTGCAGACATCTTCAGCTCTCCGGAAAGAATAGTCGCCTGGTCTCTTCTCCAGCGTCGTACCATGGACTCGCTTAGTCCATATTCTCGAGCGATTTCCGAGTTGTTTTCTACCGCTTCAGCTTCCGCGATAACTTTTATCTTGAAAGCCATACTATACGAGGAACGGCGTGCTTTAGGCATGATGATAAAAAGTGACAGCGACGAAAGGTATACTCGATAGATTGATACTTTGAAACGTTTAACTGAGATTATTATTGTTGTTGTGGTTAATCTGTTGTCGCGTGGTAGTATTTATACAGTTCGTTGGATCAATTGATATTCATATCTCTTGATTGGTTCGCTTTTTTTCTTTTGTGTTTATTGTAATTCATTAGGTTTTGTGTTTAGTGAGTCAATTTCTTATGTTTTCCGTGAGGTTCGCTTGCTCAAATGGCCAGTTACAATCAATAATTTCGCTCTCGGCTTATAGCCGATGGTTTTACCTTTTTTTTTGGGCAGCTTGAGTGTAGCGTAAAGACCCTGAAAGTCAGGGTCTCGGCTTATAGCCGAGATCGGCTTATAGGTGAAGAAATACGGTACCACTAACTTATCAAAATAGTAATTATTGTAACTGTTACTTTACGATTGTTTATTTTTTGTTGTTTCTTTTTGGGATTACAGATTCCCCAGACTATGAATGTCCCAAAGATAATTTTGGTAAGTTGCTAGAACCACACACCTCATGTCAAGCATGTTAAATGGTCAAGAAAGTCTTGTCTCTTGCATACTTAAAGGTTTTGGGTCCATTGGGTTCAACCATTCCAAATGCAGCCTGCCACTTAATTTTGTTGATAGAAAGTGTCACTCTTAGCATCTATGTGAACAAGCCTAAAAAAGCCCACTGAAACAATGAGAGAAGTTGCTATTCATGATTTTACAACCATTTTAAACTGGTGTGCCACTGGTTGAAAAACTGGAGCTATCAAATTGACCTAATACATTTTTTTCCATATAAATGTGGAAACACATTACAGTCGAAAAGGGTTGATCCTGATAGTGTGTGACCTAAATTAATTATTTTCTGTTGTATCTTTTAGGAATCTACAGTGAAAGTACAAAATACAAAAACTGTAAGGCAGTGAAATGGAACCCACATGTAAGTATCCATTGACCCTTGGATGTTAGTGTTTATGATAAATTTCTTGTAATTTTAGCAAGGAGAACTTTGCATGAGAGTGTATTGATATTGAAAGAGAAAGTACTCATTAATGAATCCAAGGATTGGAAGCATAATATTTTCAATAGTGTTTGAGTTAAATACAAAGCACCCTTATTCACCAAATGGTCGTCGTACTCAATTGAGATCAAGCTGTTTGTGGTATCAAGCTAATTGCCATCTTGTTTTCATTGGACAGTGGAACGTGTTTCAGCATCTGGATGCGATAGCATTCTGTTAACATGTTTGTTATGTTGGATTACATCATCATTCCAAGACATGTGCATAAGTTTGTTAGTTGTCAACCACGTAGTACTTTTCCACTGCCCAGAAAGGCATAAGTTTTGGTATATTTTGCATTTTTCTCCATCTTTTTTAGTTATTCTGACAGTTAATTAAACTTGTCCAAGCCTCTTGGTCTTCAGTTTTACAAGCAATTTGCACCCATGCCAACACAGAACTTTTGTAATTGCAAGTAGTTAGCACACGCAGGCTCAGACACTTAATTTGAAAGCTGGCTAGTGAATTGTGTGTAGAATTATGGTATTTTAGAGGAGCATAGTCATATCTTGAGAATTTTGTTTAAGCGCATGCTAGTCAGTCTTACCAAGTTCTCATTTTGTTGGTGCTTTATACCAATTATTTTTCAAAGTAACCACTTGGTAAAAGTTTTATCAACACTTTGCCTAATGTCTTCTGATGATTTGTTCTTTGCAGGGAACCAGAATGTCATTCAAGTACTTTGATATCCCCATGTTTGCTTTGAATGACGAGGCTGAAGTGGATTATTTACTCAAGGTATCAACTGGCATGTGGACCAACCTTATTGTCAAACTTTATTTCTCTTTATTGTTCTCTTTTCATTTTTGTGTGGAACATCTTTTAGGAGTGTTTGCTTGAGGTCTGAGCAATTTCTCTCTGGTGGTGTATTCCTTGATTTTCTTGAGCCAATAATGTGCTGATGATTTTGAGAGAAATTTATTCCACTCAATTAGGATTGTGGTAACACAATCTTGTAGTTTGGTGAAGTAAATGAACTTTGGGTTATGAAAGTTAGTGGTCGTGTAGATCTAAATTTGTCATTTGTAATTTGTTTATCCTCTTGATCCTTCACCAATCTTGTTCGATTGTAGTCTATTTATTGCCACACTGGTGTCTGTCTTCTGTGGTAAAGTGTTTGTTTGGTTCAATCTGAAACAATTCCCCATCATTCACCCTCCAACCTCACCGCGAAAAAACTGTAAACCTGATATTCTAAAAACCTCTTATTACAGTGTTATAAGAAGCACAATAAACAGGAACACCCTGATTACCCTTTGTGTGCTGTAGAGCTGAAGGATTTCATGTATGCTGCCAAAGACACTCCAACCTGTGTGAGGAAAAGTAATATACCAAACCCTATTGGGGGTAAGTTATTTTGAATGTTTGTGTAATATCAAAGATACTGTGGTATTACATAATACAAGCATTTTGATTGGTTCTTAAGTAAAGTCTGTTTATGAGCCAAGTGGCCCATCAGGCCAGCAGTTAACCCCAGTTTCTGTAGTATGAAGCAACTAGGAGTATTTCTACTCCCTCCTGGATGGGATGCTAGTCTCACAGGGTTTACCCCCTGGATTTAATTCACCAATACCCATTTCTACTCTTGGGTGGAGAGAAGCACTGTAAGAGTAAAGTGTCTTGCCTAAGAACACAACACAATGTCCCTGGCCAGGGCTTGAACCCAGGCCACTCAATCCAGAGTCAAGTGCACTAACCATGAGGCTACTACACCTCCTGATTGCTTCTTACTTATGATCTATTGGACGACAGACACTGAGATGACATCACCATCAACAACCTTTTGCTTCTTGAATATAATTATCAATATAAAGAAAAAATATTGCATGTTGCAGTGCATCTGTTCAGTAATACATCACAGATAAAAATCAAAATACGGTAAGAGCTTAAGTGACGCATTCTGCTGCACCTCGTGCACCACTTTTTTGTTCCTACCAGGTTTTGACGTCATCTGTGACCTTTTACCGAACAGAGGCACAGAAATGTGGAATCTCATGTTATATTGATCATTTGATAACAAGCGGGAAGAGATCTGGTTGGGTCATATTGTAAACTTGTGTTCTTTGGCAACATGCTTTACTCTGACAAGGCGTATTGAAAAATGCGGTAAAAAATTGTCATGTTGATTTGTTGGAAATAACTGAAAAATTAACTTCTGCATGCATAAGTACGACATAGGTCATAATGGTTTGCGTTTTTTTTTTAGCCAACTTTTGTCTTCCTCTTGGAGACATGAATGTTTGGGGTACTCTTTATCCAATAAAGAAGGGAAAAAAAGTGGTGATGCTAGCTACTAAGGTAAATGAGATGTGGAATACTAAATTAATAAGCATATGATGCACAATCCTCGCAGTAGATAACGCTATTTATGCAATAGCGAAAATCAGACCTGAAAAAAATCAGGCCTGTACGGGACTCGAACCACTGACCTGTGCGATACTAGTGCAGCGCTCTACCCATTGGGCTAACAAGCCAACTGGGAGCAGGCCGTTAAGTCAACTTAACGGCCTGCTCCCAGTTGGCTTGTTAGCTCAATGGGTAGAGCGCTGCACTAGTATCGCAGAGGTCAGTGGTTCGAGTCCCGTACAGGCCCGGTTTTTTTTTTTTTTTTTTAGGTCTGATTTTTGCTATTGCATAAATAGCGCTATCTACTGCGAGGATCGTGCATCATACGTATCTAATACCGCAGTTCAAAATATATGAACTTCATATATTCATTGTATCTAAATTAATAAGGTTGCACCTTGATTATCTGGACTCTAGGGGACGGGGCTGAGAAGTTTGGAAATTGAGAGTCTGGATAAAAAAATATGAATATTAATGAGTATCATTTCAAAATATGCCATTTGAAGTGTTTACAAATTCCAAAACTTTTTGGACCTAAACTGCTGACATAAATCAGTTTGTTTTGAGCTGCTATAACATTAGCGTGTTGCTAATTTTGCCATTCTTTGAAGCTGCATATAAAATAGCAGCAATGCTATTTCAGTACCTCTGCTTTGTTTGATGCATTAAAGTTATAGATCTTGCATGTGACTAATTAATATTTCTGAAAAAATGGGATCAGAGAAGCAAGTCTAAAGAATGGAAAAATCCAGATCATTGAGGTCTGGATAACCAAGGTTTCGACAGCACATATCCTCTGATGGTTTCAATGCTGGGAACAGTTTGTGTCATAAAATAGGCTGTGATTCTTCATCGTGGTAAATAACATTTAAAGAGAAATGTAATTGTTTGTCTCACAAATTATGTGGTCACTTGGGATGTGGATCACAACATTGCTACTGCACACTGCTAGTCCTCTTTAGGTGATGACGTCAACTGAGTCTGTGTCACCTTCATGTGCTATTGTGCTCAGATCTCTGATCAGGTTCCCTCTGTGGTCTGCTGCAGCACATCTCTCCTGTTGTGATTTTTTATTGTCACATCCAGGCCTCCAAGATTTCAATTCCACCGGCCCTGTTGATGTAATTATGGTGAAGTCTTATGTGAACTGCCTCTTTCACCCTGGTGTCTAGAAATGGGATCAGTACGCAGTCAAAACGTCGTAATCCACATCCCAAGTGACCATAAAGCGACAAACAACTACATTTCTCTTTTAAGTTTGTATTGTAATGTGACAAGTTTGTTGCTTTTTTTTCTGCAGTTGGATTCCAATTCATTCTTTCATGATCTGGTCCCTGGAGTAGATAATGATGGCTCCGGAATAGTGGTTGCATTGGCTGCGGCAAAGGCACTTGGAGCTTTGAAAAGAAATGTGAGTTTTATTCCTTTAGACATTACTCAAAACTTCAATGTATTTATTATTAGTTTTCTGCAATAATGTGCAGATTACAGTGATATCCACTGTGTGATTTTATACCGTAAAAGGACATTTACAATTTGAAGGGATGGGTGTAGAGAGAAATCAGTGCTTGGAGCACTATAATAATGACATTCACAGCTTTTTGAAATATTTTTTTGTGATTGTCACCCACCAATTGATTTGTTAAAAGAAATGTCTGGTCAAAATTAAATTCAACTGTTTAGTTTGATAATTATATTTTTTTTCTTTTGTAATAAATTAGTTTGTAATCATTTTAACATTAAAACATTTAAAACTACAGCATACAACTTGATTTTTACTTTTCAGGGTTCCTTACCAGAAACCAAGTACCACATAATGTTTACATTTTTCCAAGGGGTAAGAACATGATTGTTACAGATATTTGGCACCAAATTTTTCTCATTTGTTTACTAGAGGTTTTAAGTGACTCAAAGGCTTTGAGGCGAATGTCAAGGCCATGGGAGTGGAGATTAATCTCCCATGGACAAAGACCTTTTTTCTGGCAGGGGGGAGGGGGGGTGTGGTGAAATTCAAACTTTTGTCTCTGCTTTTTTTAGGAATTTTTTTATTTTAGAGCTTATTTCATCATTATGGCATTGAAAATGGGTGGTATATATCCATAGCATGTTGTTGTTGTTGTTGTTGTTGTTGTGATAACTTACTCAGTTACCATGCATCATTAATTCTAGTCAACATTTCGTTTTTGTTTATTTTTTCTAGGAAGCGTGGGATTATATTGGATCTTCAAGAATGGTGTATGACATGGATAAAAATGAGTTCCCTCCAGATCCTTGGAAGGTACAAGTAACATTTAATTACTCTGCAGAATGTATGTGTTGTAGCTGAAAATCGTAGGGGTTAAAGTGATTTCAAACTATAAAGGATGATAGTTTTGAAAGAAACTGTTTGGGGCTGCATCGGTGGGAGTAACGAAATAATTTGAATATGTCAACAAAGTTGAAGTGGTAAATTGGTCACCGTAACGATTACAAAAGCTGACGTTTCGAGCGTTAGCCCTTCGTCCGAGCAAATAGAGGAATTGTAGGTTGTGTGTGCTTTTAAAGGCAGAGAATGGAGCTATGTTATTGGTGGGAACATGGCAACGAGAAAAGCAAGAATAAATTAGTGGAATGAAAAGCGTTCGTTGATCCCTGTGGGAAATAGACTGCCAGTTTGAAAGATGAGCTTTTGTTCAAGATTTTTATGGCTTTCTGTGCTACCTAAGTGTAAGGAAAGACCACAATTCCTCTATTCGCTCTGACGAAGGGCTAACGCTCGAAACGTCAGCTTTTGTAATCGTTACAGTGGCCAATTTACCACTTCAACTTTGTTGATATATTCAAATGATTTCAAACTAGGCTGTTCTGTTCAAATTGCTGCATCATTTGGAAAATTGTGGAAACAAATTTTGGGATCGTTTTTCCTGTTTTTAGCTTGAATACTACACTCAAAAACAACGCAATGCAGCATTTTGCTACCAATTTTACAGAGGGCAAGGGAATCGAGCAACCATTTTGCGTCATCACCCCAGAGAGCCTCGCGCACCGATCAAAATGGCAATCGCGGGACGTTCAAACTGGTCATGAAGGCTTCTTTTGAGAGGCCAAAACAAAAAATCTAAGGGGAGAGAACATTTTTTCTGTCCGAAAAATCTACTTTTGGACACTTAAAGAGCATTTTAAGGGATTTTCAAAAACAGTGGAGGGATCCCTTTAACCTAGTAACTCCTGAGATCTGAACTTGAATTCTCCCTTCTAGCTGTCACACATTTCTTTGTAAAGTAGGAATTTAGTGTTACATCACGATAACAACTTTTACCTGATAAGTTTGAGTATCCTCACAACCTGTTTGGTGAATAGTTAAATCTTATTAAACATTTTGTTGTGTAGTATCACTGAGTATTTTTACAAGTTGTGCTGTATTTTGAGGAGCCCGTAGGGGGAATTCAAAATATAAACAACAAGTAAAAAATACTCAGCGATACTACAAAGCAAAATGTTTATTAAGAGACTATTATCCAATGCGCCAAATTGTTATTTCAGTGTGGGCGAATTTGGCAGATATTTCTTTACGGTTCTCTGGAGTACAAATATTATGTGACATTTGTAGTTGATTCAGATGTTATTTGTACTCTACATTGTGCAGTTGGATAATGATATGTAGTATCTTGGGGAGAAGTTACATGTTAATCATTTCTGGGAGTAAAATGGGATTTTCCTTTGAACAAAGGGCAGCACAAATCATACCTGTTTGAAATAATTGTAGAAAGAAAACAACAAAAATGTATGTACTCCTATGGCATGGCACTCAAGCTCCTTTAACTTTATGGCTAAAACTCAAAGTCTGTCACAAAATTGTTGCACTGAAAACATTAATCGACAATAGTGATTTCCTCATTTTGTGATGACTAAAATCACAGAATGAGGAAATCAAGCATTTTTATCTCTTACTCTGCAAGAGTGAAACTGAGTGATCACAGTTTGTACATGTAGTAGATTTAAATAAATTTTAAAATGCAATTTTTTTTTAAATGCATTTTTGTTTGTTCAAGGTTGATGGGGAAAAGCTTACTTTGAATACTGGGGATATCAAATATTTCTTGGAGCTCAATCAACTAGGACTCTCAAATGGCAAGTTGTGGGCACATTCTGATCCACTTTCCACTAAACACAATGAAACCAATAAAAAGGTACTTATATGAAAAGTTTATGGACAACTAGCTTGTCATAATAATCTCGTCAATTTTTCATCAGACAAAAAAGGGGGATGAGATCAATCCTTCTCATTAAACAAGTCCATAATTTCACCTGCTACCAATAGCAGTGAAAACAGAGAGGATGCTTCATTCCTTGTCTGGAAAGTAAGAAAAGTTATTAAAAGAAAGCTCAAAATTTATCTATTTACCATGGTAACCAAAGTGATGCCAGCTTGGAGTGCTGTGAATAGTGAATGTTTTTCTACCTTCATTCCCAAGATCCCATAAGATGTTTTATTACATGACTTGGGCAGTCAGAAGGCCAATAACTAAAATCAACCAATCAAAATGCTCTATTGCCGGTCAATATTCTCTCAGTATTGGACCGGGCACTGTCCCAAATGGTCCCGAATGATACCGCACTTGTGTCCCTTTGAACTTCAGTCGTATAATAAATCTCTCATTAACCAAGCTTGCTCGGGACCGCACTGGGAGAATGTCGGCCCTCAGTCTTTTTTGTACGGACCTTGCTGCGCTTGGTCCGTACTGTCAAGACCTTGGGCCGATATTCTCCCAGTACGGCCCTCGCACTTGGTTAATAAGATATGGTTAATAAGATATGGCCCTTGCACTTGGTTAATAAGATATGAGGCGTGAGTAGTCCAGTGGTCAGTGTGCTGGACTCTGGGTCTGATGGCCCGGGTTCAAGTCCTGGCTGGGGCTTGACGTTGTGTCCTTAAGCAAGACGCTTCACTCACATTGCTTCGTCTTCTCGGATAGGAAATAAAGCCAGAGGTCCCATCTCCTGCACCTTTCAATTAGTTAATTTCGGCAGGGGACGTTAAAGAACCCACATCACGAGATTACTGTGATGTGGTCTGGCCTGTTTACTGGGAATGGGGGAAGGGGGCATCTGTAAAATTTCTCCTTTATTAATTGTAAATTGCCTCCAGCAGTCTGGAAAAGTTGCCTGCACAGTGTTGTAAAGCGCATTAGAGCATTTACATGGAAAGGCGCTATAGAAATCGATCTATATTATTATTATTATATTATATCCTCCTTTAGCTATTGAGAATTCTGTCTTCTTC